>NC_089260.1:58900193-59212291 GCF_963930625.1 Muntiacus reevesi
CGCATCATCGAGAAGAAGCATGTTTCCTTAAACAAAGCCAAAAAGCGACGCTGTCCCCGGTAGGTGATGTTGCTTCCTTTCTCTTTCTTCCCCTGCGCCCCCAACATAAAACTAATTCTCAGTCAGCACATGGGAATCTGGGAGGAATTTGTAAAAGTATAGCGTCAGTTTTCCAAAGTCATTTAAAAGCTCTGTGTCTAAAAGTGCTTCATTTAAGGTGTAATCTTGCATGGGGTGGTAGATGCAGTTTGAGAGTTATTGTTGGAGCCGAGATATGTCTGCACTGAATACAGCTCTGATGTGGAATTGCTTGAGATGCTATGGAGTAGATTTGGAATGTAAGAACCAAAATATTAGAACAGTAGGATTTTGAAATGAAGTCCTTCAAGACCAAGGCTGGCTCATCGCCCAGTGGTTTCCTGTCTTTACTCCCATTTCCATCCTGCCGGGTCCCATTCTCAGACGGGGTCGGGGTGTGCCATGCCCCCTCCCCTGGGTCTGTGCAGGGGCCTGAGGAGCCCTGGCATGTGCCTCCACTGTGCAGAGGCATAGCCTGTGGACTGGACGGTGATTCTCCCTCTGTGGTTTTAAAATCAATTCTCCCCGACCCTTGGTGTGTCATCCCTCCAGGTTGCTCATGCTCACCCTTGAGCAGCAGGATTACTTTGAGGTTTGGTGACAGCACGGGTCCCTGGGCCCTGCCCTGGAATTGGCCTTCGTAGGTTTGCAGTGGGTTGAGAATTTGCCTTTCTGCTGAGTTTACAGATGATACTGTCGCAGCTGGTCCAGGGGGCACTCTTGAGAAGTTCTGCTTCAGATCCTTAACCCCTTCTGTTTTAAATTGCACTTAACAGAAAACATGAAAATACTCGGTGCTGTTCTTTTAAGAAATGCTTGTTAATTTTTCCCTCAATTAAAAAAAAAAAAGGCAATGAGCATTTGGACCTATTTCACCTGTGAAATAGGTGAAATTTTGACTCTATTGACTCTATTGACTCAAATTTGACATTTTGACTCTATTCTAATGATAATACATTAAAAATAAATCAAATGCCTTTTAATGAGGTTTTCACATGTATTAGGGAAACAAAATTGAATTTATGGTTTATGGGCTCTGGGGTTGGCTAAACGCTGAATTTTGGGGCAAATACTGAATGCAGTGTGTCCTCCATACAGAGGCTTCCCACCTGCGGCATCCTTGTGCCTGTCGGATGTGGTCCAGTGGCTTTTCGCCAACTGCGGGAGGCCCCAGACAGAGTGTCGACACAAGTGCATAGAACTCTTCTATAAGCTTGTTCCTTTGCTGCCAGGTATGGTGGTCGTTGGGCCCTGCAAGTGTCTTGCCAGTAGTCTAGAGATGTACTTATATAAAACGTGATCTTTCCATTTAGAGAAATGTAACATGCTTCTAACAAATGAAAAGTATGTTTAATAATCATTTCAGATCATTTGTATGACAGCTGATAATGTTGGCTACACAGTTCTCAAAGATTTATAGAAGGAAAAATGCTATTTTGATGTTAGATGATACAGAGGAAGTTAATTTAGGATTTCCTAGTATCTTTTTTTTTGTTCTACAACATTTTTGCTTTTCTATTCCACTTAGAATGACCATGGTAGTTGTTAACACGATATTCAGTTAAGATTTAGAAACATTATTAATAGGTAATGAAGTAATGTAGTTGTTTTATTTTGACATGTAAATTAATAAGGGATTCCAGACTCCTAAGTCTGAATGATCTCAGATCTCTGTGATATTAAGGGAAAGCAGTGGACCTGTGTTCCTGTGCTGAACCGTTAAACCGTGCTTGGAGACTTGAGCTCATGTCTCAGTTCCTCAGGAATGAGTGTCTTGTTCTCTGCAGTTAGCCCATCCCCAGGGTTGGTAGCTGAGGAGTGGGGACGCTGGGCTTCCCGTGCAGCCGGCACAAATCTGGAACCAAGTGCTGCTGGGCCATGTGCGTCTGGGTGAGGCGGTGCCCTGCACCATGGCTCCTGAGCCTGTTCTCCACAGCAGGTGGCATGGAGGACCACTGTGGGGACCAAGAGGCGAGATGCTCTCCTGTCATTCTGGGAGTTAGAAGGATTGTGCATTTTGTTATACTGTGGAATGTAGTAGATACTGTGAAATACGTGATGTTAAATATCATATAATTTACATACTATATATCATGATTTTATTCATGCTGTGTACTATGTAAACATATAATATGTGTTTATCCTCTATACTATAATTTAGCATATGTGATAGAGATGTATGTTTGTGCTTTTAACTTTTAGGAAACTGTTTAAAAAGCATTAGTATTTTATATATGTTTTGAGTTAGCAAAGTTTGTTTTGCATGTTTCCATTCTCACAAGGAAGTCAGTGCAGAGTGGACGCATGGGGTGGAGGTGGGACTGCTTCCTGCAGGCCCCATGCCCGCTGGTGGCGTCGGCGCAGCTGCTCTTGCTGCAGGCCCGCCTATGCTTGCGTGAAATATCAGGGCTCTGCCTCTCAGAATGATCTGTGTTCGGCACCTGATGCTGGGTTCTCCATCTGACTCCTCCTCCTGTGTCCTCCAGGGGGCCTCTGCCCACTTCAGGGATATTTAAGGTCCTATGTCCTGCAGAGGTGCCCTGTGCATGGGGGCCAGGTTTGTGGACACCCAGATGCATGGGACATGATGAACCATGCAGGTTTGTTCCCCACCAGGGAATGGTGGTGGAAGGGCCCAGAGACAGGCCCCACCTCACAGGGGGAGTGGGAGCAAGAGACAACCCCCCATCTTGTTTCCCCCTAGGCCTGTCTTCCTAGGCCCTTCATTTCTGCATGCTCTCTGCTGCCACGCCCAGCTAGCACTCAGTGTAGAATTTACATATCTTCTTTTTCTTTACTCATTGTTACAGTTTTCTTTGTCTCTTAGTGAATATAGTGGACTGGTAATTTTTATTTCTAAAACCTTGAAAGCATGGTTCTAATCTTTTCTTACATGACTTGTGATAGGTGTTTTCTGACACATTAAAAAACATTTCTTCTTTTGCCTCAGAAATACATTACTGTTTCAGTTTCTGTCTCTAACTTCATTAGAGTCAGAATGACTTGACATATTTAAAGTCACTGATTTCAGAGCCTACAAAATACACTTTAATGTTCTTTGCTTAATTTAGAAAATAATACCTATTAGAGAAATATCTTTTAAAAAGCAGACCATGTAATTCTCTCATTTAATGAACACTGGACTTTGCCACATGGTAGATGCTCTTACAAGCACTGTTTCAGATATTAGCTGCTTCAGTTCACATAATCTTGGTGACAGCCGCGGAGGTGGATGTTGTATGAGTCACTGGATGGGACACCGGCCAGAGAGCCTCTCCCCATGGTGCCGGCTGGACAGGCAGGACATTCAGAGGGCCTCACTGCTCTTGTGCTTGTTCCTTCAAAAAAGCATTCATGGTTCTCAAGAAAGAGGGCAAGAGGAAGAGTCTGAAGTTTATAGGTAGTCATGTGGTATCCAGTTGGGTTGCTAATGTGTAAAGAAACTGAGAATGACTTCTGGTGGAAATAACCTTCTTGTCTGTGAGCACAGTGAATGAGCTGTGAGTGCCACAGCCAGAAAAACACTATCCTGGATCATTTTGGAATTTCATTGCCTTGGTAGGTTTGTTTATGTGAGTCTTTTATGGGGGGCTATATTTGAAATATTGTGATATTGCCCATCTTGTTACGGTGTGATTACATTTTAACATCCCAGACTTTTTTTGTTCTTTATTGTTGTGAGAAGCTATTTTTAATTTTTGTATAGTGATTGCCAAATGATTTTAATTACACGAGAGTGACTGATGTGTGTACTTGAATCCTGTTTCTCTTTTAAGGCAACAGGTCCCCTTCCTCATGGCTGAGAGACCTGGTCCAGAAGGAAGGCGTCCCCTTCCTCGTGAGCACCTTCGAGGGCGGAGGAGCCCGGGACCGGCCGGCTGGCCTGCTGGCCCAGCCCACCCTCCGCCACCTGCAGGGCCCCTTCAGCCTGCGCGCCACCCTGCAGTGGATGGACACGCTGCTGGCCGCGCTGGAGTGCTACAACACCTTCCTGGATGCGGGCACCCTCAGCGCCACCGAGGTCCTGGGTGGGTAGAGCCTCCCGGGCCGGCTCCACGGCTCTGCCCGGAGCCAGGCTGGGGACGAGATGGGGGGCGCGTGACTGGACAGGATCACGGGGTGTCATTCTCAGCTCTGCCAGCTCCCTGTGCTCACAGTCAGGGTGTGAGGCCCCCTGTCTCCCCGCCCCGGGGTCTTCACCCATCTCTCTCCCTGCTCCCTGGTTCTCCACCCCCATCCCCCCTCATCTTCTGAGCTCCTGGGTGGTGTGTCTATAGTTTTCTTAGCTCTTCTGTTCCTGGAGCATTTCTTCTCTAGGCAGTAGTGACGGTGCTTGCGGAGGACAGCGGGCGGTGGGATGTGTGTGCTGAGCAGGCTCTGTCCCCCTGGGGACCTGCATGATCCACGCAGCAGGTGCTGCTCTGGGAGGGGCGTCCCCAGGGTGGAGTGCGTGGAGCCGGCTGGTGGCTGCCAGGTACGCTCTGCTGTGAGGCTCAGAGCAGCCGGTTTAGTGTCTGGGATTTCTCTTGGGTCCTCGCTTGCATGGGCCGAACTGCAGACGTGCCATAGAACAGCTTGTGCTGTTCAAATGATTGAACTGGGGGCATCTGCTCCAGCTGTGGTGACAGCTGACCAAGGGGACTGCGTCCTCCCCCAGTCCTGTCAGAGGTGACAGGGTTAGAAGGACTCAGGTGGCCCCTGGTCTGCTGGACTCAAGGGTACCTGGGGTTTAAGAATATGATTCTGACCATATGTACTCTCAGTTACTTGAATATATAATGACCTGTCATCAGAATTACTCAAGTGACCCGTCAGGTGGCAGTTTGATGAACTTTCCTTAAATCTAGTGACACAGAGAACTGGAAGCCCCCACCCAAGAGGGTCTCACCCAGCCTCCACCTTTGCTTGTCTCTCAACTTGGGACCACTGGGGTCACTTGTCTCCGTTTCTATGCTCAGATGGTGAGCTGCACTCCGATCGCAGAGTGGAGAGCTTGCGTCTGTCCTTATGCGGCAGACAGGGTGGGCGAGGGGAGTGTGTCTCAGACTCATGAGTTTTGTGGGAAACCCGTTTGGAAGTTGGTCTGAAATTGACTCCTTGAAACAGCCAGTCAGACCCCCCTGTTTAAGGCCAGGATGTGTCTCCCAGCTGCCCCTTTGGAGGACATTTAGGTTGTTTCTTCTTTTTTTATTTGAAAACATTGCTAAAACGAGCATCCTCAAAGTGTATCTTTGCGATTCCACTATTATTTCCTGAGGATAAAATCTCAGTGCTGAATCAAAGGATATGAACTTTTAAACCTTTAATAGAAACTGGTATGCACATTTTTTCAAAGCTTTTAGTATGATTGGGCAAATAGCTCTTCAAAAAGATGGTGTTAATTTATGGTCCTGTGAGTAGTGTTTGAGAAGCAGGATCTACCATTCCGTAGGTGTGTTCTTACTTCGTGGGTCTGCAGTTGAATTCGAGGTGGGTCGTGTTTTGAAATGAGAAGAAACAACTGCCCATTTTATTTAGCTTTTATGGAACCTTTAAAAATTTGACTGAAAGTATAGCACACCCATACTTAAGGAGTTTGATGTTAATCTTAGTGGTTTTAGAAGGAAGTGTATGCTGATATTTTACTATAATTTTTCTAGGGGCTGAAACGCAGTCTTCACTTTGGGAAGCAGTGGCTTTCTTCTTAGAGAGCATCGCCCTGCACGACATCACAGCAGCACAAAGGTGCTGTGGCGTGGGGACCACAGGTGACAGGCCCAGCCCGCAGGAGGGGGACAGGTACAGCTACAGCAAGTGCACAGTGGTCGTTCGGGTCCTGGAGTTCTCCACGACGCTGCTGGGTGCCTGCCCCGACGGCTGGAAGGTGGGCCTGCCCTCCCGCTGGGTCTGCTTTCCCAGAGCTGTCCTTTTGTGGGAGCAGTCTGTCCTTGAAAATACCGGACTTCGGGTTCTCATGTGGGAACAGAAGACAATTTTCTAAATGTCTTATTGGCTCTTGGGTTTTACACTGTGACAGAGCACCTGCCTGAGGAAATGCACATCAGCCAAAGTTTGTAAATGTGTCTGTCTGGCCGAGGCCCACAGCCCACCCATTGGCATCTGCTGGGTGCCTGCTATGCACCTGGCCTGCCTCTCCCAGGACTGGCGGCCCAGGTTGCCCCATGAGGGTGTCACGGGGCACCTCCAGGCGCTCCTCTCCTGGGGCTGAGGGCTCAGACCACCCCATGAGGGTGTCACAGGGGCACCTCCAGGCCCACCTCTCCCTGGGCCTGGGGTCCAGGCCTCCCTGTGAGAGTGTCATGGGGGCACCTACAGGCCTGCCTCTCCCAGGGCAAAGATGGAGGGACCCGGGGAGACTGGAATGTGTGCTGTCTAAGCTCGTGGAGAGCGGGTGCCAGCCCTTCCCCCAGGCAAACAGAATCCCTCATGCCTGGCTGTCCAGGGCACTGGGAGTCCCAATGCTGCCATTGTGTCTGTCCAGCTCCTCAGGAACGACTTGTGCAGCGCAGACCTCATAAGGCTCCTGGTGAGGACGTTGTGTGCACCCTCGAGTGTGGGCTTCAACGTTGGAGATGTGCGGGTGATGGAGCAGCTCCCCGGTGTGTGTGTGGGCCTGCTGAGGGCCCTGAGGATGTCCCCGCACCGGGACGTGCTGGAGGCCCGCCTCCTGGAAGAGGTCACGGCAGAAAGGTGGGGCTCCGGACGGGCTCAGCGTGAGGGTGGCGTCAGCCAGGGCCTGCCTGGCCCAGGGACAGCGAGCGTGGCTGGGGCCCCGCAAGCTAGTAAACGCATTCCAGCAGGACTCATGATTGTCAGAGTCCTTACAGTAAGGAGGCTAGCACTCACCTGGTTTTTCTTTGTCTTCCTTGCCTGGCCAGCATTGAGGAGCTGTGTGCTGTTGACCTGTATGGCCCGGACGCTCACACGAAGAGGGCCAGACTGGCTTCTCTCGTGTCAGCTTGTAAGCAGCTGCACAAGGCTGGCTTTCTGCATGTCGCAGTGCCGTCTCAGGTAACTGTGCTGCTTTGTTGTACATTTCTCTTAGCTTATTATGCCAGTTAGTCTATTTATATTTAGTCTTTTTAAGATATCATTATGTCCAGAGCTTGCTGAGATGGGAATTAGAGAAATACTTGCTTCAGACACATCAATGTTGCCTGGAGTGTAAATGCCACAGTGAATGCTAAAGTTCATGAATATAAACTGGAAATACAGTGAAGGACTTCTGAATGTTTTCAACAGCCTTCTGAGACCTTTAGGCACTAACTGCTGTCCTCCCTTTGTAGCAGGAAGCAGAAGTGAGTGAAGATGCCCCTGAGAGTTAGAAGGTAGTGGTCGTTGTTAGTGAACATGGCTTTTTATGAATGAAAGCAGTGAGGTTGTGTTTTCCTCTCAAGCATCTCATTGCTGGATATCTCAGTGGTCAGGGTAGTGAACATGGGTTTTTATGAATGAAAGCAGTGAGGTGGTGTTTTCCTCTCAAGCATCTCATTGCTGGATATCTCAGTGGTCAGGGTAGTGAACATGGGTTTTTATGAATGAAAGCAGTGAGGTGGTGTTTTCCTCTCCAGAGTCTCATTGCTGGGTATCTCAGTGTTGCTTCACTTCAGTCTGCAGATGAGCAGCATTCTCTCGGCATGAAGCTTCTTTCCCTGGTTTATAAAAGCATCGCCCCTGAAAATGAGGGGCTGAGTCTGTCTTCCTTGGACCCCGGCTGCCAGCGGTTCGCGCGTGAGCTTCTGGAGCTGGCCTTTGCATGCGGAGGACTGGTAGGAGACGCGGCCACGTACACATGTGCCTTCTGGTGACCTCAGGCAGCGCTCGCAGTATCCCTGGAGATGGGAGTTTAGTTGGGAACCTTCTCAGCTGCGGCTACCCACTGCTGTATTCTGACCTGGAGAATTCCATGGACTATATAGTCCATAGGGTTGCAGAGGGTCTGACACAACTGAGCAACTTTCACTTTTACTTCACTTTTCTCAGCCGCACAGGACTTTAATAACTGATCTGTGTGAGAGGACTTTTTATTCCGTAAGAAAAGAGTTTTCCTTTTTTTACAAAAGGAGTAGAATGATATTCTTCTTGAGCTGAGGTTTGGTCTTTCTCAGGCAGAGAACGTTCTGTGGGTGCAGAGCCACCCTGTGCTGATGCAGTGGCTCTTCCTCCCCCAGCCTTGATGACTCGAGAGGCTGGTGTGGCAGGTGTATCCGGATGCCCTACGTGCTCATGGCCTCGGGCTCTGCCAGGCGACCTTAGATGATCTTGTTGGCTGAGGGTCCCCATCCAATGCCCTCCTTCTCCTGCCCGCCCCATACCCCCTCAGCACAGACAGACTACTGTCTAATGTCCTCACCTGAGGGTCCCCACCCACCCTGTCCCTTCTCCTGTCTCCTTGTCCCCTCGGAACAGACAGACTACTGTCTAACGACCTCACATATCCCAGATGCTCCCCTCAAAGCAGGATTTTGGGGAGCCCTGGGAGACACGGGAGTCAGGAAGAGTTCTGACCCCAAATGGAACCTGGGAAATGGAGCCTGGGGAGGGTCTGTAGTACAGACCAACCCCGACCTCCCAGGCCAGGCTCCTGTGCTTTCCATGTCAGAGTTCCCTGTCACCCGGGGAGTCCTGACCACTGCCATCCCCTCTCCTCCTTGCAGTGTGAGCGCCTGGTAGGTCTCCTCCTGGACACAGCTGTGGTGTCCACGCCATCCTCAGGAGGCACCCAGAGGAACATTGTCAGCTTCTCTCATGGACATTTTTTCTACAACCTGTTCTCAGAAACGATCAACACTGAACTGTTGAGAAATCTGGATCTTGCCGTATCAGAGCTCATGAAGTCATCTGTGGATAATCCCAAAATGGTAATGGGTTTTTCCTCTTAGGAAAGTGTGTTTCCTTTAGTAATGCTTATAAAGGGGTTGCCGTACTACTGAGAAAATGCATCATTAAAACAAAGTACAATCTCTGCCTGGAAGGTCTAAAACTCCTGCCCAAAGCCTCTCCTCTGTGAGCAGTTAGTGATGTAGTGGATATGAGACGTTGACCCTTGTTCTCATCTCGCAGGGCCCCGTACAACACGGCTCAGCTGTGGGAGCGACCGGCCTTGGTCTCCACCGGCCGTGACTGGGCCAACGCCGCAGTCCCTGTCACAATGCTGAGTCCTCGCTTCCCACACATTCATGTTCTGGCCCCTTTGCCTCTCACACTGAACCTTTGCAGGTCAATATTTAATATGTAGTTGACTTTGGTCTGCGAAACTTAATTTTGAACTTTAAGTTGGTTGGTAGACCATCAAAAATCGTTAACTGTTGCAATGGCCATTCTAAGGCAGAGGCATAAGTTCCTGCTGAGTTAATGAGCTGTTATTGCAAGGAGACTTTACAGCTGGTACCCGAGTCAGCAGGTTGTTAACTACGTGAGAGTCAAGAGCAGGTGTTTCTGATGTGCCCGGTCTCCACAGGTCTGCGTCCTGTACGCCTCTCCCCAGAAAGCTGCGGGGGCAAGTTCTGCACCAAGATGATTTTGCAGCGGGGACTGAGGAGGACATGGGTCTGGGAAGTGGGCAGTCTCCCGGGGCGGGCACTGACCCCCACGCGAGCCCTGGGAGGCGTCCCCCACCCTCCGATGGTGCACAGCCTCCCCTCTCCCCCACCCCAATGCGTTTGATGGCAGCAGTGACGGTCATGAGAACAGCTCAGGAGGGGGACACACTGGGGCGCTGTCCCTCTGCCCAGCGAGAATCCACGTACAGTCCTCTGTGCAGATCTGCTCCCATGGACCACGGCACTAGAGTGCATTTCCTCGTCAAGGGTACCTGTGCCATTCAAACCGTGTTGTTCATGAGCCAAGTATTAAGTTCATGGCCGTCAGTGTCGCCAAGGAAGGAGACATGTGCTAGCTTGCGGCTGGCTCACCTGTGAGCGGTGTCATGGCGGTGGGGATGTTGATTCATGGGTCTCAGTGGGCTTCGGAGAGCGCTGTTGGAAAGGTGGTTTGACAGGAATACATGTGTCCCTGTGTGCATGTTCCTGTGTATGCATGTGCCTGTGTGTGTGTGCGCCTGTGGGTATACCTCTGTGTGCCTGTGTCCCTGTGTGTGTGCACATGAGTGCACACGGTGGTGATGGTGACCGCAGAGAGCTGACTTCCCCTCCTGTGGAGAATGCCCCCACTAAGAAGACAGTAGTGGTTTAAGCCTGAGTTAGTCAAGGGGCTGGAGACCACTGTGGGCCTTTGTAAGAAAGCTCACATGTTAAGTCACATGTGAACTTAAGATTTGAGGAGCTGTGAGGTACATGGCTCTTCTGGAAATAGTGTCTTCATTTTCTGGGAAGAGCTTTGAATGACAGTAAATTCTGTTGCCCGTCTGCTGGCCTGGATGGTAAGTTTCCCTTCCTTTGTCCACACTGTTGCAGGTGAGCGCCGTCCTGAACGGTCTGTTGGATCAGAGCTTCCGGGACCGAGCCAGCCAGAGGCAGCAAGGCCTGAAACTGGTCAGCTCCGTCCTGCAGAGATGGGGGTGCTGTGGCCCGTGGTGGGCTGGGGACGCCACCCCTGACAGCAAAACCGCGGTGCTCACCTTACTGGCAAAAATTCTGCAGGTATTTTGAGAAGCCTTGAAAATGTAATTGTGTCCTTTGCTTGTGTCTTTGAAAATTTAATGGAGGTTTCTTGAAAAGCTCATTGGTTTGACTAATTTCTGATTCACTTACATCTTATGTTTTTCTGTTTTTTTACTTTATTGTCCTTTATTCTCATTGTTTTTTCTTATACTTTATCTTCTCAATGTGTCTTTTACATGCATTGTCTTAGAGGATAGTTTTAAAATATTTCAGAACAGAAACTGTTGACATACTGTTGAAGTCCAAGAACAAATTTATAGATCATTTCTGAAATTTAAAAAGTAGAAAATGTAGTATAGGAAATTAGAAGTACCGTGTAGAAATCTGAGTTTATTTTCCCTCTGTTAGATTGATTCATCGGTGTCCTCTAATACAAGTCACAGTGCCTTCCCGGAAGTTTTTACAACATTTGTGAGTCTACTTGCTGATCCAAAATTGGATCTACATTTAAAGGTAAGAGATTAAAGAGATTTTTTTCAGGTTATGGTCTCCATTTGTTTTCCTGTTTTATATTTTTGTGTATTTGTGATATTTTCTGTTTTTTTTTTAAATTTTATATTATGGAAAATTTCAGGCATTCTCAAAAGCAGAACGAGCAGCACAGAGAACTCCTGGGTCCCTGTTACTGGTTTTTGTAGCCATCAGTCATCTTTCTATCAATTAAGAATCTAAAACATCTCAGTAACTTGGGTCCAGAACTTCATGGACTGTAATTTTAGAGTCCTAAAAGTAACAGTTAGATTTTACTCCAGTAAAGCTTAGCTTCATGAATGTGTCTTGCTATGGATCACAGGATGTTTCTCTGGGATTTTCTGCTTTGTGTGCTTAGTCAGATCTCACATTTCTCAGCACAAGGGGATCTGGGAACTGATGTCCCGCCCAGGGAGGAAGGCCCTGCCTGGGGTCTCCGGGGCCCTGGTGGAGGAGAGTCAGTTCTGCGTTTACCCTTTAGGCTGTCACGATGGTCTTTCCTCAAGGACTTGGGCAGCAGGTTCCTAGGAGCAGCTCTGCTTGTAGGAGGAGAAATCACACAGACTTGTGCTGCCCTGTCTCATGCTCTCGGGCGGCCCTGACTTGGCCACTGAGACTAGAGTGGAAGTCTGGATACGGGGCACATCCCACTGTGGGCGTGGTGTCCTGCAGTGGTCATTGAACTCACTGGCTCCATCTGTAGACAGCAGTCATTACTCTTGTACATGGGCCTGCGGCTAGTCTCATGCTTGTGCTTGCTCCGCAGGGCCAGGCCGTGGCACTGCTCCCCTTCTTCTCCAGCCTCACGGGAGACCGACTGCAGGAACTCAGACGTACTCTTGAGAAGCTCATCGTCTCTCATTTCCCCATGAGATCTGGAGAGTTTCCCCCGGGGACTCTGCGCTATAGTAACTACGTGGATTGTATGAAAAAGGTTTGTTTTCAGTAGTAGCAACTAAAGGTAAAACACTGCTTGTTTTCTGTTAACATTTCTTGGGGAGAAGTAAGTGAAATATGGAGAGAATGTTCTAATTTTAAGGATACTATTGAATTAATTTTGAAAGCTGGGTGTCTGTGGAGGCAGAAGCGTATCTGAATCCTTTGTAACTAATTGTTCCTCAGACTTCCCTGGTGGCTCATATGGTAAAAGCGTCTACCTATAATGTAGGAGACCTGGGTTCAATCCCTGGGTTGGGAAGATCCCCTGGAGTAGGAAATGGCGACCCACTCCAGTACTCTTGCCTTGAAAATCCCATGGACGGAGGAACCTGGTAGGCTACAGTCCATGGGGTCACAAAGAATCAGACATGACTGAACTCTTTCTTTTCCACGTTAAAAATTGTGAGGTATTTTATGCATATAAATATTGTGCAATATTTTATGCATGGTGTGTAAGTTTTGAAGAATAATACCCAAAAAAGCCTAGAAATAAGAATATTACGTATATGGTACAGCTTCTGAAGTTTGAGTAGTGGTTGTTTGAGAAGCATCCCTATAACCATCTCCCGTATTCAGCTGTTAACTTTTTGTCATACTTGCTTTGTGTGTGTGCACGTGTGTGTGTGTATTTGGCTGAAACCTTTGCGAGTTAGCTGCACACGTCCTGGAGCTTCACCCTTGGATGCTTCAGCAGTGCGTCCTGAGCGGGAGGTGCCACGCTGATACCAAATGCAGGAAAGTTCACAATGGTGTCAGACCCTGTGTTCTGTCATCTGCGGTCACACTTCTCCTGATGTCCTGTTTGTCTGGATGTTTCAAATCAGGATCTAATTAACAATTGCTTCAAATTGTCATGTCCCTTGTGTCTTTACATCTGTAAAGTGCTTCCCCATCATCCCTTTTGTTTCTCTGTGATGTTGGGTTTTGGAAGAAAGCAGAGTATGTTCTTAGAGGCTGACCCCCTTTGTCTGATTGGTTCCTTGAGGTGCTTTTTTGTTTCCCTCCCCCTTTGCATTTTCTCTAAACTAGAATTCAGGCTGCAGGCATGGCCATGATATTCAGGCTCACCTTTCTGGCAACAGCCCCACCTCAGTAGGCCTTCTGAGTGACCTCATGTCTGCTGGCTGGTCGCAGTGGTTGCTGCCTCATTTCTCTGTTGCATGGTATATTCTTTCTGCAATTCGAAAGTCATCAGTGGGCAGCAGCACCATTGCACCAGTACCACCTGAGTTTCCTGCTCCCCCACGATCTGCCAGGGACTTGTTAAGTCCACAAAAGTTCTGAGTATATCTATAGTACCTTTCTCTTACTGTAAGTGCAAGCACAAATAATCATGGAATGTTTGAAGAAAGCTTCTGGTCTGAAAAAGACGTAAAACAACAGGAACTGAGAGGGAACAGAGTCAACACGTCAACATAAGAACATCAAAGAGACTGTTCAGAGTAACTTCAGAGACTAGAGACAGTGTCATGTTGAGAAAGAACAAGTGAGGGCTCTTGGAAATTAGTTACATGAGGGCAGAATTAATAAACCTTCACCAAACGGCAGATAAGATTGCAGCTGTCTCCTGAAGCATAGAGCAGAGGGACATGGAGGTGGAAGGTGGGACGTGAGGTGAGAACGCTGGACCCACAGCCTGGGGCATCTGCTGTGTGACGAGGTTGGTGTGAGGGGACACTTGCACCCTTGGCTGGGGCCCAGGAGCAGCCTCGTGAAGGGGAAGAGATGACCCTAAACATGGTCAGAGCAAAACTTTCTGTGAAACTCTGAGGGAATCAAAACTCAGGTATTTTGTGAACATTATATGCCAAGCATTAACTATAGTCACAAAAATGACATATATTGGCATTTGTTAATCTTTGTGAAACTGTTATAATTTACTCTTTTTTATTTGAACTGTCAAAAATCAGTGCAACACAATTATCATCATCATCACCATTGGTGTGTGTTTCTTTCCTAGTTTCTGGATGCATTGGAGTTATCCCAGAGCCCTATGTTGATGGAGTTGATGACAGAAATTCTGTGTCGGGAACAGCAGCATGTTCTGGAAGAATTATTTCAGTCTACTTTCAGGAGGATTGCCAGAAAGTAAGTCACTCATAGTTTGTGATCCCAGGAGCCATAAATGTTTTATTTCTGTGGGAGATTATTATCACTGTGCAGAAAACAGTGAGTGCCTTATTTCAGTAGATGCAGTTAAGTTTTTGACAAAATCCAACACTCATTTACTCATTTATGATAAAAGTGGCAAAAGGTCATCTAAGAAAAACCAACAGCCAACAAAATATAGTGAAAGTCTGAATGTTTTCTTCCTGAGTTTGGGAACAAGTTAAGGATGTCTATTCTTTTCTACTCGATGTAGTACTGGAGGTTCCAGCCGTTGCAATCAGGCAGGCAAAAGAAATAAGACAGTCAGCGTGGAAAGAAAGAAATAGAACTGTATTTATTCACAGATGGCCCAAGGTAGAAAATTCTGAAGATCACAAGAAACTATTAGAACAAATAGACAGTTATAGAAAATTTTTCACACACAGGATCAGTATTCACAAACCAATAGTATTTCTTTATATGAACAGAGAACATTTGACACTATAATTACAAATGTAATTCCATTGATAATAGCACAAAAAAGAATAAAACAGATGGAAATAAATCTAACAAAAGAAATTCAAGACTAGTACACCAAAAATTACAATCTATTGGTTAAGGAAGTTAAAAAATGAAAGATCTGAATAAGTGGAGTGATATTCCACGTGCATGAATTGCAAGATAACAACATTGTTAACATGGTTATTTCTATCTGCATTGGTAGCTTTCATGCAGTCCATATCAGAATTCCAACAAGTCTTATTTTTTTGTGTATAGGAATTGTCTAGGAGTTTCTAATATTTTATGGAAGTGCAAAATACCCCTTAACAGCCAAAATAATTTTGAAAAAGAGAAAATTGGAGGATTTTTCACACCTCAATTTTAAAACTTACTCCAGTGCTACAATTGTCTGTGTGTAATTTTTTTTTCATTTTTAGAGCTTTTTAAGACAAAACAGAGGTAAATGTCAATCCATTGCTATCACTTTTCTTTCTGATGTTCATGCTGTCCCATCTGTGGCCAGTGGGTCCCTGGTAGCTAGTTCCGCAGTGCTTGGGCAGCTCTCCACTGGTCTCTGACTGTCTTTCAGATGCTCTCTGGCCCCACAGATTGTCTCAGGTTCATGTGCACCTGAATCACACCATTTCTCCAGAGAGTCTGTGAAGTGGTGTTTAGAGACCACAGTCTGGGTCCTAGGTGAACTTGGTGCTGCTGGGTTGCAGTGTTCCTTTCAGTTCACACAACTAAAGAATAGTTTGTTTAAGGAAAAGAACAATACTCCGATCTTTCTCTTTCAGTCTTAACATTATGAGTTCTTTATTATTTAACTTCTTTTATTATTCTTTCCCTTACATTGTAGATCTTTATTTTTTCTGTTCAGGATCGATTTAAATAACATTCCATCATTACATAATTATTTCATCCTATAATACACAAAGTATTTTCAAAAATAATAAGAATAATCATAGCTGGATGAAGTTAACATTTTAAATTTTATTTATAATTTACTTAGAGTATATTCTCTGAGGATATAGTCACACTTTATGTTCACTTGAGTGTTTTTCAGTGTGTGGTTTATTTATTTATTTATTTATTTTTTATTAGTTGGAGGCTAATTACTTCACAACATTTCAGTGGGTTTTGTCATACAGTGTGTGGTTTTTATACCACTTCATTAGGTATACTTTAATTAATTTTCAGATCTTAGAAGTTATTTATTTTCTTTTGATTTAATTTTGTTTTTGAACACATAAAGTACATACATGCTTTGAACACTGAAAGTAAGTAATGTGCTGTGTTCCGGAATCTCCTTCTGTCTTGGTCCCTCTTCTGTCATCTTATGCTCCTTCACCTTTTTTTCTGCTTCCTATTTTCTATAGACACTCTGAATCAGCTGTAGAGATCTCTGTTTTCCTTTTTTTTTTTTTTTTTAAAGCAATTGTGTAATTATTCATGTTGTGGAAGTGTTGCAGTGTGTGGATGCAGCCCCTGTTGCTGGGCTCTGGGTCAGCTTTTTGCTGTTGAGAGTAATAGCTCAGTGACTAGAGTAATAGTTCAGTGACTAGAGTAATAGCACAGTGACTAAATAGCTCAGTGACTAGGGTAATAGCTCAGAGACTAGAGGAGTAATAGAGCAGCGACCACAGGAGCAATAGCCCAGCGACTAGCCCTGGCCCTGCCATGTTGTATGTTGCCAGTGCAGCTTTGCAGTGGATCCCTAAGTGTGAGAGCAAAGGTAAATGCACCTTTAGTTGTGCTAGATATCATCACATCATCACATCCCCTTTTGGGGGATGTATTATTTGTATTCCTTTTGGCAGTGTATGTAAGTGTCTATTTCATCACAGTTTTGTCAGAGTATATTGACAAACATTTGGATTTTTTCCAGTGATAACAGGTGAGAAAGAATCTCTCAGTGTCACTCTAATGTGTGTTTCTTCTGTTATGAATGACATGGAACGTGTGTTCATAGTGAATGCTCATTTGCATTGACTTTTCAGTAAACCTTGTGGTGACCATTCTTGCTCTTTTCCCTTTTCCTCCTCCTTCCTTTAGCAGGATGGTCATGCAGAGTTTAGATCTGGAACAGAGTCTGGGCTCACATCACAGAGCTCTTGTAGGTCCAGTTGTGTCCTGCCACCTCGGATTTTTGTGACTGAATTACCTTCAAATCTAGTATTTTTTGTCCTGGCTCATATCTAACTTCATATCAAGATTTTAGAACTGGGAAAGATTTTAGTGGTCATTCAGTCATAACCTCTTATTTTTATAGGCAGGGAAACAGTCTATCCTTAACTTAAAGATTTATAGACTGAATTGTGTAGGCAGTCATTCATAGACTATGTTTCCCTGCTGACTGAGTCTCTTCCTGGGAAGTACAATGGTGGGTCCTTGGTTCATGAGTTTCAGGGTCCGGAACACGTGATGGTCTTCAGCATGGGGTTCTTTGAAGCCTTGCAGGTATCCTCTGAACTGGACCAAACTTGAAAATAAATGAAAATATCCTTTTTCCTAGGCCTAAATAGCCACAAAGGTTTCTGTGGAGATGAGTAAGATCACATGACTTATGTACATATGCTTTTTGTATTTCATGGTTTTATATACATAATCTTTATTTTTCTAATTCATAATCATTAGCATTTACTTGTAGCATAGTGGGCCCTTGCGGAGTATTTGTTTAAAGCCGGCATGTGCATGTAATTTTCCTTTGTTCTTAGGAGTTCATGTGCCACGCAGTTGGGCCTTCTGGAAAGTGTGTACCGGAAGTTCAGCAGGGACGACCTGCTTCCCAGCGCAACCCGCCAGGCGGTAGTGGATCGGGCCATCCTCACTCTGCTGTGGCACTGCGGCCTGGGTGCCCTGAGGGACTTCTTCAGCAGAACTGTGGTGGAGGCTATCGATGTGTTGAAGTCCAGGTTTACAAAGGTATCACAGCCTTTTACTAAGTTGAATGTTAGTAAGAGATGACAGCCCTCCTTGGTCAGTGTCACTAGAAACTGCCGTGTATTCAGCCAGGGTGTCTGCAACTCAAGAAGCGTCCCCTTCATGCTCGGATCTCAGCCTTTTGGCACGTGGCGTCTGTGTCAATTTCCAGAGGCGTCTGTAAAAATGACTGGGAGTGCGGCTTAGACCCACAGGGGTTTCTGTCTCATGGTTCCGAGATCAGAAGTCAGAAGTCCGCTTCCTAGGGCTGTACTTGCTTCAGAGGCTCCAAGGAGAACACGTTCCTCTCCACCAGCCTCTGAATCCAGCATCCCTTGGCTCATGGCCATGGTGATCCTCCCTCCTAGTCTTGGTCACTTGACCCTCTCCTCTTCCCCTTCCTCTTCCTCTTTTTTAAAAAATCCACTGTTTTTCTTTTTTTTAATCGATGTATAGTTGATTTACAATGTTGTATTCATTTCAGGTATACAGCAAACTGTTATATTAATTTGGTGCAAATGTAATTGCAGTTTCAGTCTGTGAATTTTAAAACTTTGTAACTAGGCTCAAACACATCTTTATTAATCAAAGTAGGAACTATTATAGTTAGCACATTTTTGCCAATGAAAAATAAGTTTGTTTATTCTTGTAGCATAAAAATCCATACTTTGGGACTCAGTGATTTCTTGGGAAGCATTTTCTGTCTCCTGCTGGTTGTGGAAGCATTTTCCTTGCAAAAAGTTGTTGAGATGCTCAATAAAGTGGTAGTCAGTCGGCGAGAGGTCAGGTGAATCTGGCAGTTGAGGTAAAACTTCATAGCCTAAATCATTCACCTTTTGAAGCATTGGTTGTGCGATGTGCCATCAGGCATTGTTGTGAAGAAGAACTGAGCCCTTTCTGTTGACCAGTGCCGGCTGCAGGCATTGCAATTTTTAGTGCATCTCATCGATTTGCTAAGCATACTTCTCAAGATGTAATGGTTTTGCTGGGATTCAGAAAGCTATAGTGGATCAGACGGGCAGCAGACTGCCAAATGATGACTGTGACCTTAAGTTTGGCTTTGGGAAGTGCTTTGGAGCTTCTTCTCCATCCATCCCCTGAGCTGGTCATTGCTGGTTGTTGTATGCAGTCCACTTTTTGTTGCATGTCACAGTCTGATCAAGAAATCTTTCACTGTTGTTACATAGAATAAGAGAAGATGACTCTTCAAAACAACCAAGCTTTTTCACCTTTCCAGTTTGCTTCACATACTGAACAATCATAGAATAGTCAACATTGAGTTCTTTGACAGCTTCTCGTGTAGTTTTAAGAGGATCAGCTTCAGTGATGGCTCTCAATTGGTCGTTGACAGCATCCGATGTCTGGGCACTTCACTCCTTATCTGCAAGGCTCTCATCTCCTTTGCAAAACTTCTTGAACCACCACCGCACTGTACATTCGTTAGTAGTTTCTGGGCCAAATGCGTTGTTGATGTTGTGAGTTGTCTCCTCTGCTTTATGACTCATTTGAGCTTGAATAAGAAAAATGGCTCAAATTTGTTTTTTGTCTAGCACCATTTCCATAGTCTAAAATAAATATAAATTACACAGTTATAAGTCATTAGCAAAAATCTTAAAGTGAGAAATATGCATTAAAATGATGTAATGATATATAACATAACCAAATTAAGAATGTATTCCAATATCAAATGGCAGAGTTCAACAGTACAAAACCCCAATTACTTTTGCACCAACCTGATACATATATGTGTGTCTATTCTTTATTTGATTCTTTCCCATTAGAGGTTATTACAAGATACTGAGCATAGTTCCCTGTGCTATACAATGGGTCTTTGTTTATCTGTTTTATGTATAGTTGTGTGTGTGTTAATCCCAAACTCCTAATTTATCTCCTTCCTCTCCGCCCCCTTTAGTAACCAGAAGTCTGTTCTCTATGTCTTTGAATCTATTTCTGTTTTGTAAGTTGACTGTCTCATAGTTTAGATTCCACTTATAAATGATACCATATGATATTTGTCTTTGTGTGACTTACTTCCCTTAGTATGATAATCTGTAGGTCCATCCGTATTGCTGCAAATGGCATTATTTCATTCTTTTATATGGCCAAGTAATATTCTATCATATTCTATCATATTGATGTATGTACCAACTCTTTATCCATTCCTCTGTCAGTGGACACTTGGGTTGCTTCTGGCCTCCTCAGTTCTGTGTAGTGTCTCTCCCTGCCTCTCTCCTGTAAACAAGAGTGCATTTAGGATCCTCTTGGATAATCTCAGAATTCTTTGTTTCATTTCATCTGTCTCATCCCTTCTCTCTTACAAGGTGACAGACCCAGGTCCTAGGCATCGGAGTGTGGGTGTCTTTTTAGGTCTTTAATTCAGCCTCACATAGTCCACCTGTGCCAAGTGTTTCTACTTGCAAAATACATTTATCTCATTCCAGGTCTAAACCCATTACAACGTCAACTTCTATGTCCAAAGAAAGTGAAAAGTGAAAGTGAAGTTGCTCAGTCGTGTCCGACTCTTTGGGATACCGTGGACTGTAGCCCACTAGGCTCCTCCGTCCATGGGATTCTCCAGGCAAGAATACTGGAGTGAATTGCCATTTCCTTCTCCAGGGGATCTTCCCGACCCAGGGAACGAACCCAGCTCTCCCGCATTGCAGGCAGACACTTTAACCTCTGAGCCACCAGGGAAGCTTCTATGTCCCAAAGCTCACCTAAAGATTGTTAGCACCAAGTCCCAGACCTCATCATATAAATCGATATGGGTGGGGTTCTCAGAATGGTGCATTCTGAGGCCACACCCTCTCCATTTGTGGACCTGTGAAGCTAGAAAACACATTATTTGCTTCCAAAATACAGTGGTGGGTCAGGCATAGGATGATCATTATAGACATTCCTGTTCCAAACAGGAGACAATGGAAGGAAGGAATTTGTTTTCCAAAGCAGTTTGAAAATTCAGCCAGGCAAATCCATTAGGTTTCAAGACCTGAGAATAGTGGCCTAGTGTTCTGTGCTCTGGGCCAAAGACTCTGTCCTTGGAGTCATGTCCTTTTTCCTTGCAGGTTAGCATTTGTTTTCAGCTGAGCAGTTTTATCTGTTTCTTGCCTGTAGCATTTGGGGAATATAGCATCCTTTTTGTCATTTCATCTTTTCTTCTTCACTTTCGGTTCAAACTGATCTGAGCTTCTCAGAAACCTGTCTGTCTTTTGCCTGTCTTGGAGATTCCTGCCACGGCCCCTCCCTGGTTCTGGGTCTTGCGGGGGTGGGGGGGCGGTACAGGCTGAGGGGCAGCAGTGAGCACAGGCTTCTTTCCCTGGCTGCACCCGTGGTCTTCTTCAATCAACTTCCCTCACTGTGGATCTCCTCATGGCAGCGTCTTCTACAAGCTGGATAGACTGAGAATTTCCCACATCATCAAGTTCTGTCTAATTTCTCACACATTTTATTATGAGCAGCAAGGAAGAAGCCAGACTTATCTCCAACAAATTTACTTAGAAATCCTTTCAGCTGCATATTCAAGGGCACAGCCTACATTCTCTGCTTTCTGCACAACCTCTGAATACTCTTCAGCTAAGTTTTCTTGCACCATATAGCACAGATCCTCTTTTCTCCAGTTTCTATTTTTTTTTTCCTCCAGTTTCTAAAAACTGTTACCTACTTCATTCTGAGACCTCACCACCAATTACTTTAACTTCTGAATTTCTACTAAAAATAGGTTTGTGACAATGGCCATTCCCTGAGACAGCATTCATTGCTTTTGCTGCCACTGGCTTGCCCTCCACTTCTGAGTGCTCACCATTGGTGCCTTCAGTGTTGACATTTCTAACATTGGCAAGAAATATAGACAATATAGACTTTTTCTGTCATGCATGGCAGAAGTTTTTCCTCCTGTCTTCCCTGTTCAATTCCAAAGCCGCTTATGTATTTTTTTTCATTTTGAAGTAGCCCCCCTACTCTTGGTACCCAAATATATATTAGTTTCCTTAATCTGCTGTAATAAATTACTATAAGCTCGGTGACCTAGAACAACAGAAATCTATGCTCTCACACCCTTGGAGGCCAGAAGTCCAAAATGAGTTTCACTGAGCTGAAGTCAGTATTTGCTACCACACATCAGTACTTATGTTCATGTTTTAGCCCCTGGGTTGTTTCTTACTGAAGTGGTTTAATATCTTTGTTAAAATTATTTTCAATTTAAAAGGCATTGAATATTGACAGACATTCGCTCAGTCCTGTCCTACTCTTTGCAACCTCACAGACTGTATAGCCTACCAGGCTCCTCTGTCCATGGAATTCTCCAGGCAAGAATATTGGAGTAGGTTGCTTTTCCCTTCTGCAGGGAATATTCCTAACCCAGGGATTGAACCTGGGTCTCCTGCATCACAGGCAGATTCTTTACCATCTGGGCCACCAGGAAACATTGAGTATTAAAGTTGATTTATTCAATAAAATATTTTCCATGTTTGATAGGACCAGAGATAATCATTTGTTATATTTTTTTAGCTGAATGAATCTGCCTTTGACACTCAAATCACCAAGAAGATGGGATATTACAAGATGCTAGAGGTGATGTACTCTCGTCTTCCAAAAGATGATGTCCACTCCAAGGAATCTAAAATTAACCAGGTGTTCCATGGCTCAAGCATCACAGAAGGAAATGAACTTACAAAGACACTAATTAAGTAAGGTTTTCCTTAAGTTTATATCGTAGTTAATTTTCTTGATGCATGTGTTTTTACGTATGTGTATAATATGAATACATGCTTGAATACTGAATTTTAATAGTTTTCCTGTGTACAGACTGTGTGGTGGTGGTGTTGCCTCTGTCCATGGTATTCTGCAGGCAAGAATACTGCAGTGCATTGCTGTTTCCTTCGCCAGGGGATCTCCCCAGCCCAGGGGTCAAACTTAGGTCTCCTGCATGGCGTGGCAGGCAGATTCTTTCCACTGAGCCACCAGGGAAGCCGCTACAGAGTTCTTGGATGGAATTAATTCAGCATGTTATTGGGCAGCATGTTTTATCCAATACACATCATCTATAAAGAGTACAGCTTTTTCTCTTATTGTTTTTCTACCATTTCTTCTCCCTCAAGAGCTCAATATGTTTTCAGTGTATGATTTACAGTAAGGCAGAGTTGAGTGTATTTTATTTTCTCTCTCATTTGAAACTGAAGGAGTGTTTCAGCATTTCTAAACAGTGGTTCTGTAAAGCATGGAATAGTCAGACATGTCGTCTCTGAAGCCAGCTTTCTGTGCAGCTCCTGTCTTAGTGCTGAACACAGATGTGTAGGGTCTCACTCTGCAGAGTCCCCTCCACCCCGTGACCCCTCCTCATGTGTGTGCCTTGGCGGTGATGTCACCCCCAGGTATTGGCATCAGTGAAGGTCTTGAGGGCCATGTTTTTCCTTCTGAATCCAACCTCTGAGCACAGTCCCCAGGGCTGGCAGGTTCGTGTTGCTGGTCTCCTGGAGCCAGTGGTTGGGATACGTTGGACTTGCCGGGTGGAGCCACACAGGCCTCCTGGTGACAAGTCTTGCTGCCCTGTGGTCATGGTGACCATCTGAGTATTATTGGAACCTGATCGTTTGCTCCTCGGTCTGCAGCCCTGCAGAGGGTCCCCGTCCCGTAGCTGGGGAGTCCCATGGCTGGGGGGGTTCCTGTAACTGGAGGGGGCGTGGAAGGGCAGAGGCTGTGGTCCCCTGGCTGGGGCGTGTACACTTCTCCCGTCAAGGGCTGGCCAGTGATCCCTTCCGACTCTGAAGGCTGTGCGGAGCAGTTGGGAGCAGTGTAGACAGAGGGGCAGCTGTGTTCTGTTGGCAGTGTGCTCAGGGGGGCTGGCCACTGTGGGCAGGGCAAAGACCGGGCTCCTGGGTGTGCTCAGTACTCCTGTCACCACTGCCACCCACCCTCCACACCCTCGCACGGACCTTGGACTCAGTCATTCAGACCCGGCCTCTTGGAGCCCCTCCTGCTCCTCGAGCTGGGCCCCACACCCCAGCTTCCTGTGCAGTACAGCCCAGGTGTGGGCGAGGGTGTACAGGGCAGGTCCCGCAGTGTGGACTGGAGCCAGTCTCCCATAGAGGGACTGACCCCCACCTGGCTGCCCACAGGCTATGCCATGATGCCTTCTCGGAGAACATGGCTGGGGAGGCCCAGCTGCTGGAGCGCCGGCGGCTGTACCACTGTGCCGCCTACACCTGCGCCATTGCCCTCGTCCGCTGCGTCTTCACGGAGCTCAGGTTTTACCAGGGCTTCCTATTCAGCGAGAAACCGGAGAAGGTAGGCCCCTCTCGACCCCTGGCTGTGCTGCCTGGGTCCCGCAGGGTGGGGATGGTGGTGCTGCTGGGTCCCTCGGGGCGGGGTGGCGGGTCTTCTAGAGCCCAGCCTGGATGCGGACGGCAGGTGCTCTAGTGACATCAGCACCAGGCCTCTCCGCCACTGGGGCATCATCATAGGACTCTTTGCATTTACAGAACTTGCTCATTTTTGAAAATCTGATAGACCTGAAGCGCTGCTACACGTTTCCCATAGAAGTGGAGGTAAGTGAGGCTGCTCATGGTGTTTGCGAGGTAAAAACACTTACCAAGGCTTGTAGGGAAAAACGTAGGGTGCTGAACACTAAATGCTCTCTACTCAAGTCCACTGTGAGCTGTAAACACAGGTGGTTGCTTATAGTTCGAGCTCAGGTATACTCTCAGGCAGCTGTAAAAGGTTGGCCCTGACTCACATTTTCCCTTAACTTGTAAAGGACAGAAAATGCCAGTAAAAGGAGCTGTTAGCACACATCCCCCGAGTGGTCTTCTGAGTAAGCTCCTATGGTCAGTGAGTTGAGGTTCACCCCATGCAAGGTTGGGCCCTGGTGGAGGCTCAGCCAGTCCTGGGCGCCAGGAGCTGGAATAGGTAGGGTGATGGGGAGGACGCTCAGTCTCTGCTGAGCTCAGCAGACGCTGGGGTTGCTGCAGCCTCTCACAGCCCAGGGCAGTGGATGGGCAGAGCAGGTGCGAGGGGAGACTGGCACTCTGTCCTGCACGACCGACCTCCGCCCCACCCTAGTGTGGCTCGGCTGCTCACAAGCTCAGGTGAGTGGTTGCTCCCTGCCCTGTGCCCTTTTGGAATAAAGCTAGGACTGTTTTCTAGGCCTGTGTTCAAAGAACTAAGACATCACATAGTCACACTAGTCTTTGGGGCGCTCAGACACTATGTGTTACCTGTGAGTGTCTGGGAGCTCTGTGGAGCTCTGTGGTCTGTCATAGCTGTGCAGTCGAGGGCCTGAGGCTCCTGACCAGACCTGAGGCTGGAGGAGCACCACCCGCTGAGTCCCAGAGCTGGAGGAGCACGGGCTCTCGGGGTCTGTCTCTGTGGGTGTTTTAGTTAGTTTTGCTTAAAATGAGTAACAGTGGTTTTTGTCAGACTGCTGCAAAAATAGAAACTATGTGACCCTGAGTCTAAAATTTTAAATTGTCTGTTTTTGCCTAATAGGTTCCTATGGAAAGAAAGAAAAAGTACATTGAAATTAGGAGAGAAGCCAGGGAGGCGGCAAATGAAGATGCAGGTAGGACATTTCCAAAATGATGAGGAAGATTCCAGTATATAGATGGTATTTTAAATACCCCAGCCTTGAATTAGATTTGGAAATTTTTTATTTTCAAGTGGTAAATAGAATTGTACTTTGAAAGAAATGCAGTTAGTTAAAGCAGCACAGAAGCATCTCAGCGTAGCCAGAGGAGTTCAGATCTGGCTCACTTTCTTAACACATGCAAGATTGGTGTGCTGTTCGCTTTTGGATTCTGCTTGTATGTTACTCAGACTCGTCTCCCTGGGTTTACTGCAATGTCCCGGAAGGGGGATCTTGGCCTCGAGGTCAGCATGGCCCGAGAGGCTTTGTGTAATGCCACTCTCTGAAGAGAGCTCTCCTAGCCTCTGTATTTACTTACTTGCCTGCATCAAGTCTTACTTGTGACGCTCAGGCTTAGTTGCTCCATAGCATGTGGAATCTTAGTTCCCTAACCAGGAATTGAACCCGTGTCCCCTGCCTTGGAACGCAGACTCTTAACCACTGGACCCCCAGGGAAGTCCCTGGCCTCCCTATGTAGAATCAACCCTCTGTCCTTACACGTGTTCCTGGTTTTAATTTCTGGCTTAATTTTTCTTCATGGCTTTTTCTTCACCACCGATTCAAAGATAAAATTTGGATCAGTTTTCTAAATTCCTTACATACGTTGGATTAGTTATTTATCAGTAATACCTGTAGCCACATTTATGTTAGGCTTTATGGGCAGAATGTGCATCATCAAAATTTTAAATGCAAGAAGTTCTGTTAGCATCACGTCCAAAAACTGGATCTAGTGTGACTTAATGTCTTTGTTTTTGCTGACGAGTAACTGCTCAGGGATTCCAGAGCACCTGGATGGCAGGTGAGGAGTACCGATTTAATGAAAGTATCCTAAATCCAGGAGTCACTTGATCTTCGAGACACACGTGTCTTACTGACTTGAGTGACGGTGGCTCATCCTCTTTTTCCTTCAGGTGGCCCCCAATACATGTCTTCACTATCGTATCTGGCAGACAGCAGCCTGAGCGAGGAAATGAGTCAGTTCGATTTTTCAACTGGAGTCCAGAGCTATTCGTATGGGTCCCAAGACCCTCAGTCCAGCGCTGGTCATTTCCGGAGACGGGTGATTAAAGAGTGTTGTTGGTGTTGGGAAGGAAGGGGCACCCCAGGATAGTGGGGCCCCAGCCCCTAGTCCAGGCACAGGGTTTTAATGCCACCAGCCCAGGGCAGGGGCAGTGGGGGGATTGGTCACATTCCCGGCTCCTCCCGGGGTCACAGTTGATGTCAGAACCGTGTGTCTGTCATCAGCGTTCCTGGCCCAAGCAGAACCTCCTCCTTGGAGGCTGGGGCTCCAGGGAAGGAGTGTCTGGTGGTGGGGGCAGGCTGTGACCTTTACTTGTCCAGTATGTCCTCTTGGAGTTTCCTGTGCTGCTTTTTCCTGGAAGTGATCGTGCTGGGACACGTCCAGATCAGTTGCTCCGCCCCATGTGTGTGATACCTCAGTTCAGCATCCTGTGTGTAAAATGATTATCCCTACTCTTTTTTTCTTAAAAAGGATCAGGAATTTTTAAAATTCTATTTTTGATTAAAATTTTGAGGCAGATTAAGTTCACAGAAGTCCTCAGTACTTTTCAAAGTACTGACAGCACAATAGGAAAACACATACCCTGTGATTATACTTCAGTTGCTCTACTTTCTACAGAAAGTAGCAGCTGAGAATCATGGAGACTGTTGCTCTCAAGACGTGGAGTGTTCTGGGGCCACCAGGACACGTCTGAAGAGATGTGTGTGTAGAGAGCAGCGGGTCTTCAGTGATGCCCTGACTTCGGTGTGACCCCAGAAGAGAGCCGGGCAGGCGGGGGCGGGGGGACACTTGATGAGAACATGAGGAAGATGAGAGGTCCCGACTATGTGCACTGTGTGACGAAGCAGACAGTCGGGTGCTCAACCACCCCACGGCCTCTCTCTCCCCAGGAGCGTCAGGACCCTGAGGGCCCAGGCGACGTGCTGGACCTGGACGTGGATGAGCTCAGCCAGCATGAGTGCATGGCCCCCCTCGTGGCCCTGGTCCAGCACATGCAAAGACTTGAGGCCGCGCTGCCCACAGAGGAGGTCTCTGGCTCTTTCTGGTCTCACTCACCATGGCTGACCGTGACTGACCGTGTCCTGTTGAACGAACGTTTAACATTGAAGACTAAACTGAATTCCATCTCTTACACTTGTGATGTCTTGTCACTTGTGTCCTGCTTTGTCATTGTGTCATAATGCCACTTTCTCACTAAGTAATATTGAGTGTGTTGTTTCAGGGTTCAGTGCCAAGAAATCTTCCTCCTTGGATGAAATTTCTTCATGACAAACTGGGAAATCCATCAGTGTCATTAAATATCCGTCTTTTCTTAGCCAAGCTGGTTGTTAATACAGAGGAAGTAAGTTCTTTATTTCTTTAAAAATTCTTTTCAATTATATGCATCTCCTTAGAGAAGGAAATGGCAGCCCCCTCCAGTATTCCTGCCTGGGAAATCCCATGGACAGAGGAGCCTGGTGGGCTACAGTCCATGGGGCCTCAAAGAGTCATACATGACTTAGCGACTAAGCACAAAAGCACATGTGAATCTACTTTTAAAAAACCCACAATAAAGGAAGACGTTAAGGGTCACAGCACAGCATGGCTTTATTCTCTAAATAAATTTGCCAGACTGTATTATTTATTTAACATAATTTTTCTTTCATTTTCTTGTAAAACTCATAAATTAACTTCTGCTGAGTTAGGACTGGCCTTTGTTATGAAGTATGTGTGTCGGCAGGTTTCTTACAGCTGCCAGCCTTCTTGGTTTAGAGTAACAGAGAACATGGTGAAGAGATTCCTGGTAACTGCATGAAGAGTAGCCGACGTGTTTGCATCATGGCTCTGTTTATCTGTCGGTCATGCGTGGCCCCGTCAGGAGGGGCACTCGGACAGGTTTATGAGCGATCCTAGGCTGACCTGGGAGGGGCAGGAGGTTCACATGCAGCTCAGGAGGAGCAAATGCCAGGAGCGGGCCTCCCAGGCAGCAACTGGTGAGGCCTTAAGCCCGTTGAGTGGTGAAGGGCCCTTCCTCAGAGTCATACTTGACTTCTAGCTCCTGTGGCTCAGACAGCGGAAATGACCCTTTTGGTTCTCGAGCTGGAAGCCCAAGGCCGGGGTGTCAGCCAGTTGGCCTCGATGATGCTTGACCAGCTGCCGTGCGCCCTGGCCATTTCTTGGCCTGTGGACGGTCTTCTCTCAGCACCTGTCTCACATGTAAAAATATCCCTTTTAATCCTTTTATCAAATGAAGACATTGTCACTGGTTAAGTCCCCCGCTAATGACTCTTAACCTAATAATCTTCCAAGACCCTGTTTCTGAATCAGGTCACATTACAGGTCCTGCGAGCTGGACCTCGGTGTCCTCTTGGGGCTCACAGTTCAGCTACAGTACTTGGGGTCATGTGACATCCAGCTCATGTTCCTGTAGTGCTGGCCTGATGGCTGGAGAAGAGGAGCTGGCATCTAGTTTTTAGTTCGGCACGGGGGCTGCTGAGCTGTGCGCACACGTGCGGCGTGAGGGGCCTGCAGTATTGCACACGTCCTGAGCTCAGGAACCTTCGGGACCCATTGTCTTAATGGAACAAAAACATGGAACTTGTATTTACAATTCTTTTTAAAGTTTGAACTTTTATCCTTTTTTATAGTTTAATAATACAGTAAAGAGGTTTATATTTAAAATGTATAGACAAACCAGTAGACATACATGGAGACTGTAAACATTATTTACCTCTGGGGTACTTGATCAAAAAGATTTGAGACCATACAGATTTAACTGTGAGCCTAGATTTGAAATCCCTGAGAAAACATTTGGAGAAAGAAGAGGGTGGCAGAGGGGAAGGAGGCTGAGAGTCTTGGGTTATACTCGGTCTGAGTTTCTAAAGTTAATTCAGTGGAATTTAGTGTGTGGAGATGCTCTGGATTTCAGAGACCTTGGGTGTGTGAAAAAAATTTGCCACCTGCACCTCGCTTTTATGTCCTCCTTTTCCACTTCCCTTGCTTCTGTATCCAGTAAGAGTAGGGTCCTATGGCTGTATACTGTGTGGAGGGTGGGATTGGTGTAGAATGTTACTACTCCAAGCATAGTTGGAGCAGACCTACGCAAAGAGCAGATCAGTTGGAATCCATCTCCTTTGAGCTGTGGTTTCAGGGCCCATAAGGAAGACTTCAGCAGAGAACCTTAATTGAATCAAGCAGCATAGTTGTTGCCATTCACGTCTGTTTTGAATTTAGGTCGAGTCGTAATACAGAAGGATGATCCTGAATTCCCATCTTAGTTACTCAGCAGTCTGATGTCTGACCTTTGAACTCTCGCTTAGGTCTTCCGGCCTCATGCGAGGCACTGGCTGGGTCCCTTGCTGCAGCTGGTGGTCTCTGAGAACAACGGCGGGGACGGGATCCACTACCTAGTGGTTGAGATCGTGGCCACGATCCTTTCGTGGACAGGAATAGCCACCCCTGTGGTAAGAGCAGCTGCACCTCTGGTGCCCTCTCCCCAGCTCCCGTGTGTCCTCAGCGTCTCTGGCCCAGATCCTGCACATCTGTGTTGTGCTGCTCCTTCACTTCTGTCTGCTTTGCTTTGCTTTTGATAATTCCTCTGGCTTTGCTTTTATTTTTAAGATGTTGGATGTTTGTCCTGTTTTCTTACTGCTTCAGCTTGCTAGGAGCACGGACCCTAATAATTGGTTTATTAAAAGTACATGTGAAATATCCAGCCAGGCTTCTCTGTCTATAGTTTTCTCTAGGCAAGAATACTAGCGAAAATACATTTCTTTCTCCAGGGGATCTTCCTGACCCAGGGATCAAACCCAGGTCTCTTAGCATTGCAGGCAGATTCTGTACCATCTGAGCTACCAGGGAGGAATATTTTATTAGAAATACATGTAAAATAGATGTTGGCAGACCCTGAACGTGAGGCCGAGGTCATGGTCTCCAGCATCCGTCTTGTCAGCCTGCCTGCTCCTGGTGGCCTGGTGTGACTTGGTGACCTCTGGTGTGATGATGACCCTCAGTGCCTGCGCTGTCCTGATGCAGGCTGTGGCGTCCCCAGCTCTCTGGTTCCACATGCTGGAGCTCTCTATTTGCTTACTGATGTCGGCCCCAGTGGTGTGCAGAGTTCTCCTGGAAGGATGGCCTGGCACGTGCTTACTGAACAGAATATGCGCCCATGGAGCTGTCACACGTGTTTGTGTTGGAATGTGGCTATCCCATTTCACAGCAAGCCGCGTTTAACTGAGGAACCTCTGCAAGAGGTTGACTCCCGTGTCAGACATTCAGCTGGGCTAGGAGAGCTGCAACAGCCAGGTTGAAAGTCACAGTGAACTTTCACCACTCGTTGCAATAGTCTGAGCAAGAGGCTGAAAGCAGAGGGAGGGTGTCCCCCACCCCGTTCTGTGTACCTCACGGAGCAGCATCCTGGCGGTGGGTCACGTGACCAGCACAGATCTGGGGTCACCTCGACATTGAGGGAGTCTTAGTGGGAAGGCCCCAGTAGTTGGTGGGATCCTGGGGTTGGGAGAAGGTGGAGACAAGGCTGGGTGCCCCGTCAGAGCAGGGAAGATGTCTTCAGGGACCCCATAGGGAGGTCCCAGCAGAGGCTCCGAGAGGCTGAAGAACATTGTGCAGACCTACAGGAGCGCAGCCACCCTCGTGTCAGGGCTGCCCCGGGGGTTCTGGGGGAGGCCCTCCAGGGGATGCCTTTGTGTTATAGTCACGTGTCGTCTGAACCATCATGGGAACCAGACTCCTCAGTACAATGCCAGCTTTGTTTTATAAACAGACTTCTGGGTTAAGAGATGCTTTCCCAGATGGAAATGCTACATATTTACTTGAAATTTCTCTGCATTTTTCAGGGGGTCCCTAAAGATGAAGTGTTAGCGAATCGATTGCTCCATTTCCTAATGAAACATGTTTTTCATCAAAAAAGAGCTGTGTTTAGACATAACCTTGAAATCATAAAAACCCTCGTTGAGTGCTGGAAGGATTGTCTGTCCATCCCTTACAGGTATGGATTTACTGGGGTTTGCAATATCCTTTTAACTCGTCACACATTATGCAGGGTTAATTACCATGAGACTTACTGACTTCAGGGCTTCCCTGGTGGCTCAGTTGGTAAAGAATCTGCCTGCAATGCGTGAGACCTGGGTTCAATCCCTCGGTCAGGAAGATTCCCTAGAGAAGGGAATGGTTACCCACTCTAGTCTTCTTGCCTGGAGAATCCCATGGACAGAGGAGCCTGATGGGCTACAGTTCATGGGGTTGCAAAGAGTCAGGCACGACTGAGCAACTAACACATTAATGGACTTGAAGTGCTGGAGGGAAGGATGGTTCCTGGAGTGGAATCTACTGGTAGGGTGTGATGTCACTCATGATCCGCCCTCCGTAATCTGCCTGCAATGCGTGAGACCTGGGTTCAATCCCTGGGTTGGGAAGATCCCCTGGAGAAGGGAATGGCAACCCACTCCAGTACTTGCTTAGAAAATTTCATGGACAGAGGAGCCTGGTAGGCTAGTCCATCGGGTCGCAAAGAGTCGGACATGACTGAGCAACTTCACTTTTCTTCCTTTTCTCACCACCAACCGAGGGAGAATTAGGGCAAATAACTAGATTGTGGGAGATGCAGAGCTCCCCATCTCCCAGAGGCAGAGTAACTGGGTGTGAACAAAGTAATGGAAAGGAAGGGGTTTCTTACCCTGACAATCAGCTATGGAAGATCTTAACTTCTGTCTTCCTGCTCTTTACACGTGACAACTTACACTGTTTCTTCACACTCACGTTTCAGGTTAATATTTGACAAGTTTTCCAGTAAAGATCCTAATTCTAAAGACAATTCTGTAGGAATTCAGTTGTTGGGCATTGTAATGGCCAACAACTTGCCCCCCTACGACCCAAAGTGTGGCGTGGAAAGTGTCCGGTAAGTGTCATGTTTTTCGCTTTGTTTCTTTTTTGGGTAAAGCACACCTGATTCTGATTGGAGACTGGAATATGGTTTAATTTTGATAAATTTAAGGACTAGAACCCATATTAGTATTTCCACCTGAATTAAGTAGTTGGGTTTAGAAATCATTTGGGAGAAGAAATATGTGAAGTGAATGAGCAAGTGAGTTTTTAAAAACCGTATGATTTTTTCTATGCAATTTTGGCAGACAGGGTGTTAGCTATTTCTGTTATTTTCTAAGCTGCCATTTTCAGCATCCGCTCCTGAAAGCAACCTGAGGTCGAGAGACCGTTCACCACAGGGTGTGGCCACGAGGGGGCGCTGCAGTTATGCCGCAGGTGCAGCCTCCTGGCTCCTCATCATCTGGGGTAGGGAAGGGTCCACGTGGCGGGGCCTTAGCATGACAGCCCGAAACTTCACAGAGAGGGACTGGATCCCTGCAGAGCCGGTCACTCGGTCAAGTTCACTGTCTCTCTGGAAGTGCTCACTGTCCAGTTTGTCCTCCTGGGTCAGCCTCCGGGGCTCCAGGGGCTTTGGCCGCCTGGTGTCATGGACGGTTGTGCAGCTCAGCACAGCATCAGCAGGAAGTGGCTAACTTTCGGACAAGTGGCCTTGCTGATCCCCGGTCCTGCTGTCATGAGGCCAGGGTGCACCGCCCCCCACCCCACCCCTGTGTCACTGTGTGTCTGCCTCCTGTCACACAGACAGCTTTAGAGGGGTCAGAAGTCAGGCTACTGCTGATTTCATTGCTGCCAGTGTCTGTATCTGGAGCTGTGCGGGTGGGCAGGGCTTGCCCGTGTCATTTGTCTGGGTGGGCGGGGAGGACAGTTGTGATACACTTCTGTCCGACAGCGGCTTCCCTGGTGGCTCAGCTGGTAAAGAATCCACCTGCAATGCGGGTGACCTGGGTTCGATCCCTGGGTTGGGAAGATCCCCTGGAGAAGGGAAAGGCTGCCCACTCCGCTGTTCTGGCCTAGAGAATTCTATGGACTATATAGTCCATGGGGTCGCATACGACTGAGTGACTTTCACTTTCTGTCAGACAGCAGGACGGGTTGCCCTGTGCTTACTGGCTCTCTGTGTTTCTCACAGGTACTTTGAAGCTCTGGTCAGTAACATGTCCTTTGTCAGATACAAAGAGGTGTACGCAGCATCTGCAGAGGTCCTGGGGCTTGTTCTCCAATATCTCAGTGGGAGAGAGAAGGTGAGTGTGTGCACATGGCAAAAATGCCTCTTCTTCACTGTTGACTCAGCTTCGGTACTGTGTCCTCTGTACCAGGAGCCAGAGTGGGCAGTTTTTTTAAAGAGATAATTTTTTTTTTCAATGCCTGGAAACTTGGCAAGCATTAAGGTTGTTAACCTGCTTCTTATTGTAAAGTCAGGACGTAAGCGCTGGAGCAGCTTTCATTCCTCTGACATTGGCATCAGGGGCCACTTTGGAGAAACTGCCCTGGTGGAGCCTTGCTGTGGTTTGGGGGAGGGTAAACGGGGAAGGTGCCCTCCTTCCAGTTTCTGGCACGGTGTAGCTGAAGAGCGGGGCTGGCCTCTGACTTGGGCACCTGGTCTGTGCCCTGCGCCTCTCGCACCTCTAAGCACACAGTCCCCTCCCCGACCCATGTCTGGAAGTCACAGGTTATAACTCGCTGCTACTTAGCTGACCCCCATGAGTTAATGCAGGGGGCTCCCTGCTAGCATCTGCAGAGCCTGTCACCCATGGTGACTGGACTCGGGGTGCAGACTGTCTAGAACGCCACACTGGACCAGTCCTCGGCCCTCTGTCATGCTCCAAGGACACTCTCCCTCCCTCGCTGGGGTGTCACCCCGCCGGCCTCTCCTACAACTCAGAGTGTGGGCCCCTAGCTGGTCACCCAGCCTCATGGCTTAAGAACTCCTCAGGCTCCTGATACCCAAATTTGTGTCTCCAGTCCCCTCCCCTTCTGCAACGAGACAGGTCGAGGAGAGGCTGGGGAAGCCAGGGGATCCTGAGGGCAGAACGGTCCCTCCACAGCATGTTGGAACCCGGCCTATTTCACCAATTAGGCATTTATTTGGATTTGGAGGAAAAATTAAACTGAAAGGAAATAGAAACTCCCTCCCCGAGAAAATCAAACTTATAATTTATTTTAAGTATTGCCAGCTATTTTTATAAAATAAAAATATGTTTCAAATTCAGGATAGCATTGTGATGACATGATTCTAATGCCCCTAAATGGTGGGTTTCAATTCACATAATATGCTTAGTTATCACTACTGGTGGAGCACATAATAGCAGATCGAAAGGCTAATCTCTCATGACTTAAGTCTCAACTTAATACAAATGGTACACCCTTTGGTTTGACAAAGCTCTTTTCTGAGTGTAGAATGGTTGATTTAGTGTAAGATGGGGGAGCAGCGTGGGACACAGAAGTGGGAGTCACTTGTGTTCTGACCACTGACCAGCGCGGTTCCAGACCATGGGCTCCGGTCCCAAGCCCCCGTCGTGCTCCTCATTTCTCCCGTGGGGTCAGGGCCCCCTGTTCTGTGTGTGGGTGCTCCCTGGGGGTGCAGTTCTCAGGGAGCAGTCAGGAAAGGCCGGGCATAGGGAGACGGGCAGGCTGCCTGTAGATGGAGCTCCCTGAAATCCTGGTTTGTGTGAGTCTTTGACCAGAGACACGCACACTGACATAATAAAATACGTCTTTTTTTTTTCCTTAAGATCTTTTTGATGTGGACTATTTTTAAAGTCTGTTGAATTTGTTACAATATTGCTTCTGTGGCTTGGGAGTTCTTAGCTCCCTGACCAGAGGTTAAACCTGCACCCCTGCATTGGAAGGCATCCCAACCCCTGGATCGCCAGGAAAGCCCCTCACGTGTGTCCTAAACAGCATTCAGTCCCTGGTCTTTGTTCAGCTGCTCAGATGACTCGCTGGCAGAGTCTTGGCTTCAGAAGGAAGTACAGTCTTGATGGTTCTTTCACCTGATATGTGGCCGAGGCCTGGGGCACCTGCACCCACGGCTGCTGAGCCTCTGGTGGTGCCCAGTGGTCAGAGCCCCCAGGGCCTCCTTGAGATGGTGCTGTAGGTGGTCACCTCACTCTTCTCAGTTCCTCCGAGTTCCCACTTGTGTGTATGTGAAAGGAAACTTGGTCTTCCAGATGCTGGAGGAGTCTGTGTATGAAATGGTGGTGAAGCAACTGAGGCAGCATCAGAACACGATGGAGGACAAGTTCATCGTGTGCCTGAGCAGAGCCACGAAGAACTTCGCTCCTCTGGCCGACAGGTGGGGGGCCGTGTTCGCCTGCCTGCTGGGGAGGGTCGTGGGTGGGGGTGGGTGGTTGTGTCTGTCGGCCTGCCCCTGCCTGCAGAGAGGGGTCGTGGGGCATTGTCACCACCTGCCTGCCGGGGACAGTCCTGGTGGGGGTCAGTGCCCCTCCGCTCACCAGCTCTGCCTGCTGCCCAGGTTCATGAACAGCGTGCTCTTCCTGCTGCCGAGGTTCCACGGTGTGATGAAGACGCTGTGTCTGGAGGTGGTACTGTGTCGTGCGGAGGAGACCCCTGACCTGTACCTGCAGCTGAAGAGCAAGGATTTCGTTCAGGTCATGAGACACAGGTGAGTGGCCGCCACCTGTGCCCTTGGATGCAGCTGTTTGTTCAGCTGTGCCCTCAACTCAAGGGGACTTGTGAGTTATTGTGACAGGAGTGTTTGTTCACTTTGACACCTGACTCTTGAGAGACTCTGTCTTGGGATGTCCAGAGCTGTTCTCAGGTTCAAAATGTGTGGTTTTGAGTTCTGTACCTGTTTTGTCAGCTAAGAGGCTTCCATTATTTGTTAAATTTATTTGCAAAATGGTAACATGCTGTTAAGGTAAATGTTAACAGAGTGCTGCTGATGGCATCCCATGTTTTCCTCCCTCTGTGCTGTTTTCCTCTTGCCTGTGTGCACACTTTTACATGGTGATAAACTGTCTTTGTGTTGATTTCCTCCAGCCTGGCTGAGTGTCACCTGTATGTGGAGCATTCAGCTGGTGCTTATTTAAGGAGGAAGTGGGGGTGCCCCACATTGGGCCCCGACTGCACTTAACCCCTGGTGCCTGACCAGCCCTGGAAACCATTTTTTAAAGTTGTGAAATCCTTTCTAGGTAGCTTATTTTGTTTGACTTTGTCAGGTTTTTTAAAAAATGAACTTTTTATTTTGGAGTAATTTAATTCTTACAGAAAAGTTAGAAGTACACAGAATTCCCACACAGCTTTCACCTAGCTTCCCCATCTCACATCATCACGGTGTTTGTCTAAACCAAGAAGGTAACATTAGTGCACTTCTGTCTATTTGAAGTCACCAGTTTCCTCGTCCTCTTCCTAGGATCCAGGCGGGACACTACACTGTTAATTTCCTTTTCATAATCTAGCCCACGATCATTATTTTCAAGAGTTTAATTTTTATGTAAATGTAGTGTTAGCTATAATAATAAAATTTGAAATACAGAACAGCATAGAGAAGAAAATGTTAACCTGTCATATCTAAAGGTATAGTAATAACAGTTAAGTCTGTGTTTTTTAAAATTCCTCTTTTTATAGAGATGACGAGAGACAGAAAGTGTGTTTGGACATAATTTCCAAGGTGATGGCGCGGCTGAGACCTGCAGAGCTCCGGGAGCTCCTGAGTGCCGTGGTGGAGTTCCTGTCTCACCCAGCAGTGCTGTGCCGTGAGCGGATGTACGCCATCCTCATGTGGGTCCATGACAACTACAGGTGAGCTCCTCCCTGACGCACGTGTCCTGTCTCTTAGGGAGCATCTGGGTGCCTCCAGCAGTCTGGAATGACTATAATAAATGATAAGACATTTAAATTGTGTGGTTAATAACTGAAACAAGTTTGGTATGTTGAAATATATCTTCATCCTCATTCATTTTGTGAACCTGTGGGAAATATTCAGAGCGTGGTATTATTGGTTGAGCTAAAAGTGTACTTTGTCTTCCTTGTTTTCACTTACAGTCTGACAAGGTTAAGGAAAGAACTCCTGGGATGTTTCCTAGTTGGGGACTGTGGTTATGCTCCCCGGCTGGCCACCATGGCCCGGGACAGGGTGCAGGCCCTAAGGAGTGGGTGGAAGTTGGGGAAGAGGCAGGTTTTGTTACTTTCATCCTAGACAGCATTGTTGTGTTGACGCAGAGCAGCAGAAGAAGCAGTAACAGTTTTGTTGTCTTGTGACTTCTCTCAGAGACCCAGAGAGTCAGGCAGATGAAGACTCGCGCGAAGTATTCAAGCTGGCCAAAGATGTGTTGATCCAAGGGCTGACCGACGAGAACCCAGGGCTTCAGTAAGTGCCTGTCCCAGAGCAGCTGGGTGGGTGGGTAGGCACATTCAGGACTCTTTCTGGGCCATTGTGGGGTCTCTCTGAGGTGTTAAAGGGCCTTTGCTGTATTAGCCTTTTCTCTGCCTCTTGCTGGCATAAGAAAATGTGTTTTAAATCACATTAGAACCCAAAAGTCCTGGCACATTACTTTAATATACAAGTCTTGAAAAATTGGTGTGAGTGACGCTCTCTTGACTGTGGAGTTACAGCATCTCAGGATGAGAAACCTGTAATGAAAACTGGTTTGTCATTCCCCATTTAACTCCAAGTGAGCTCCCACTCTGCACATCAGTGTCAGAGGGCGTGCTGGAGGCCTTGGAAACCAGAGGACGCTGCAGTGTCATCACAGATGCCCACGAGCTCGTTATGTTACAGCAGACATGGCAGAAACCCTGACAATTCTGTGTGTCAGCTAACTTTTAGTGTACTGCAATTTTTAATTCATTGAGCTTTTAAAAATTGTATTTGGATTTCTCAAACATTCACAAATTATAAAGCCTGATCTGGCTTTTAACTTGTTTAATAGTTTGACTATTTTATGTTTACATTATGTTTTGAATATTTTGTGGCACTAATGTTTAGAGTGAATTGTCTTAGCAAGGCAATGAAGGACTATATATATAATTTCTCTTGGTGTTTTCTCAGTTTCAGAGTATGTAATGTAAAATTCCCATCTTTGCAAACTTCTGGGTAATAGAAATGAGAATAGAATGACCCAGCTTCTCACCTCCTGTTAAAGTATGCCAACATTCTGGAATATTTCCCCTTCAGCACGTACCTCATCTTTAGGCAGCTTACTTGTGGATGGAGGTCTGCATGTGGATGGAGTCCCAGGACTGATCTCTGGTGGAAGAAGAGGATCTTCCCTGTGGGGCACACGTAGAGACCTCCTTCTCTTCCTTCTTCTCTGCCTTCCAGATTAACTATTCGGAACTTCTGGAGCCATGAAACTAGGTTACCTTCAAATACCTTGGACCGATTGCTGGCCCTAAATTCCTTATATTCTCCTAAGATAGAAGTGCACTTCTTGAGTTTAGCAACAGATTTCCTGCTTGAAATGACCAGCCTGAGCCCCGACTTCCGGACTCCCCTGTTTGAGCACCCTCTGTCAGAGTGTGAGTTTCAGGTGAGCTCTGGCCCCGTGAGCTGACTTTCTCTCCTGTTGGTCAGCAGATTTTGTCCACTGGTGTTAAATCCCTGCTTTTTTCTTTAATTAAGGTGTAATTAGGATTGTATCTGTTTTCAGTGCACAAGGTAGTGATTCTATATTTGTATATATTACAGAATTATGACCACAGTAAATCTAGTTAACATCCATCATTGCCCATAGTTAGAGGTTTTTAATCTTGTGATGAGAACTTTCAAGATATACTCTTTTAGAAACGTCACGTATACAAATGGTGTTACTGACTGTAGTCACCATGTGTACATCGCCCCCCAGATCTTACTTACTTTACAACTGTAAGTTTGTGCCCTTTGACCCCCTTCAGCCATCTCTACCACCCCTCACCCCTCGCCTCTGGCACCCACCAATCTGTTCTCTGTTTCTATGAGTTTTTTTGGTTTTGTTCTGTTATGTTTTTTGTTTTAGATTTTACATATGAATAAGATCATGCAGTATTTGTGTTTCTTTCTGACATTTCTTGTAGCATAATACCTTCAGGGTCCATCCATGTTGTTGCAGGTGGCAGGATTTCATTCTTTTTCAAAGCTGAGTAGTAGTTCATCACTGTGTGTGTGTGTGTGTGTGTGTGTGTGTGCTCGCGCGCGCGCGTGCATGCACTCGCTCACCGCACGTCTTCTTTCTCCTTTCATCTGCTGATGGAGGCTTAGGTTGTCTCCATATCCTGGCTGTTGTAAACAATGCTGTTGTGAACACTGGGATGCTTGTGTCTTTTCCCACTAGTGTTTTTGTCCTCTTCTGATAAATACCCAGCTGTGGTTGCTGGATCCTTCGGTGGTTCTATTCATAATTTCCTGAGGAACCTGCACTCTGCTATCCACAGTGGCCTCAACAGGTTTCAGGCCCACCCACAGTGCACAGGTGCCCTTCCCCTCCTCAGCTGCAGGTGACGCCTCGTGCGGTTTGATTGGCATTTCCCTGATGACTTGTGTGCTGGCTTCCTGATTTTACTTGAAATCCACGCACATTCTTCCCGAGACGCCCACCTGCACCTCATCCCGCTAGCCCCCTGCCCTGCACATAGCTCACCCTTGTCCTCTCAACCTCCATGGAGGCGTTTCCCTCCACCGCTCCCGCAACACACCCTGGAGGTGCTCATTTGCCCCTCGGCCTGGCAGCACTGCTGATGACCGCATGATGACTCAGGGTGCCTGGAGCAGAGCGCCCCCACCCCATGCCCCCATGTCCCCATCATCTCCTAATCTGGACACTTGACGAGGGGAGTGGGGGGAGAGGGTCAGAGGAGCCCAGTCATTCCCTGAACGTGGCAGTGAGCCTCTGAATGCAGGATGTTAGGAGGAGAAAAGCAGTTTTTCTCCCCAGTACTGATTGGTTTTATTTGTTGACAGATAATTGTTCTGTTAAAAATTTTAAATTTGAGAAAGTTGTTCTTCAGCTATTTCTTGCAGAGCTACATGGAGTATAGTAATGTTTGTGGAAAGGACTGTGAAGTTTTAAATAAAACATTTGCATGTTCTGAGAAGGGCCGTGACCTCACCTGACCCTCCCTCCTGGCAGGAGTATACCATTGACCCCGACTGGCGCTTCCGGAGTACAGTCCTCACACCAATGTTTGTTGAGACTCAGGCCTCCCAGAGCACGCTCCAGGCCCGGACCCAGGATGGGTCTGTCTCGGCTCGCAGGGCGATGGCTGGGCAGGTCCGGGCCACCCAGCAGCAGCTCGACTTCACGCCCACACAGAGTGCAGGTACTGCCTCCGCTGTACGCGTGTCCTGCATGCACGCCGGGGGTCCGTGAAGGCCTCGACGGCAGAGGGGAAGAGGGGCTGAGTCCCTGGGTTGTAGGTTCGGAGGTGGAGTGGCCACGAGGGGCCCTGGGGACAGAGGTGGGGACTGTTGTACAACCAGCGAACTTGCTGGGCTCTTCAGAGTGCATGACGTTATCCATTGGACTTTCCCTGTTTTTACCACAATTAAAAAAAGGGGAGGAAAGCATAATTTCTGACTGGAGAAAACAAGAAAGGTTTCAGTACATATAAGTTTTGGCTTGATTTTTGTCCAGAAAAATCTGTCCAGTGCATCCCATTTAAAACCGCTTGTCTCAGAAGCAAAGCAGAGCTGACCCAGATTCACTTACTGTGTTTGTAGTTCATTAAACTGCTCTTCCTCAAATGGTTCAGCCGTTTCCTTTGACCAGCAGACTGTCAGTTGTAGAATAAAATCCCCAAGTCATTTTTATGGAAATACTTCAGTGTTTTTTCCTTTGTGTAATTTTTTCACACTGTTCTGGAAATAGGACTAACTTGTCCAATTACTGTGGGGCTTTTAGACGCTGACGTTAGCGATCACAGACCTTGGTGCCGCGTGGACGCAGTGTCATGCTGACGAGCATGCGGTGGTCTCCCTCGTGCCCACAAGGACAGGTGGTCCGGCCCGGCCGCCGGGCCTTCCTGGGGACGTGGTGGCCCACCCTGGTGACTGCGGGCAGCCCTGCTCTCGAGCGGCAGGTCCTGGCCGAGGCGCCGGCCGAGCGGCACTGCTGTGATCCGCACGTCGTGTGTGTTTGTAGGGGGAAGAGTGCTCTCCCACTGGCTGACGGCGGGCAGCACAGATCCTCTGGGCGATAGCCTGGCCCCCACCGCCGAGGCCTCATCTGCGTCCCTACTGTTTGCCCACAAGAGGCCCGAGAGGCCCCGGGGGACACCCCTGAAGTCTGTGGGACCTGAATTTGGGAAGAAGAGGCTGGGCCTCCTTGAGGATGAGGTGGACGACAGAGCACAAGGTAAAAGATCACTGAGCGGTGCTGAAATGCCTGCCTCCGCAAACTCATGACTGTTCCTGAGTCCGGTGGCCTGCATGGAGCCCAGCACCGCGTGGGAGCCTGGTTTGGGGTCCAGAAAGCGGTTGCCTGAACTGGGCTCGGGCCCTCACTCAGGGCTCCCAGGTGTCTAGGAGCCATGATACGCGCAGGATGGGGAAGCTGAGTCAGAGAGAGTTCAGGTCCGGGGGCTGGGGAGGGTCAGGCAGGCCTGAGGGCTGGAGTGAGGATGCAGACATTCAGCTCACCGGGGGTGGGGGGTGCGCTCTGGGAGGAGCCCCGGCCAGATGCCCCCCAGACTCGCGAGAAGCCCTGACAGCCCAATCCCCCGGGGCCGCTTCCCCGGCCAGCCTCATCCGCTCAGCCAGGCCCTCAGTGTTGCTTCCACAGCTCCAGTTGGTGTTACTCTGGCCCCCTTTCCTTGGGGTCTTGGTCACTTTCTCTCTTGCCCACCCCCTCCCCCCACACTGTCACCAACGTCCTGAACAGGTCTTGCTGCGGCTTGGGTCACGTGAGGCTTCTCTCCTTTCTTGTGCAGTCACTGTTCATGGGTGTTAATGACCTCAGTTTCTTTTTTTGTTGAAGTAGAGTTGTGTTGATTTCTCCTGTACGGCATAGTGATTCACCTGCATATATGTGTATATATACATGTTCTTTCTCATTAGGAAACGGGTTCCCCTTTCTCCCTTGGGTGATTTTGCCGATAATTTCCAAACGTCAGTTTTCTCTTGTAGGAATTCCATCTTGACTGTCAGACCTGAGGGATTTTCCCTTCTTACCACCTCTGCTCGGCTCTGGGCCCAGCATTACCTTCTGACTGTGCTTGTGCATGATGACGTCCAGTCTCTAGTTCCCATGAGCTTCTGTGCTCTCGGAAAGTCCCTTCTGTGCCCTGTTATAGGACCTACTCTGCTCCTGTGATAAAGGGTCATTTAAAAATTTTTTTCCTATATGGTCTGCTTTCAACATTTTCTCCCCCCCGTTGCTTTGGTTCCTATTTTTCTTATTTGAAGCTTTGCTCAAACGTCTGCTGATTTTTGGCTTTTGCTGTGTCCAGGTAGGCGATAACCAGGGTTGGGAGTGGTAGCTGCACTCTGGGTGTGCTGACTGGCCTCACCAGACATGGAGACCCCCGTTTTGTGCTGGGTGGTCCCCCTCCAAGGTCAGGTCTCCCCTATCCCGCCTGCATGTACAGGCCTGGTGCTGGGGCGGCCCTGGGTTCCTCAGTGGTCCTGGCTGCGGGGGCTCTGCTCCATCTGTGTGACCCTGTACCCCCAGCCTCAGTCTCGCATTCCTGAGCCCCCTCTTTCCCCGAGACGTCTGAGCCCTGCCTGCTTCCTCTGTGAAGCCTCAGTTCTCCAGCTTCCAAAACTGTGCTTCACAGGCTTAGGTTGTTCTGGAAACAGAGCTGCAGGGAGTAGGAGATGGAGACGAGCAGATACCTCACTTCATGTCAGCAATTCTGGGGAGGAGGGGACGGGCGTCAGTCGCCCATAACCAACCTGCTGTCTGTTCTTCAGGTCCAGATAATCGTGCAGAAATACTGAGACTACGCAGACGATTTCTAAAGGACCAAGAAAAGCTGAGTTTGATTTATGCCAGGAAAGGTGTTGTTGAGCAAAAGCGAGAAAAGGTCTGTACCCATTTCTGGAATTTGGTCAGAAATAGCTGTTTTTGTCACAGGATGTGTGCCCAAGAGATGTCTTCCTGGCTGGCCTAGGCCGGATTGCAGAGATCGCCCATGCGACCCCACCTCCAGGTGTCCGCTGAGCCCCACTGCTCTGCAATGGAGTGGGGGGCGCTGTCCTCTCAGAACAAATGGGCTTTCTGCACGAGGTGGAGACCAGACCCCCTCGCCCCCGGTGCCCTGGGGTCTGTCTCCCAGGTGCAGTCCCCGCAGCCTCGAGGCCACAGCCCTAACGCCATGGCTCAGGACGAACAAACTGGGGCGCTGTGCTCCTGGAGGCTGGTGGGGGGTGGGATGAGGAGCGTGGCCAGTCCTGAGCTGCCCACTGCAGACACTTATGTGGCATGAATGGATGGTCGAACGTTTCTCCCAATGTGGAAGTAACAGCAGAAGTTGTTCAGCCCTAGAGTCAGTGTGAGATACAGATCAGTGATGTTGACAGGCTGTTCTAGGACTGGACTGTGGGTAAGACCCTATTATAACCCACAGAGATGACGACAGGCTGTTCTAGGACTGACCTGTGAGTGAGAACCCTGTCTCCATTGTGACTTAGTTTAAATCCTCAGCCACTTCACTTCCAAGTCTGAGTGTGAAACAGTCAGAAGATTGCACTGTCTTCTATGGAAAGACTGGACTTTCCTGTATCTCTGTAACCACAGCACTGCAGGCCGAGGGCCGGTCCCAACCAGCCTCGAGGCCTTTGCTCCAGCCTCCTCATTAAGCCTAAGTCCTGCCTGGGCTTCTTGAGGGGACAGGGCGGGAGTGGGATAGAGGCACTGGGCTGATCCCCGAGGGTCTCAGGGAATGGATGGGTTGGGGCCTGGGGCCGGGGGCGGCCTTGCTAGGTGTTGTCACCGCTCTCAGCAGAGGCGTTTGAGGGTTCCCTCTGCTTTTGGAGCGCAGGGCAGTGTGCAGCAGATGGAGAAGCTGGGCAGCCTCGGGTTAGCCGGGACGTACGCATGTGAGGGAGTGCTCTGCGGGGGGAACCAGGCCCAAAAGGGGAACAGGACCTCGCCAGGGGAACAGGTCCCCGCGCGGGGAATGGGACCCGAAGCGGGAACGGGGCCCTGCAGGAGGAACGGGGCCTGAAGGAGGAAATGCCGAAGAAGGGACCAGGGACCAGGCCCCACGGGGGAATGGGGCCTTGTCAGGGGAACGGGTACCCGCCAGGGGAACGGGGCCCGAAGCGGGAAGGGCTGCAGAGAGCAGGGCCAGCAGGGGCCAATGGGCCCTGTAGCCAAGGTTTGTCTCGAGAGTGAAAAAGAAATACAATCCTCTCATTTGTGGGTTGAAAAAGTTTTAAATTAAGTTCTCTGATTTCAGAGAAACTCAGATTTCTTTGTAATAGATCTTTAAATAATCTTCCCATTGCACATCTGACACTGGTTTTGGGCTTATTGTCTGCCGCATTGATCAAGTGTAGTGACTCAAGTGTCTTGGATAGAATTGACCTTGATTCGCTTTTGTTAGTGGTGGGCGAGGATGGTTTCATCACCCAAGCTCTACTGGTTAGAGAGAGTTGTAACCTTCCTGTATTGCTGATGATTGTAGGAGATCAAGAGTGAGTTGAAAATGAAGCACGAGGCCCAGGTCGTCTTGTATAGAAGTTACCGCCGTGGAGACCTTCCTGACATCCAGATTCCACACAGCAGCCTGATCACCCCGCTGCAGGCTGTGGCCCAGGTCAGTGCGGGGCCATCACATGCTCTGGGGCTGTTGCCTCGTGCCGGAAGCAGGGGTGACCTGTCCCCAACATGGGCCTCAGTGCTGAGCCTCGTCCCAAGTCCTGGCTCCCGGGGACCTTGCCGTGGGGTCCCATCTAGCACTTTGCCTTGGGTTCAGTGTCTCTGTGTGCCAGTCACACCGCACTCTTTTTCTCACCAGTGATGTTGGTGGGAATGAAACAGTATGTAAGTAGCTGCACTGCTTAAATCATTGATTACACAAAACCCTCTTGTGGGAGTGATCAGGAAGGTCAATGGCATCAGCATCCTCCTCCGAAATTCCCAGGAGCCGAGGACTGAAATGCTCCTCTGCGTCGTTAGGGTCACCACCCGCTTCAGGAGTGAGTGAGGTTCTGTAGCTGAGTGCACTGAGATAAATGGGATATTTATCTCTTGAAAGTCTGGTTAAGATTCCTTTGACTTTAATGAAGTAATTTAAAAAATCTTTTAAATTTATACTGTCATATAGTACATAATTACATACTGAAACTTGATGCCTCATATTTTTACTATTCTTAAGTTTACAGTACTAATATTGATCATAAGTGATAAATGAAAGTTGCTCAGTCATGTCTGACTACTTGTGACCCCATGGACTATACATAGTCCATGGAATTCTCCAGGCCAGAACACTGGAGTGGGTAGCCATTTCCTTCTCTGGGGGATCTTCCCAACCCAGGGATTGAACCCAGGTCTCCCTCATTGCAGGTGATTTCTTTACCAGCTGAACCATTGGGAAAGCCCAATATTGATCATAATAATAGGTTATGTCTGTGTTTCCATTACTGCTTTATAAGCTTTTTATTTATCTAGCTATTTACAAAGTGACAGGAATTTGCAAAATAGCATACAGCCCCATGTCCCTTCCCAGCTTTCCTCGGTGGGCACAGCCCTCCAGTGACATTGCCCAGCATGGTGACGGCGGCAGCACTTGATGTTTCAGGCCAGGCTCTGATGCGTGGGTGAGTCACACGTCTGTCCTGCTCGGGAATGTCTTACAGAGAGACCCACTCGTCTCGAGGCAGCTCTTCAGCAGCCTGTGCTCGGGGATCCTGAGGGAGTCAGGCGAGCGCAGGACCGCGGCTGAGGGGCGGGGCGCCGCCCAGAAGCTCCTGCAGGACTTCACGCGTTTTCTGGACACCAGCTTCTCCTTTTTCCCGCCCTTCGTGTCCTGCATCCAGGTGAGGCTGCCGGCACACCCGTGTCTCAGTGGCTCTGCTGATTTCCCAGTTGCAATATCGGTTTAACACAGCAGCTGGACTCTGGTGGGGCCACCTCCTCCCAGGGGCTCGGTGCAGCTTATTTATTCTTTTTGGCTGTGCTGGGTCTTCCTTGCTGTGTGGGCTCTTCTCTAGTTGTTTTGGCGGGGGGTGCGGGGGGCACAGGGGGCTCCTCTTTGTTGTGGTGCACGGGCTTCCCATTGCCATGGCTTTTCTTGTGTAGCTCAGGCTCTAGGACACAGGGCTTCAGTAGTCGTGGGTCCCGGGCTCTAGAGCACAGGCTTGGTAGTTTGGCACACAGGCCTAGTTTCTCCACAGGATGTGGGATCTTTCCAGACCAGGGATTGAACCGGTGCCTCCTTCCTTAATAGGCAGATTCTTTACCACTAAGCCACCAGGGAAGCGCCAATTTATTTGTATTTTTTTTTTAATTTATATATGACAGAATAACCTGAGATCCAGCTTAATACAAAGTTGCTCTGACTGTGTGTCAGCTCGTCCCTGCAGGGTTCTGGTCACACCTGCATGTCACGTGGCACCCAGCCCTTCGGGGACTTTAGGGAGTACAGGCCTACCTGTGTGCTGGGTGGGGACCAGGCAACGAGGACACAGAACTACACTCAGTGGGGGCAGGCGGAGAGCAGGCAGCGGTGGAAGGTCACGAGGGCATGGCACGTGATGCAGGAGTGGGTGGGGTGCGGGGCCTGGTGGGCAGATCAGTGGGCCACCCCTTGCTGGGGGACGGGGGGATGGTGCTGTGCACCATTGCAGACACAGGTGGGACACAGGTGTCAGAGAACGTTTCCACGGCAATGCAGTTTGAACAGAGGACCAGTGTAGATGTACTTTTGTAACCACTAAGCATACTTATTAGGGGATTAAGAAATATTTTCTTTATACTCAAAACGGGTAATTACAAAGCCCCTAATAGAAAATCGTCTGGGTTCATGTCAGTGTTTTTGTAATTAGTTAACATCCTTCAAGTAATTTAAAAATTATGTTCTTTAATGTTATTTATCAGTAGCTGTGGTTTGCAAACTGACTGGGTAATAATTCCTTGATATGAAGTATTTATTATGCATACTTTGTTCTCTTCCATGCAGCATGAAACTGTTAATACACTTTCTTTTTATGTATTCTACTTTTATTGGTTTATAATTTACATGTAGAATTCTTTCATTGATTTTTCTCCTGGCAATACCAAAGACAAGGCTTGAGAAATTATATTGCATCAGCCAGTGTTTCAGAGTAAGTTTCTCTTCACGTTGTATTCTGCAGTGATTTTTTTATATCTGAATTTCTAGTTTTGCAGGTTTGTCCACTACTGTTTAGGGGAGTCACTATAGGTAACATCTCACCCTGCAGCTTGCCTTCGGGCCCGGAACTGGTGGAGCAACGTGGGGGGCATGCAGGTGCAGACTTGGACTGAGACTGTGTGAAGCTCTCTGTCTCTCTCTCCCGTGACTTCTTACGCCAGAACTGAGTGTTTGGTAAAACGGGTTACTCCTGCTTGGAGACCCTCTCACTGAAGGACTGCGTGTCTGTGTCTTGCCAGGAGATCAGCTGCCAACACGCTGACCTGCTGAGCCTCGACCCGGTTCTGGTCAGTGGGGCCGGTCTGGCGGGCCTGCAGCAGCCTGGGGCCATCTGCCTGCTGGAGGAGGCGCTGTTGAGACTGGCTCCCCAGGAGCCTCCCGCCAAGCGTGCGCGGGGGAGGCCCGGCCTGCCCCCCGACGTCGGCAGGTGGATGGAACTTGCCAAGTAAGCTCTGGGCCCCAACCCTGCTGTGGCCAAAGCGATGTGTCTAACACAGTCACTTTATTTGGGTGACACACATCCTGTCTGAGTCTTCTCTTGCCTGAGGTTTATCGTGAGAAACTGCCTAATTCTCAGGCACTGGTTTCTGAGGGTGCTGGATTAGGGTGAAATGGATTTGCACTTCTTTCCTGTAGTGCTGGTTTTGAGATATTCCAGGTTCTGGGAAAAGCTTAAAAGAGTCTCACTGTCGTGAAGTCGCTCCTATCTCTACCGGCGTGAGGTGAGCAGTAGGCGCTGTGTTGCAGCCAAGGAGCATCACAGCCCAGGCGTGACCCAGTCCCCTGGCGGACGACGTCCTGGGGCTGCTGCTCTGCCCACAGGCTGTTTCCATCCCGTCGTGTCCTCTCTGGGTCTGGACGGTCGTGACACCTTGTGTGGAGACTCTGAAGACAGGGAGAAGTCTTCAGGGAAGAGGGAATGGACTTTTAGACAGCCGAGACTGTCTTCAAGTGGGAGGCTTGGCTGATGGGCCAGCAGATTTGTGTTGACATCAGGACCAAAACTCTAGCACATGTTCAGGCTCTCAGTAACATCGAGACAGCCATAGAACGTGGAGTACATGGCATCTGAAGGACCAGGACTAGTTTACCTGCTTCTAGTTTACCTGCTTTACTAGTTTACCTGGGTTCTGGACCACATTCCACATTTCAGGGCGAGATAAGGATTCCAGAAAGGTCACCACAGATAAGAGCGGTGTTTCAGTGATAGAGTGACATAGAACAGTCTCATTTAATGAGTCAACTTGTGCATTGTAAACCTTTATTTTCAGAATTTACATTAAATGCACTTTAGAATGGGCTTCCCAAGGTGATGCTAGTGGTAAAGAACCCGCCTACCAATGCAGGAGACATAAGAGACTCGAGTTTGATTCCTATATCAGGAAGATCCCTTGGATGGGAGGGCATGGCAACCCACTCCAGTCTTCTTGCCTGGAGAATCCCATGGACAGAGAAGCCTGGCAGGCTACAGTCCATGGGGTCACAAGAAGTCAGACACAACTGAAATGATTGAGCACACATGCATGCACTTTAAAATAATTTCTGCCTTCCACATGGCTCAAGTAATAAAACTTAATGGTAACTTCAAAATTTTTAAGATTTTATGTTTTAACAAAACAAGAATGACATCTTTTTTAGTTAATATAATTATGGCATCTTGACTTAATATCATTTCAAGAAGGACTTTTAAAATATTGGGGCATTCACTGATTTGTCCCTTTTTTTTTTTGAATCTGTTTCATAGACTGTACAGGTCGATTGGGGAGTATGACATCCTCCGTGGTATTTTCAGCAGTGAGATTGGAACAAAGCAGATCACGCAGGACGCGCTGTTAGCAGAAGCAAGAAGTGACTATTCTGAAGCTGCCAGGCTGTATAACGAGGTAGAGTTGATCTCCAGCAAGTGTGTCAGTTGCTTTACCACTTTTGTTCTCTGGATGGAAACACTGTCAGCTTTAGAACTTAGACCTTCGAATAGTCAGCTGTATTCCTTAACTTTTACACAAAGATTACTACCAGAAAATGGTTTCATAATAACTGAACATGAACTAGTTATTGTTCTAGCTCTTACTCTTTTTAAGAAAATACTGAATCAAAGAGAAAGTGTTTTTTACCAAGTTAGTATGAAATTATAAGATGTCATTTCAGTATCTGGTATTGTCATATAGTTTCTGTTTGAGTAGATTATTTCCACTCTGGAAGTAAAACTTATGAAAAGGTAGGTGAGAGCTGGTTTGGGGAAGGTGACTCTGAAGTCCAGTTTTGTACATTTTGTGTTGGAGTTGTCCGTGGCCAAGTGTGGATGTGTGGCAGGTACACACTTGCAGTTGAGGGTCTGTGGCCTGTGCGGGACGTCTGAATGGTGAAACCCTCTGCAGTTTTCTATAAATGTCCTGTTTCTAATTTTCATTCTAAGAACTTTTCAAGTAGTGAAGAATCTACAGTATTTATATCAAATTAAGGGGCATTTTCAGTTTTAAGCTTATTAATTGACTTTATAGGTAAGTTCCCCAAAGAAGTGGTTCTGTCCTATTATTTTTAATACTCATTTGACTGTTAGGTTCCCTCAAGTTAACTCTCTTTTCCCTTTTTTCTCTACTTGTCATAAACCTGACAGTGATTATTCTTAGTGTGAATGTTACATGTGTCCAATTTGGTAAAATAATCTTCGCAGGCCCTCAACACACAAGAATGGTCAGATGGTGAGCCCACGGAAGCCGAGAAGGATTTCTGGGAACTTGCATCCCTTGACTGCTACAACCAGCTGTCCGAGTGGAAGTCGTTGGAGTACTGCTCCACAGCTAGCGCTGATGGCGAGGGCACCCCGGACCTGAGCAAGATGTGGAGTGAGCCCTTCTATCAGGTGCGGGGCGATCTGTGAGGTCACCCAAGTAGATGTCCTCGATAGTCAAGTGCTCTCTCATTAATGAAGGTGTTTAAAACTTTTCAGAAACAGGAAAGTAGTTGTAAAGCATTAGAGTGTTTATATAACTTGACTCCCCCAAACTCTGTAATATTGTTAAACCACTGTGCTTCCCTTATAGCTCAGTTGATAAAGAATCTGCCTGCAATGCAGGAGACCTTGGTTAAATTCCTGGGTCAAGAAGATCCACTGAGATAGGCTACCCACTCCAGTATTCTTAGGCTTACCTTGTGGCTCAGCTAGTAAAGAATCTGCCTGCAGTGTGGGAGACCTAGGTTGGATCCCTGGGTTGGGAAGATCCCCTGGAGAAGGGAAAGGCTACCCACTCCAGTATTCTGGCCTGGAGAATTCCATGGGCTGTATAGCCCATGGAGTCACAAAGAGTCGGACATGACTGAGCGATTTTCACTCACTCACTCACTATACTCTTAGCTAATGCTTTCAAAATAAGCAGATGCCTTTACAAAGGTACGTTAGCCTCCCTGGTGTGACCATAGGAAGAGCGTTTCCTGCTGTGTCTGCACCACACAGAGGCCTCACTGGGCCGGCCAGGCGCTGGTCTGCACTGCTGCCCTCACCGGGCCTGCAGGTCCTCACTTGGTACTGAACGTCCAGTTCTCTTTCAGCTACAAATAGTTCCCGTTTTCTATAGAGTGTGTTCCTGTATCTTTTGTGGTTATAAAATAAGCAATTGTAGACGAACTTGCTTATAAGATTGTAGCCTTAGGTTTAAAACATTAAACGCCATCATTTGGACCTGTGAAGTGACACCACAGATGCATGGCAGTGCCGTCTCGGGATGTCACATCCATTCTTGCTCTGCAGGAGACCTGCCTGCCGTACATGGTGCGCAGTAAGCTGAAGCTGCTACTCCGCGGGGAGGGCGACCAGGCGCTGCTGACCTTTGTGGACGAGGCGCTGACCTCAGAGCTGCGGAAGGCCCTGCTCGAGCTCCGCTATAGCCAGGAGCTGAGTCTCCTCTATCTCCTGCAGGACGACATTGACAGGGCCAAGTATTACATCCAGAACTGCATCCAGATGTTCATGCAGGTAACCTGGGCATGCCCATCGGGGGTGCGCTCTTCCTGTGAGCTTGGGTCGACATGGGCAGCTCGCTGGCCACTTCCCTCTGATTCCCTGCACACCAGCCAACGGCCTGGGGCCTTTTCGCGCCTGTTTCTGATTTAGAAAGTTCCTTTTGTTTTCCCTTGAGTTTTTCTTTCTCTCCCTGGACGAGTACCTGAGAGCAGATCCTGCACCCAGGCATCTGGGTGGGAGGTGGTCGTGCAGGAGGGTCATGCGACCCTGCCGTCCAGTGTCTGTCCTGCCTCTGAGGTTGGCTGTTACGTTGTTAAAGCCAGATCTTATGTAGAGTCCCTGAATGTTTGTTGTTGCCGAACATAGACACTCACTGTCTTTATGCTAGTTTTTAAACATGTTTGAGGTTGAGTAGCAGTCCACTTGAGGTTTATGGAAGGAGAAAGGTTGGCTTCTATAGTTGGCAGTTCTGTATTATAGGATATTGTGGTTTTTAAGAATTGGTGGGGAATGGAGGCAGCGGCACCTGATTGTATCGCTTTTATTGATTTTGTTGAACCAAAATATGATTGAAAACCAAAATTTTTAAAAAATTAGACCATTTAATTGCTCCTGTGACCACTCAGAGACATCCTGTGTAACTGATCTGTTTATAGGGTGGTTGCTGTTTCATGTTTAGATTGTGTTAAAATCTGAAGCAGTACATTGACTTGTAACCAATGCTAAATAACTCTTCCAGAGCTATTCCAGTATTGATGTCCTCTTACACAGAAGTAAACTCACCAAATTGCAGTCTGTACAGACTTTCATAGAAATTCAGGAGTTCATCAGCTTTATTAGCAAACAAGGTAATTTTTTATTTATATGTATCTTTTTTCCTTTCATAATTAGGAAGAGTTTTGGCATCTGATTTTTTTTTTTTTTGCTTGGTGATAGTACATGTTTCTTAAGTATGGGTTAGAAACTGTCTTGAGTTTACTCCATGAATGTATGTTTTGGGATTGTTGAAATAAGTGTGTAAAATAGTCCAGTGCTCTTCCAGGGAGCAGACGCTGTGGTCCCCACAGAGCAGAGCGGTCCAGGACCCCCATGAAAAACTGGGGTGATAGAATCTGCCAGTAGGGCTCGAGTTGGGTGTGGTCGGGAGAGAGGGGCTCACAGAAGGCCAGCCTGACCCTGGGGTACTGGCGTGACTGCCCTGGGTGCTAGGTGGTAAGGTGAGGCCTGGGTGGCTGTGCCCAGACCAAAGGCCTTTCTGCTGCTGCTGAGGGGGCTTAATCCTGATGCTATGGAAGTGCCCCGGAGCCAGAAGTAACCAAATTTCATTTCTGTTCATACAAATAACTATGAAAGACTTAGTGCTGATAAAAGTTGGTGTTCAGAACTATCTCCCTGACCGCTCTCTGTTTTAAATTTGGAGAATGGTTTTTCAAGTATGTATTACTAGTGGCGTATCATTTTAGGAGCTGTGTTAGTTTCTTTTCTCTGTATTTTACCCAGTTTTATAACAGCCTATGAGATGTAGGCTCAAAAACTAATATCATGGCATCTGATGACTGATGCTGAAGCTGGAATACTTTGGCCAGGTGATGCGAAGAATTTACTCATTAGAAAAGACCCTGATGTTGTGAAGTGATTGGCCTCTAGCTAGTAGAAATAAATGAAAAAGAAAAAAAAAAAAAGAAAAGAAAAGACCCTGATGCTGGGAAAGACTGAAGGCAGGAGAAGAAGGGGATGACAGAGGATGAGATGGTTGGATGGCATTGCTGACTTTATGCGCATGAGTTTGTGCAAACTCTGGGAGTTGGTGATGGACAGGGAAGCCTGGAGTGCTTTAACTTTTCATGGCAGAATATATTAAACATGGTAACTTTGTGCTCCTGTTGTGAACAATAGGGCCAAGTGTTGTAATTTGGACAAGGAATCTGAACTAAGTTTCTGTTTACTGATGGCAGCTCACATTGTAAGGTGGTCTGATCATTGGGCTCTGGCCACACTCACACCATAATGTCATTTTTAGGTAATTTATCATCTCAAGTTCCCCTGAAGAAACTTGTGAAAACCTGGACAAATCGATACCCCGATGCTAAAATGGACCCGATGAACGTCTGGGATGACATCATCACGAATCGGTGAGATGCGATCGCGCCAAGTTGATGTGGTCTCTTTTCTGAAGTTTCCAGAATCAGTTTTCTCCCAAACTGTGGTTGAGCGGTGTGGGGTCTGAGCCCTGTGTGCTCCCGTTTCCACTGAGGTTGTCCCATCAGCAGTCTCCCTGCCTGTGTGCGGTCATGTCCCCTGTCTGTCCTATGCTGGGCGGTGAGCTGTGGATGTGCTCAGGGCTGAGAGAAGGTGGGGCGGCCCCTCTGCTCCTATCTCAGGGCTGCCTGATGGGGAGCGACACCCCGACTTCTCAGCCCTGTTAGGCACCATATGCCTCACTTCAGCAGGTCTGAGGCTCTCTGCCTCCCTTGTAACAGCCCTGGGTGGTCCACAGGCAGATACTCGCCACACATATGGGTGGGAGGAGCAGGGCCAGAGAGGCTGTGAGTTGTTTTATGCAACTTCAATCAGGGGGACTGAAGGACTGTGACCCCCACATGTCCTCTTCCTGCCATTGGAGCCTGTTTCCTCTGGTACTACAGCTTTTCAAAGATTCACTTTTAGTACTTTTTATTTTTCAAACTTTTTGACGTTTAATTTTGAGACAGTTCTTTTCTAAAAAAATAACAAGAAAAGTGGCACTCTTCTGTGAGCCTTTTTCTCAGATTCATGGTTTTTTAAGCATTTTTAATAAATTGCTATATTGGCCTTTTTTTTTTTCTCTCCACATACATATACTTATTTTTTGAACCATTTGAGGATAAGCTGCACACATCTGTCTTTACTTCTTTGTTTATCAGTGTACCTTTCCTAAGAAAAAGAGTATTTTCTTAGAACCATGGTACAATAGTAACTTCTGTTTTCACTTTAATGTACAGCCTCAATTTCAGTTTTCTCATTTCTCCCATTAATGTCCTGTAAAGCATTCCAGCCTTTAAGACAGCACACAGCAGCATCGTATATGCATTTATTTAGCTGATATGTCTTCTTGGTCTCCTTGAACCTGGGACAGTTCTTCAGCCGCTTTTAGGACACTGATGCTTTAGAGGTGTTTTCTGTATTTTGGGTTTAGCTGTATGTCATCACGACTGTATTCAGGTGAGATGCCCGTGGTGGGAATGCCGCTGAAGCAGATTGTACGTCCTGCAGCATCCCTCCTAGAAGCACAGGGTGTCCCCTGCCTTTCCTTTTCTGGGGGCAGTGGTGTTGGCTGTCTGGTTAAAGCAGTGTCCGGCCTTCCCAGGTGTCAGGCCTGTTTTCTCCTCTGCACCTAACGGATGATGGGGGAGGTGCTCTGCAACACGCCGGTCCTGCCGGATGAGGCCACCTCCTCCACAGTGTGTCTGGATGAGGCCGCCTTCTCCTCACTGTGTCTGGATGACTCTGGACAAAGCAGTCTTGCCAATGCTGTCCAGTGACCATCTTCTCCCGCCTCCAATGTGCCCATATTTGTCTGCATCTCGAAGGAAGCCCTCCTTCTCCCCCATCTGTTTATCTACTCATTTACTTAAATTTTAATTATTAGTATATAATCATGGAATCAAATTTTATTTATGGAATATAATCCATTACTGTTCTTATTTATTTCATGTTCAGAATGTCTCAAGTTTGGTTAGTGGGAGAACTTTTGATCTGGTATTCCAGGCTCATCTTGCAAAATTATTCACCTGTATTTTCTTCTAGAAATGTTATGGTTCCATTTTTTATGTCTTGGCCTTTGATCCAGTGGAAAATGATCCTGTAGATGGTGTGAGGCGGGGGTACAAGTGCACTTTTTCCATGTGGATATCTGGTTGTGTAGTTCCATTTGTTCAAAAGTCTTAACTTTTTTTTCATTGAATTGCCTTGGCACCTTTTCTGAAAATCAGTGGCCATTATATCTGTGGGTCTTTTTTTGAATTCTCTGTTCTGTTTCTCGATTTTTATGCTTATCTTTTCACAATATCAAACTGTATTCATTATTGATGCTTTATAGTAAGTCTTGAATCAGATAGGGTGAGTCCTCCAACTTTATTTTCCTTAATGAAAATTACTTTATTTCTGTTAGGATATTTATATTCATATATACACTTTAGAATCTGTTTATCAATTTCTACCAAAAAAAAAAAAGAAAAACAGAGTTTGGATGGACTTTTGTTGACTACAGATTAATTTTGGGAGTTGCTGTCTTAACAGCGTAGAGTTTTCTAGTTCAGGAATGTGACATGTCTCTCTGTTTCCTTGGGTCTTCTTTAATTTCAAAGATTTGTATTTTTTCAGTATGGAAATCTTAGATGTCTTTTGTTAGATTTGTTTCTAAGTATGTGTTGTTTTTTCAGCACTGTTGTAAATGGATTTTTTTTCCATTGTATTGGTATTTTCTAATTATTTGCTGCTCCTATACTGATTTTCTGAAAGTTTTTTTTTTTTATCATGAAGAGATGTTGAATTTTGTCAAAGGCCTTTTCTTTGCATCTATTTAATTGATCGTGTTTTTCTCTTTTTTTCATGTATGTGTCTGTTAGGTCCGTTTTGTCTATAGTACTGTTCAACTATGCTATTTCTTTATTGATTTTCTGTCTGGATGATCTATCCATCGTTGGTGATAGAGTATTAAAGTCCCAACAATAGTTGGATTGCTGTTTATTTCTCCTTTTAGTTCTATTACTGTTTGCTTTATAGGTTTAGGTGTTTTGATGTTGGGTGCATAAATATCTGTAATCATTGTATTTTCTTGCAGATTGGCGGTTGGCCCCTTTATCCCCATGTAATGACCTTGCTTGTATCTTTTTACTGTTGTTAGCTTAGACTCTGTTTGCTCTGATAGCGTAGAGCCACCCCTGCTCTTTGGGGTTACCAGTTACTTGAAATATCTTTCTCTCCCTTTACTCTGTCAGTGTGTCTCAGAGCAGAGCTGAGCCTGGAGTAGACATCATATCGTTGGATCTTTTTGTCTTCTGACTGTGTCATGTGGCTTGTGGGATCCTAGTTCCCTGTGCAGAGATGGACCTCGGGCCAGGACAGTGCAGGTGCCGAGTCCTAATCACTAGACCTCGAGGGAACTCCCTGGATCTTGTTTTTATCCATTCAGACATTCTGTGTCTTTTGCTTGAAGAATCTAACCTGTTTACATTTGAAACAGTTATTGATAGGTAAGGACTTACTGTTTCCACTTTGTTAATTGCTCTCTGACAGTTTTGTGGGTTCATTACCTCTTTTTGCTTTCCCTGTTCTTTCTTGTGTGATTTGATAACTTTTTGTCTACTGTGTTTTGACTTCTTTATCACATCTTTTGTGTGGCTACTGCAGGCTTTCCTTTGTGTTTAACATACGGCTTACATAAACTATCTTGTAAAAGGGTTCTCTCTGCTGCCTGGATTCTCTGATCAGGCTTCCTGGGTGGTTGGAACAGGGTCCTGTGCTCAGCAATAAGGTGGGGTACTGTTGAGGGGTGGGGAAACAGTAAGACTGGCCCAAAGGCCAGCAGAACTCATCACTTGGGGCCCCAGATCAGGTGGGACTGCACGCCAATTCCCTGGCCAGACAGGGCCACCAGTTGACTCTGAAGATGGGACAGGAGAGACACTGGCCGAACTGGCTGCTGCAGCACTGTGGGTGGGCGCCACAGCCCACGTGTTCTGGTGAGGATCCCTGCATGGCTGAGCTGAAGGCTCTTCCCCAGGGCAGTTTCCCGGCCCATGTGGGGACACCACGTAGGCCCCTCAGCTGGCAGGACTCTTGTTTGGGAACCAGATGCAGCAGAACCATGAGCCAAGCTACATGGCTCTGTGGCCCAGCCACTGTCCTGGCTCTGTCCACAGGCAGGGCCTCCCGCTGGGCCGTCCCGTGCTGCTGTGAGCAGGGTTGTAGGGTGGGATGTGCAGGTCCCCAAGCTCCTTTGAGAGTGGCTGGGGCTGTGAATTAGCTTCTCTGTTCAGGCAGAGGACAGAACACACTCCAGGACTGGTGACACTTGTTGTTTGGATCCTGAATCAGGCAAACCTGCACTCTGCCCACCTCCCTGGTCAGACTGGGCCAGCATCTCAGCTCAGATGCACGAAGCCGCTGGTTAGGATTTCTGTTCAGTCACCACTGGGAGCAGGGCCCTGCCTTCCCAGATCCATTGCTGGTTGCTGTAATCCCCCCAGCTTTTCTGTTATAGTCTGAGCCCTGAGACCCCTAGGAGGTGAGACCCACAGCCCTGGGAGCGGGCATCCCCCCAGTCTCTGGGGTACAGGGCTGTTTACAACTCACCATCGTGTTGGGGGATTTTCCCAGAGGTGTCTTGTCTATGAACGTTGTTGGTTGGTGGTGTTGGTTGGTGTTCCTGTGAGAGGACCAAGGTCAAGAATGACCTGTGTCACCATCCGGATAATGTTGCTCATCTTTTTTGCTGTGTTTGTGGTGTGATACATTGCTTTTTATTCTGAAGTAGATGTTTCATTTGAAGGTAAACCTGTGTGGTTATGGTGACCTCTTTTCCAATATCTTTTCCATATTCTTGGTTTGCTAACATTTTGTTAAGAATTTTTTTCTGTCTGTATTCGAGTGGGAACTGGTCTGTAATGTCTCCCTTTTTTGTAATGTCTTTGTTAGGTTTTGATGTTAGGGTTATGCAGGCCTCATAAAATGAGTTAGGACATGTATCCTCCTCTCATTTTTAAAAAGTTTGTGTAAGATACTTCTTATTTCTTAATTATTTGATACAGTTCATCAGTGAAACTATATATACCTGGAGGTTTCATGTGGGGCAGATTTTTGATGATATATGTAGTTACTTAAGTAGACATACGGCTGGGACCTTCCTGGTGTCCAGCAGCCAGGGCTCCATGCTCCCAGCGCAGGGGCCCAGGTTCATTCCCTGACTGGGTAGCTAGATACCACATGGTGCAACTAAGATCCAGCACAGCCAAATAAATAAATACTGGGGGGAAAAAACCTTTTTGAAAAGAGATATATAGGACTATTTAAAATTTCTCTTTCTTTCCATATCAATCTTATTAAGTTGTATTTTTCCATTTCATGTCAAATTGTTGGCATAAAGTTGCTCATATTATACTCTAATGTTATTATTTGTGGTATCTGTAGTGGGAGATCCTTATTCAGTCCTGATATTGATGATTTGTGTTTCCTTTTTTTTCTTCATCAGTTTGTTAATTTTAGATGTCTGTCAATTTTGCTGATTTTCTCAAAGGATCTGCTTTGCTGATTTTATCATCGATCTGTTTTCTATTTAATTTATTTCTGGTTTCACCTTTAGTATTTTCTTTCTGCATACTTTAGACTTAGCTTTTCCTTTTTCAGTTTCTTAAGGTGTAAACTTTGATCATTGATTTTATGCTTTTTTGTTCAGTACATTTAAAGTTATAATGTTTCTCTAAGCACTGCTTCAGCTGCACATTGCAGATTTTGGTACGTTGCATTTATATTTTTATATTTTATATTATCTTGTAGTTCAAAATATTTTCTCATTCTTCTGTGATTTCTTTTTGATCCATAAAATAGTTATAAGTGAGTTTCTGTGTCTTACTGATTTCTGAGTTAATTCCTTATGATTATAAACATACTGTATGGTTTCAGTCTCTTTAAATTTATCAAGACTTGATCTATGGCCAAGCATATGGTCTATTTTAGTAAATATACCATGTGTACTTGAAAACCCAGTATATTCTGCAGTTCTTGGACATAATGTGTATAATTTTCAATTAGATCAAGGTGATCAATTGTGTTTTTCAGATCTTCCATGTCTTTAGTGTTTTTTTGTGTGTCAGTGTTACTGAAAATTAAAACACTGAAATACAGTCATAGGAACCAAATCAGATGTGTATAAAATTAGCCATATATGGAACACAGCCACTGTTCTCAGTGGTTATAATCTGCCTACCACTTGATACTGTCTGACTTTGGGAGGAATACCTTAGATTTGGAGACAGAAGAGAAAAATGGTTTCGACCCAACACCAGATGTGCTGTCCCTTCATTAAGAAGGCAAGTTTGTGAGTGTAAATATTGTACTTTGTGGAGGTGGAGGCAATAGATGATATCTGGAAAGTTAAAATATCTAAAGTGATCTTCAGAGGATCCTCAGAGTTGGTTAATAAAAATGGAGATTAAGTCCAGTACTGAGAGTGTAACACTAACAGTCTAAAAAATGAGCAAAATTTCAGTAAGTGTAGAATATCTGTCTGAATGCTAGCCAGTAGCTCCCTGTATGTCAGAGATTTCTTTCACAAGTCTGGCATTAACTCTTTTCTTTGTTTCATGTAGATGTTTCTTTCTCAGCAAAATAGAGGAGAAGCTCAGTCTCCTTCAAGACAGTGAAGGTGCGAGTGAGGATGGGGCCGAGATGAATGCGCAGACTCAGGAAGAAGACGCACGGGCCCTGATCATGAGCTGCCGCTTCTCCATGAGGATGCAGATGGCCGAGAGTGCGAGGAAGCAGGTGGGCGCCAGGGCCACAGACTGAACCGGAGGTCTCTAAGCCGAGATCCTCTTAAAAAACTGATACTTAGGGGTGATGGAGTTGTTAGTGTTTCTTTTCTTTATAAGAAAGTAAACTTGAAGAAAAATTAAAGTTTCCCAGAAAGCCTTTAACGTTTATTATTCACTTGTCAGCCATTTCAAAATGTTTATTTTCTGTTACTTATAAAAAAAATAGACCTAATATCAGGTTTTCTCTTGTTTAACAAAATGAATGTTCGCCAGTTTGTTACAAATTGTATTTAGGTTTCAAATTGTATTTTGTGAAAAATCTATCATTTGATAATAAGATCCTTAATCTATACAAGTGTGCTTTGCTTAAAAGTGGCATATTAACATTTTAAGTATCAAATTTTTCATTTAATCATATTTAAATGTGCTAGGGGAGCTTTCTGTCTTAATGACCCTATGTTGATTGCTGTTATAAAGCAAAGAATATTATGCCAGTAGAAATAATTAGTATTTCTGTTTTGTGGGTTTTAATACTCATGTATAATGTTTTTCTTTGAGATAGGTATTGTATCAGGAATTTTTATATTTTCAATAACAAAAAGCCCAGCCTGGAGCAGCCTAAGTGAATAAAGGAGCTGTATCAGTCCCTAAATTATACTCTAGAGGAACAGGCTTTCAGATGCTCTTGAATCCCCCACCAAGGAGGATCTGTCTCCTATCCCGGTCTCCCCCGCCACACACACACATGAATCTTGTTCTTTGTGACTCTGCTAACTCCAGGCTTCCCTTGGAGTTGGAAATGCTCTTGATGTTTCGTGTCTTGCTTTCCCACTGCATCTTTCTGGAATCAGGTAGTCTCCCTATTTCCTGCAGAAAACAAAGAAGATTCTTTTTTTCCAGAAGGCCCTGGCCATTTCTTCTTCCATCTTCTTAGCTCTGGGTGCAGCAGTAGTGGCTGTGGTCCAGGGCATGTAGCTGAGGGGGTGCATGTGGCTTCTCAGCAGGAAGTGGGGCACAGCCGGTATTTTCTACTGCTAGGGGGGCATGAGGTAGGAGGGAAGGAAGGCTCCATGGAGGGGAGGCACTTGGGAGAGAAAGGTGCTGAGATACATTTTTAAATAAAATCCCAAATGTGAGAAACTGGGAACTGCAGAGTCTGCTGTGAGGGGAAGGCTATTTAGTGATGCTGATTTGAGGTGGACCATGAAGCTTGTGGCCCAGAATCAGGGACTGGAGATTCCAGGAGGTCTTGGAAGTTCTTGTACATGCTGGTGGGAATGAAAACTCTGTGAAACAAGACCAGAGATGGCAGGAGTGATGAGGGCAACCTGGACTTCTGGTCTGAGTGGTTGGAAGGGTTGTAATACAGTCCAATGTCAGTATCTTTGAAGCTTAGCAGAGAATTAGATTTAAGAGATGTCCATAAAACAACCAAATAAAAAGTAGAGAAATTGTATAATAAAACTAAAAACTTCTGTGCCTCAAATGACACACTAAAGGAAGTGAAGAGACAACCCATATAATGGGAGAAAATATTTGGAAATTGTGTATCTGATAAGCGTCCCCTTATCCAGAATATATAAAAACTCTTTACGACCGACAAACAGAAAGTCAAACAATCCAGTGACAAAGCGGGCAAAGGATCTGAATGGATGCTTCTCCCAGGAAGACACTCAAGTAGCTAGTGCACACATGAAGAACGCAGCACCACAAGTCGTGAGGGGGGAGGCAGGTCAGACCACAGCGAGGGCCCACCCGCCACCACCCTCAGGATGGCTGGAGTAGAGGTGTGCTGTGCAGACACTGGCCTGGCGGCTCCTGCAAACGCTAGGGTCACCATATCACTGTAGTTCCCCTCCTCCAAATATACCCATGAGAAAGCAGAGCTTATGTCCAAATGGAAATTTGTATCCAGGGGCTTTCAGTTCAGTTGCTCAGTCGTGTCCAACTCTTTGCGACCCCATGGACTGCAGCACACCAGGCTTCCCTGTCCATCACCCACTCCCAGAGCTTACTCAAATTTATGCACATCAAGTTGGTGATGCCATCCAACCATCTCATCCTCTGTTGTCCCCTTCTCCTCCTGCCTTCAATCTTTCCCGGCATCAAGATCTTTACAAATGACTCAGTTCTTCGCAAAAGGTGGCCAAAGTATTGGAGCCTCAGCTTCAGCATCAGTCCTTCCAGTGAATATTGAGGACTGATGTCCTTTAGGATGGACTGGTTGGATCTTCTACAGTCCAAGGGACTCTCAAGAGTCTTCTCCAACACCACAGTTCAAAAGCATCAATTCTTTGGTGCTCAACTTTCTTTATAGTCCAACTCTCACATCCACACATGACTACTGGAAAAAGCATAGCTTTGACTAGACGGACCTTTGTTGGCAAAATAATGTCTCTGCTTTTTAATATGCTGTCTAGATGAGCAACTTCACTTTCAGTTTTCACTTTCATGCATTGAAGAAGGAAATGGCAGCCCACTCCAGTGGTCTTGCCTGGAGAATCCCAGGGATGGGGAAGCCTGGTGGGCTGCCATCTGTGGGGTTGCACAGAGACAGACATGACTGAAGCGACTTAGCAGCAGCAGATTGGTTATAGTTTTTCTTCCAAGGAGCAAGCGTCTTTTAATTTCATGGCTGCAGTTACCATCTGCAGTGATTTCAGAGCCCCCCAAAATAAAGTCGTTCACTGTTTCCATTGTTTTCCCATCTATTTGCCATGAAGTGATGGGACCAGATGCCATGATCTTAGTTTTTTGAATGTTGAATTTTAAGCTAACTTTTTCATTCTCCTCTTTCACTTTCATCAAGAGGCTCTTTGGTTCTTTTTTGCTTTCTCCCATAAGGGTGGTGTCATCTACATATCTGAGGTTATTGATATTTCTCCTGGCAATCTTGATTCCAGCTTGTGCTTCATCCAGCCTGACATTTTGCATGATGTACTCTGCATATAAGTTAAATAAGCAGGGTGACAATATACAGCCTTGACATACTCCTCTCCGGATTTGGAACCAGTCTGTTGTTCCATGTCCAGTTCCAACTGTTGCTTCCTGACCTGCATACAGATTTCTCAGGAGACAGGTCAGGTGTCTGATATTCCTATCTTTTGAAGAATTTTCGGCAGTTTGTTGTGATTCACATAGTCAAAGGCTTTCGTGTAGTCAATAAAGCAGAAGCAGATGTTTTTCTGGACCTCTCTTGCTTTTTTGATGATCCAACAGATGTTGGCAATTTGATCTCTGGTTCCTCTACCTTTTCTAAATCCAGCTTGAACATCTGAAAGTTCTCAGTTCATTTACTGTTGAAGCCTCACTTGGAGAATTTTGAGCATTACTTTACTAGCATGTCAGATGAGTGCAATTGTGTGGTAGTTGGAACATTCTTTGGCATTGCCTTTCTTTGGGATTGGAATGAAAACTGACCTTTTCCAGTCCTGTGGCCACTGCTGAGTTCTCCAAATTTGCTGGCTTATTGAGTGTAGCACTTTCACAGCATCATCTTTTAGGATTTGAAATAGCTCAGCTGGAATTTCATCACCTTCACTAACTTTGTTTGTGGTGGTGCTTCCTAAGGCCCACTTGACTTCACATTCTAGGATGTCTGACTCTAGGTGAGTGATCACACCATCGTGGTTATCTGGGTCATGAAAATCTTTTTTGTGCAGTTCTTCTGTGTATTCTTGCCGCCCCTTCTTAATATCTTCAGCTTCTGTTAGGTCCATACCATTTCTGTTCTTTATTGAGCCTATCTTTGCATGACATGTTCCCTTGGTATCTCTAATTTTCTGAAAGAGATCTTTAGTCTTTCCCATTCTATTGTTTTCCTCTATTTCTTTGTGTTGATCACTGAGGAAGGCTTTCTTGTTCTCCTTGCTATTTTTTCAAATGGGTATATCTTTCATTTTCTCCTTTGCCTTTAGCTTCTCCAGGGCCTTTATTTGTATTCAAATTAGCAAAGAATATTATTTGAAATAGCCAAAGGTTTCAGCAACAAAACTGGAACGTGTGTCAGGAGGAGGTGGATGGTAAACTTTGGTTCACCCTGCAGGAGAGCTTTGCTCAGCTGTAGGGAAGGGTGGGGTTCTGACTTAAGTCCGAGGTCATCTGCTGACTCGATGATACCAAGCGTCCGGCACAGGCAGACCCAGGGGCAGAAGGCCATGGTCGCGTGGCTGGGGAGGGGAAACCCAAGTGGATAGGGGTTTCATGGATGAGGAATGTGTTGTGAACTCGGTGGCAGTGACGCTATCCCAGCCTCCCTGGAGTGCATGTTGTGGCTGCGACTGTCCCTGCGGTAAACACAGGGACACCCCATGGTTTCAGCTGAGGTGACGGGTCCCTGCTCCCTGCTGGATTGTATGCTGGCGGGCCCTGTCTCATCTCTCTGCTTCCTCTCTCTCTCCTGCAGAACAATTTCTCACTCGCCTTGAAGTTGCTGAAGGAGCTGCACAGAGAGTCGAAAGCCCGGGAGGACTGGCTGGTGATGTGGGTGCAGGCCTATTGCCGGCTCAGCCATAGCCGGGCGCGGGCCCAGCGCCGGCCCGAGCAGCTGCGCACGGCTCTCAGGACCGCGTCCCTGCTGGGTGCGAGCTGCTTTCCGTGCGGCACACGTGGTGGAGCCTGTCTTCTCACCTCTTCTCTGTGCTGCTCTGTCTGACATTTGGGAACTCAATTTTATAAACATGTTTTAAAAGATAATTTTATTTATTTTTGGCTGTGCTGGGTCTTCATTACCACATGAGCTTTCTTCCTAGTTGCCGAGGTTGGACTCTGGAGCCCTCAGGCTTCAGTCATTGTGACCTTGTGGGCTCAGTAATTGTGGCTCCCTGGCTGTGGAGCACACATTCAGTAGTTGTGGCCGTGGGCTTAGCTGCTCTTTGGCATGTGGAATCTTCTTGGCTCAGGGATGGGACCTGTGTCTCCTACCTTGGCAGGCAGATTCTTTACCACTGAGCCACCAGGGAAGCCCTGTAAAATTTTTATTAAATGTTTATTAAGTATTTGGAGCCAAGGTACTTTGTATCCTAATAATACTATTAAATATGACTTTTGGAACTTTTATTTCTTTAAAGTTGAAGTTTAAAATGTTCTTTTTAACACTTAGCTAAATTTTGGGTGTAATAGTTTAATTATAACTATATTCTTTTTAATTTGTGTTTTTATTCACTTCTAAAAAAATTGTGTGTGTGTGTGTGTATGTGATCCAATAGCTGAGAACACATCAAGCACAAGCGCCCTGGCTTCCCGTGACCATCATGTCCTGCTGGGCACGACCTACCGGATCCTGGCCGATGCACTCTGCGACGAGCCCACCTGCCTTGCTGGGATCGGGGAGGGCAAGGCCAGGAGTGTCGTGGAGCTGTCTGGGTCCAGCTCAGAGGATGTAGACAAGGTAGTGACACTGGGGACCTGAGCTCCTTGCATCGTGTGTTTGTCCTGACCATGACAGGACATGAGAGCAGCAGCAGGTCTTGCTGTGTGCCTTTAATGTGTAGCTTGCAGTTACACACAGCCGAGTTTGCCGCTGGGCTAGTGACACCCTCCGTGTGCTTCCTGTTCATTCGGATAACACCTTTCCTTTAGTGTCTAGAATGAGGAGTCTGTGTTGATCCCTATGGACAGTTTTTCCATGCACTTTGCTGTAATCTTGCTGTCTGTCATCATCCAGATGCCCCACTAGCTTGTGGGGAAAACCAGCTTTTCTGCTTTTTTGTGTAGCGGCTGCTCTGTTGGCTTTTTTGTGTAGCGGCTGCTCTGTTGGCTTTTTTCAGGTGATTCTGTATTATCAGTAATTCCCGTGTGCTCCTCATGTCACTTGTGTCCGCAGCTCTTCCTCAGCCCCACTCTGGGGCCTGGGGATTCCGCCTTGTGTTGGTTTTCAGGTTCTGAGGTTATGTGAGGCTCGTGTCTCTCTCCCGATCTGGCACTAACAGCTTTGTGTTCACTGGTGGCCCATGGGGCCCAGGTAGGGAGGAGGGTCTTCAGGAAGCTCCGGGCCCACTCACAGCTGTCAGGGTCTCTCAATTCCAGGTCATGGCAGGTTTGTATCAGAGAGCGTTCCACCATCTTTCTGAGGCTGTGCGGACGGCAGAGGAGGAGGCCGGGCCCTCAGCGCGGGGCCAGGGGCCTACAGCTGGCGTGACCGTGGCTTACCTGACACTCGCCGAGTTCTGTGACCAGCAGCTCCGCAGAGAGGAGGAGGGCCCGTCCGGTGAGCCTCACGTTGTGTCAGCACACAGTTTGTCTGTTTGAGAGGCAATGACACAGGTGCACCCTGTGGCCTGCCTGTGACGGTGGCAGGCTGTCTCTGTCCCTCCTGACGTGAGTATGACTAGCTCCTGTGGCCGCCCTCCTGTTGCAGCCCAGGACTCAGACGGCTTCACTCAGGAGCAGGCATCAGCCTCCGAGAGAAGCCCTCACATGTGGCCCAGGACTGGTGGCTCTGCTGCAGTCATTGCTGCAGAGGGAACATGATGATTACAACATGCAAGCCCCAGGAAGTGAGCGTCAGGGTCGGTCACTGTGTCTGTGTGGGGGTGGTGACTTCATCTCCCCTCTTCTGTCCCACTAGTCCTTGGGTCCACAGAGCTGCTCACGTATCCAGCCCTTGTGGTGGACAAGATGCTGAAAGCCTTGAAGTTTCACTCGAGCGAGGCCCGGCTGAAGTTCCCCCGGCTCCTGCAAATCGTTGCACAGTATCCGGAGGAGACGCTGGGCCTGATGACCAGAGAGGTCAGTGTGTTCCTTCCAGTAGCTGGAACTTGATGAAACTTACGTCTAGACACGCAACATGTGTGGGGCATGGGTGATGGCTTTTCCTAACCACCGCTTTCTGCTCCATCCCAGAACGTATGTCAGTGAAACACTGAGAATGAGCTCCCTGTCCCCGCTTTCCTCTAGGGGTGTTGCTGTGAAGACTCCGTCTGCAGGGGGAAACCGAGGGGCAGAGAAGGGGCGAGGCCAGTACACAGCCTCCTCTCCTTTCAGGGCTGAGCCTCGTCTGTAGCATCCGGGGCCTTATGCTCAGCTCACTGTTTGGCAGCACCACATTTTGACAGGGGACGTATTGGGTGCTGGCCCACCACGCCCTGCATCTTGGGTACCCTGAGGGCTCCCACCAAAATCCCACTCCCCTGCTCGTGTCCCATGCCGGCCTCTCTCCTGGGGCTGTGTTGGGGCAAAAGGGAGGCAGGGCCCTCAGAGAGGATCTTTAGTGACTTTTATGGAGCTGTAACTGGAAAAACCGGGCCAGGCTTTGAGTTGACATTGTAATAGTTCAGAAAGGGTGACACGCGCTGTTAGCTGGGCACAGCGGGCTTGTAGATGGTGCTGTCACGAAGCTCAGAGTCAGTTCTTTGCGCACTTGGACGGGTGAGCATTTCGGTAGGTCTAACACAGGAAATTAAGGTCAATTTAGTAGCAACACACAGGCGCTTTTTTTAAAGATAAGTAAAGAAATTTCACTAAGTTATGATTTTATTTTTCCCCAAATCATATTTATATCGGGATGGGGAATACATGTAACTCCATGGCTGATTCATGTCAATGTATGACAAAACCCACTGCAATGTTGTGAAGTAATTAGCCTCCAACTAATAAAAATAAATGAAAAAATAAATAAATAAAAATAACATCTTAAGTTGGCACAGAAACAGACGGAGCGGTGGGTCTATATTGAGACCCTTGAGAGGGGCAGCTGGCCTTGTGCTGAGGGTTCCCTAAGCTGCCTGCCCTCCCTCACTTTGCATCAGTGTTCCAGGTGCATCAGATTTTATCCTGAAACAAACAGCTGGAAAAGCATTGGAGGAAAACCTGAGCGAAATATAAAAATGATCTTGGAGTTGAAAGACAAAAACCAGGAGCTATAAAGGAAAATAATTTGACACTTCTATCATTTAAAAAAATTATCGTATACAAAGTTTAAAAGAAAACTGAGAGAAAAATATTTGCAACACATACTGGAGATGGAGAGCAGTTATCTCCGATCTCCAAAATAACAGACTAATAGAAAACAGGAGATGCTCGCATGATTAAAGTATGTGAGGCCAAGAAGCGCAGGCTTCTAAAAGGGAAACATGCAAATTACAGTTAGATACTTTTTCATTCCTCAGACTGAGAATAAATTTTAAAATTTGATTGTCCTCAGTGTCGGAAAGGATTTTGGAAAAGACCTTTAGAGGTGAAAACTTGAAAAATCTTCTTGGAGGAAAATCAGTGATTTTTACTGTTGTTAATATTAAAAGTAAGAATGGATTTAGGAATCTCTCCTGCTTTGATGGGCGTATAGCACAGGTACAAAGAGATAAACATGCAAGGATGAGCCCCGTAGTATTATCTGGAAAGCAAGAAGTGCAGGCACCCTAAAAGTTGATCATGGAGCACAAGTGAGATGACATGGGATACAGTACAGCTGGCGGAAGGAATGACGTTTAAATCTAAGGAGAATCAGCAACAGCGGTTCTGTCTGCTCTTGTAAAGAAAGGGGCTGTGTGAGCGCCCACAGAAGTCTGTTGGCGGGTCAAAACCGAAAGGGCAGGAGAGGGCCAACCTCTGTCAGTGCGTCTGTCTGCTTTTATGCTGATGATCACAAATGTAGCTGTGCTTTGATGTTGGACACACAGCCCCTGTGTAGGGAAAGAACATTAAATGTCTCACTCAGCACTGAGTCCCTGCTTTCTGTTGCAGATCTCTTCTGTCCCTTGCTGGGAGTTCATCGGCTGGATCAGCCACATGCTGCCCTTGCTAGACAAGGAGGAGGCGGTTGCCGTCCAGCGCACAGTGGAGGACATTGCCGACCACTACCCGCAGGCCATCGTCTACCCATTCATGATAAGTAGCGAAAGCTACTGCTTCAAAGACACTTCTGCTGGTCATAAAAACAAGGAGTTTGTGGCCAGGTGACACAGAAAAATTAGGTCGCTCAAACACTGAAAGGTTGTAAAAATGACTGTGGGCCAAGCAGACACACGGATGCTTATGTTTGTTCTCAGATGAGTTAGTGCTGCCCTGGGGCAGGAAGCGTGGGCTTCTACAGTCTGGGTGCGTCCACCTGGTGTGTTATTTGCTGTAGAATTTCTTTCCTTTTGTAAGCACAGTTCATCTTACAGTGTTACAGGAGAGGGGTGTGCTAAATGCTAATGATCTCTTGGTTGAGACAGACTCGATGAGATGCATTCTGAAATCAGTCCCTGAAGTTGTTCTGAGAGTGAAAGTCTCTGGGAAGCCCCTCTTAATTAGGACTCAGAAAATGGCCCAGGTGTCATTGTTTTGGCTTCTTCAATTGATTTGGGAGTGAGCACACAGGCAGTGGTGTTTCGCTTTAGAAAGAGGACTTTGGTAGACACCAGTATGGTAGCCACCCTTCTATGTCAGGAGCTGATGTGCCTAGTTATTTAGAGTCTTGAGCTTCTGAGTGACAGTGTTGGGGAGCACAGTGCCCCGATGGGCTGGCCATGCACCCACTACCCCGTGACGCCCACCACCCTGTGGCACCCACTTCTGTCTCAGTAGAGGCAGCTGTAGCATGATCAGTTCCTTAGAAAGAGAACAGTTGCAAGTTTGTTGAGAAAGGGACCTTTTAACTACAGAAACTGTATGTGTCAGCTTGTGTGCATCAGAACGTCGAGGATTTGCTTTCACCTCATCTTTCTTTCTTTTTTTAATAAGTATCTGTCTTTTTTTTTTTTAATGTTCATTTACTTATTTGGCTGCACCGAGTCTTAGTTACAGCATGTGGGATCTTTAGTTTTCGTTGCAGCATGTGAGATCACGTTTCCTGACCAGGGATTGAACCCTGGACCCTCACATTGGGAGCACAGCATCTTAGCCACTTGTACCACCAAGAAAGTCCCTGTTTTAATTTTTAAATTGCTCCTTCCCTGGACTAGGTAGCTGGTTATATATTTTCTTATATATAAATGTAGTTATATACATATAAAAATCGTTGACCAAGATGTTTGAGCACCTAAGCTTTAATTTTTGTTACAGGATTAAAGCTAAACTGGATCGAGAAGGCGTGGTTCAGGATTTCATTAATGCCCTGGAGCAGCTCTCCAACCCTGAGATGCTTTTTAAGGTGAGATGACAGCTCCTGGCATAACACACGGAACTCAGTGAGACTTGCTTGTGGTCCCGCTTGACATGTCTTTTTCTGCGCAGGACTGGATGGAGGACGTCAAGGTTGAACTAGGGAAAACGCCTGTGGATAAAAAGAACATTAAGAGAATGTATGAGAGGATGCACGCAGCCCTGGGAGACCCACAGGCTCCTGGCCTTGGGAGTTTTCGAAGGAGGTTTATCCAGGTACGTGGATGGCAGGCTCCTCGAGATTACAGAGTTCTGTGGAGACCAGGGCTTATACTTGCTGGTTCATTGATAATTCTGGTTTTAAAATGTCTGTTGAACTTGTAAACTTTTGTTAGATCTGTGACTTTCTGCTAGATGTTGATGGCATGTTTTTAGGTCTGTTAGTGGCACATTTATAGTATTCTTCGTGGCTAGATTCTTAGATGTAAAGGTTAAGTATGATTTAGTCTTCTTGGTTCTCAGAGTGACCCTGCATACCACACACGCCTGTACCATTGCGACTCAGAATCCCAGATGGCAGGTGGACGAACCGCAAGGCTAGCAGGGTTCAGCAGAATTTGGGTGTGAGGTCAGGCAGGGGCTTGCTCAGGGTCGACCAGAGAGGGCAGCGGAGTGGGTGCTGCAAGTGGTCACAGAGCAACCTTCCAAGGAGAGGAGGGGCCCGCCCGCTCCTCCTGTGGAGGGTTCCTTTGGGGTCACACCTGGGTCATGCCCGTTGTCACTCTGCACATTGGGTGTCCTTTTTCTCCTGCTGAGCCTGTCAGTTCTGACTGGGTCGAGCACAGCCCACTGCCCGCATGGGCGGAGCCCATACGGAAAGAAACCTCACAGCAGCTTCAGCTGCGGCTTGTCCTGTGGTTGGTTTCTATTACCTGGGACCATTCATCTAGAACTTTCTACTTCATCACAAATCACACATAATTTGCATCAATTCAAAGGTTAATCCACCAAAACAGGGTTGAAATATTCAAGGAAACTATTGATTAAAAGCATAGAAAAAAAGCAATGTAATTGAGTACCTATTTATTTTAAAGATTTATAAACCTAGAACCTTTCCAGGAGTTCAACTTCACATTAATATTAAAGATAAATTAGACAGACATGTATATACAACTGTGTGTGCTATAGGTAACTGACGAGAACCAACTGTATTGCACAGGGAACTCTCCCCAGTGCTCTGTGGCAACAGCAGAAATTAACACTGTGAAGCAACTGTACTCCAATTAAAAAATTTTTTTTTTAATTTAAGGTAAGTTTATTATTATTTTCAGGCTTTTGGAAAGGAATTTGATAAGCACTTTGGAAGAGGAGGTTCTAAACTCCCAGACATGAAGCCCCAGGACTTCTGCGCCATCGCTGGCTCGCTACTGGGGAGGATGTCCAGGACTTCAAATGCGCCGGGGAACCTGAGGGAATGTTCTCCCTGGATGAGCAACTTCAGGGTGGAATTCCTGAGAGCAGAGCTGGAGGTCCCTGGTGAGTTCACCTGCAGGCAGACAGCACAGCGATGGGGAGAGTCGTGCCAGAGCAAGAGCCTCTGTTTCTAAGAGGGTGAAATCAGAATCATGACAGTTTTCTTTCTTTTTTTGAAAAGATTTTATTTTATTTTATTTTATTAGTTGGAGGCTAATTACTTCACAACATTTCAGTGGGTTTTGTCATACATTGATATGAATCAGCCATAGAGTTACACGTATTCCCCATCCCGATCCCCCCTCCCACCTCTCTCTCCACCCGATTCCCCTGGGTCTTCCCAGTGCACCAGGCCTGAGCACTTGTCTCATGCATCCCACCTGGGCTGGTGATCTGTTTCACCATAGATAATATACATGCTGTTCTTTCGAAACATCCCACCCTCACCTTCTCCCACAGAGTTCAAAAGTCTGTTCTGTACTTCTGTGTCTCTTTTTCTGTTTTGCATATAGGGTTATCATTACCATCTTTCTAAATTCCATATATATGTGTTAGTATGCTGTAATGTTCTTTATCTTTCTGGCTTACTTCACTCTGTATAATGGGCTCCAGTTTCATCCATCTCATTAGAACTGATTCAAATGAATTCTTTTTAACAGCTGAGTAATATTCCATGGTGTATATGTACCACAGCTTCCTTATCCATTCATCTGCTGATGGGCATCTAGGTTGCTTCCATGTCCTGGCTATTATAAACAGTTCTGCGATGAACATTGGGGTGCACGTGTCTCTTTCAGATCTGGTTTCCTCAGTGTGTATGCCCAGAAGTGGGATTGCTGGGTCATATGGCAGTTCTATTTCCAGTTTTTTAAGAAATCTCCACATTGTTTTCCATAGTGGCTGTACTAGTTTGCATTCCCACCAACAGTGTAAGAGGGTTCCCTTTTCTCCACACCCTCTCCAGCATTTATTGCTTGTAGACTTTTGGATAGCAGCCATCCTGACTGGCGTGTAATGGTGGTTTTGATTTGCGTTTCTCTAATAATGAGTGATGTTGAGCATCTTTTCATGTGTTTGTTAGCCATCTGTATGTCTTCTTTGGAGAAATGTCTGTTTAGTTCTTTGGCCCATTTTTTGATTGGGTCATTTATTTTTCTGGAATTGAGCTTCAGGAGTTGCTTGTATATTTTTGAGATTAATCCTTTGTCTGTTTCTTCATCTGCTATTATTTTCTCCCAATCTGAGGGCTGTCTTTTCACCTTACTTATAGTTTCCTTTGTAGTGCGAAAGCTTTTAAGTTTCATTAGGTCCAATTTGTTTATTTTTGCTTTTATTTCCACTATTCTGGGAGGTGGGTCATAGAGGATCTTGCTGTGATTTATGTCGGAGAGTGTTTTGCCTATGTTCTCCTCTAGGAGTTTTATAGTTTCTGGTCTTACATTTAGATCTTTAATCCATTTTGAGTTTATTTTTGTGTATGGTGTTAGAAAGTGTTCTAGTTTCATTCTTTTACAAGTGGTTGACCAGTTTTCCCAGCACCACTTATTAAAGAGGTTGTCTTGTTTCCATTGTATATCCTTGCCTCCTTTGTCAAAGATAAGGTGACCATAGGTTCATGGATTTATCTCTGAACTTTCTATTCTGTTCCACTGATCTATATTTCTGTCTTTGTGCCAGTACCATACTGTCTTGATGACTGTGGCTTTGTAGTAGAGTCTGAAGTCAGGCAGGTTGATTCCTCCAGTTCCATTCTTCTTTCTCAAGATTACTTTGGCTATTCGAGATTTTTTGTATTTCCATACAAATTGTGAAATTATTTGTTCTAGTTCTGTGAAAAATACCGTTGGTAGCTTGATAGGGATTGCATTGAATCTATAGATTGCTTTGGGTAGAATAGCCATTTTGACAATATTGATTCTTCCAATCCATGAACACGGTATGTTTCTCCATCTGTTTGTGTCCTCTTTGATTTCTTTCATCAATGTTTTATAGTTTTCTGTGTATAGGTCTTTTGTTTCTTTAGGTAGATATACTCCTAAGTATTTTATTCTTTTTGTTGCAATGGTGAATGGTATTGTTTCCTTAATTTCTCTTTCTGTTTTTTCATTGTTAGTATATAGGAATGCAAGGGATTTCTGTGTGTTAATTTTATATCCTGCAACTTTACTATATTCATTGATTAGCTCTAGTAATTTTCTGGTAGAGTCTTTAGGGTTTTCTATGTAGAGGATCATGTCATCTGCAAACAGCGAGAGTTTCACTTCTTCTTTTCCTATCTGGATTCCTTTTACGTCTTTTTCTGCTCTGATTGCTGTGGCCGAAACTTCCAACACTATGTTGAATAGTAGTGGTGAGAGTGGGTATCCTTGTCTTGTTCCTGATTTCAGGGGAAATGCTTTCAATTTTTCACCATTGAGGTTGATGCTTGCTGTGGGTTTGTCATATATAGCTTTTATTATGTTGAGGTATGTTCCTTCTATTCCTGCTTTCTGGAGAGTTTTAATCATAAATGAGTGTTGAATTTTGTCAAAGGCTTTCTCTGCATCTATTGAGATAATCATATGGTTTTTATCTTTCAATTTGTTAATGTGGTGTATTACATTGATTGATTTGTGGATATTAAAGAATCCTTGCATTCCTGGGATAAAGCCCACTTGGTCATGGTGTATGATTTTTTTAATATGTTGTTGGATTCTGTTTGCTAGAATTTTGTTAAGGATTTTTGCATCTATGTTCATCAGTGATATTGGCCTGTAGTTTTCTTTTTTTGTGGCATCTTTGTCTGGTTTTGGAATTAGGGTGGTGGTGGCCTCATAGAATGAGTTTGGAAGTTTACCTTCATCTGCAGTTTTCTGAAAGAGTTTGAGTAAGATAGGTGTTAGCTCTTCTCTAAATTTTTGGTAGAATTCAGCTGTGAAGCCATCTGGTCCTGGGCTTTGAAAAGATTTTGAATTCCACATGTTTTTCATCATCAGGAAAATCTGTAGTTTCTTTGATCAGTACACTTAACCACATTACAAGTCCCGTCCCATTCCTGAGGATGAGTGCTCAGCTGGCCCCCTGCTGTCATGGTAGCTAGTAATGTCCTCTGAACCTGCCCACACATTGACCTGCAGAACTTTTCTTCAGAAGTAAAATTCAGGCAACCTTCCAAGTGTGTTTTATTCCAGCCCCTGCAGCAGAGCACATCAAAGTGGTTGACTGCCCAGTGACACATTGTAAGTGCTGCGTTTATACCGCACTGTGCAGTGACGTCCTGTCTAAGAAACAGTACATACGAAAGTTAAAACACACTGTTTCTGAAAAACGCTGTCTCCTGACAACTCAGGGCCATCACCAAGCCTCCATTTGTAGAAGCGGCAGTGTCTGCAGAGCAGTAAGATGCAGTGTGCCTGCACCTCACTTCTTGGGAGACGCACTGGTCCCACCTGAAGTGAGGCGGTGATGGCACGTGACATGCCTTCAGGAGGGGCTGGTGACACTGCAAGCAGGTGGCAGCGTGCTGGCCAGATGTGGGCACTGTGTGATCTTCACATCCCTCCTTCCCCCTGGAATTTGCCAGACAAAAAATGTGTCAGTCCAGTGATTTGTATCCTTACTCCAGTGGGGGATAAAAAAGATTTGGACAAACACTTTTCTTTGTTATTACTAACAGCTGTGCATTCCAGACCATGAGTTTCAGGAAAAACATTGAAGCATAGCCTCCTGTTATACAACCTGACTGGAGCGGGGCTGAGGTGGGGATGTGGGGCTCGCCCAAGGCCCTGTCTCCCCATTTGCTTCTGCTCCACCAAATAGGAAGCAACATCCACTAGTCGAACGAGAAATAACAGCATTTAAAAAAAATACACCCGCTGAAAACTTTGAGTAAAATGTTTTCTCCTGTTAGACCAAGGGTGGGGGATGAAGGGAGGTGTGAAGTGCATGCGCTGTCCCTGCAGCGTCTGAGGTGGCTCTCTGTCCATCCCAGGTCAGTATGATGGCAGAAGCAAACCAATGCCCGAGCACCATGCACGGATCGCAGGCTTCGACGAGCGGGTAGGTGCTGGTTCCACGAGCTCCACGGCCAGGGTCAGCCCCTCAGTTCACTCCCCACGTTGGTCTCAGGCGTGTGGAGTTCCCTGAGAGTTGTGTTACGAGTTTTCTGATGAAATTTACTGACCTTAATGTAATGTTTCACTTTCAGTAGCAGTCATGTATAAGGGTCTAGCAGACTTGAGGCATCAACTCTGTGTGTGTCCATTATAGACATAATGCAAGTGGACGTGTCATGTGGCTTGTTCACGAGCACGCATGTTTGTCAGTGTAACTTGTAATCAGGGCAACCAGGGGCCCCACAACCTGTCTGTCACTCACCTGCATCCCTCTGGGGTCAAGACCCGGGCCACCTGGTCTCTCAGCTGCACCTGAAGATGCTGTTCGATCTTTAAAGGTGAAAGTGATGGCCTCGATCAGGAAACCCAAGCGCATCGTGATCCGCGGCCACGATGAACGGGAGTATCCCTTCCTGGTGAAGGGCGGTGAGGATCTGCGGCAAGACCACCGCATCCAGCAGCTGCTCCAGGTCATGAACAGCGTCCTGGCCCACGATGCTGCCTGCGGCCAGAGGGGCCTGCAAGTGACCACCTACCACGTGGTGCCCATGACCTCCAGGTGCGGCTGCCCCTCTGCGGGGGTGGGAGGGTTCCCCTCTGTGGGCGGGGGCATGGGACAGTTCGGGTTTTAGGTGTCACAAGACAGAGACCATGTACTTTTGTGAGGCTCCTCCTCATGGAGGAAGCGAGGGCAGAGCTGTTTTATAGAGAAGGCTGGGCAGCAGGGGTTCATGACTGTCCCCTCCTTTCAGGCTGGGGCTAATCGAATGGATTGAAAACACCTGCACATTGAAGGACCTTCTTCTGAGCAGCATGTCACAGGAGGAAAAGAAAGCCTACACCAGGTGACCTGAGGCCCAGGGCCCATCTCCAACTCCACCTGGCCACCCCAGCCCACTGCCCCCCTCCCTGGGCGGGACTCTTCCACCCCCTGCCTGCAGGGACATTTTCAGGCCCTTTTCATTGCTGCCCTGCCCAGCCTGTGTTTCAGTCTGCCTCTAGGTAGGTGAAGATGACCTGGAATCAAGGTTTCTAAGTAATTATTCAGTCTCTCAGTCATGTCCAGTCGTCAGTCATATCCACCTATTTGCAACCCCATGGACTGCAGCACTCTGGGCTTCCTTGTCCATCACTATCTCCTGGAGTTTGCTCAAACTCATGTCCATTGAGTCAGTGGTACCATCTAACCATCTCATCCTCTGCCTCCCGCTTCTCCTCCTAAGCAATAGCTGCATATATTTTACCACAATTTTTAAAAAAGAATTAACCTTGAACAAAAAGACAAATGATTGAAGAAGATAAAGCAAATAATAAGATTTCAGCTAACATTTAGTTATATGTTTTCTATGGCACCATTCTCAGTTTTTAATGTGTATGAAGTTTATTTTTTACCAAAACTTACACGGTGAATACTGCTCTCCCCTCTGTGCGGACAAAGCAGCTGAGGCTGGAGAGGCGAGGTGTCCCTGGTGTGTAAGGGGTGCAGGTCAGGGACTGTTGGGCACAGGTGGGTGACTGGTGGATGTAGGTTAGTGCATGTGAGTGAATCATGGGTGTAGGTCAGTGCAGGAGGGTGTAGGTTAGTGTATGTGAGTGTCTGGTGGGTGTAGGTAGGTGACCGGTGGGTGTAGGTCAGTGCAGGAGGGTGTGGGTTAGTGTATGTGAGTGTCTGGTGGGTGTAGGTGGGTGACCGGTGGGTGTAGGTCAGTGCAGGAGGGTGTGGGTTAGTGTATGTGAGTGTCTGGTGGGTGTAGGTGGGTGACCGGTGGGTGTAGGTCAGTGCAGGAGGGTGTAGGTTAGTGTATGTGAGTGTCTGGTGGGTGTAGGTCAGTGCAGGAGGGTGTGGGTTAGTGTATGTGAGTGTCTGGTGGGTGTAGGTGGGTGACCGGTGGGTGTAGGTCAGTGCAGGAGGGTGTGGGTTAGTGTATGTGAGTGTCTGGTGGGTGTAGGTGGGTGACTGGTGGGTGTAGGTCAGTGCCCAAGGGTGACCGGTGGGTGTAGGTCACTGCAAGAGGGTGTGGGTTAGTGTATGTGAGTGTCTGGTGGGTGTAGGTCAGTGCAGGAGGGTGTGGGTTAGTGTATGTGAGTGTCTGGTGGGTGTAGGTGGGTGACCGGTGGGTGTAGGTCAGTGCAGGAGGGTGTGGGTTAGTGTATGTGAGTGTCTGGTGGGTGTAGGTGGGTGACCGGTGGGTGTAGGTCAGTGCCCAAGGGTGACCGGTGGGTGTAGGTCACTGCAAGAGGGTGTGGGTTAGTGTATGTGAGTGTCTGGTGGGTGTAGGTCAGTGCAGGAGGGTGTGGGTTAGTGTATGTGAGTGTCTGGTGGGTGTAGGTAGGTGACCGGTGGGTGTAGGTCAGTGCAGGAGGGTGTGGGTTAGTGTATATGAGTGTCTGGTGGGTGTAGGTAGGTGACCGGTGGGTGTAGGTCAGTGCAGGAGGGTGTGGGTTAGTGTATGTGAGTGTCTGGTGGGTGTAGGTGGGTGACCGGTGGGTGTAGGTCAGTGCAGGAGGGTGTGGGTTAGTGTATATGAGTGTCTGGTGGGTGTAGGTAGGTGACCGGTGGGTGTAGGTCAGTGCAGGAGGGTGTGGGTTAGTGTATGTGAGTGTCTGGTGGGTGTAGGTGGGTGACCGGTGGGTGTAGGTCAGTGCAAGAGGGTGTGGGTTAGTGTATGTGAGTGTCTGGTGGGTGTAGGTGGGTGACCGGTGGGTGTAGGTCAGTGCAGGAGGGTGTGGGTTTGTGTATGTGAGTGTCTGGTGGGTGTATGTGAGTGTCTGGTGGGTGTAGGTCAGTGCAGGAGGGTGTGGGTTAGTGTATGTGAGTGTCTGGTGGGTGTAGGTAGGTGACCGGTGGGTGTAGGTCAGTGCAGGAGGGTGTGGGTTAGTGTATGTGAGTGTCTGGTGGGTGTAGGTGGGTGACCGGTGGGTGTAGGTCAGTGCAAGAGGGTGTGGGTTAGTGTATGTGAGTGTCTGGTGGGTGTAGGTCAGTGCAGGAGGGTGTGGGTTAGTGTATGTGAGTGTCTGGTGGGTGTAGGTAGGTGACTGGTGGGTGTAGGTCAGTGCAGGAGGGTGTGGGTTAGTGTATGTGAGTGTCTGGTGGGTGTAGGTAGGTGACCGGTGGGTGTAGGTCAGTGCAGGAGGGTGTGGGTTAGTGTATGTGAGTGTCTGGTGGGTGTAGGTAGGTGACCGGTGGGTGTAGGTCAGTGCAGGAGGGTGTGGGTTAGTGTATGTGAGTGTCTGGTGGGTGTAGGTGGGTGACCGGTGGGTGTAGGTCACTGCAAGAGGGTGTGGGTTAGTGTATGTGAGTGTCTGGTGGGTGTAGGTGGGTGACCGGTGGGTGTAGGTCAGTGCAGGAGGGTGTGGGTTAGTGTATGTGAGTGTCTGGTGGGTGTAGGTAGGTGACCGGTGGGTGTAGGTCAGTGCAGGAGGGTGTAGGTTAGTGTATGTGAGTGTCTGGTGGGTGTAGGTGGGTGACTGGTGGGTGTAGGTCAGTGCCCAAGGGTGACTGGTGGGTGTAGGTTGGTGCACATGGGTGACTGGTAGGTGTAGGTTAGTGTGTGACTGGCTGATGCAGTTGGGTACAGGTAGCACAGGTAGGTGCTGAGTTCCAGGTCGTGATACAACTTTATACTTTGCTTTATCCTTCTTATTTTCCAAGTTTTCTACAATAAGTATGTATTTTTGTAATCAGTAATTTTTTTTTTAAAATTGTTCCTTGTTTCTGTAAAGAAAGGAAAGAACAATGTGGCTTACAGCCATTTTGAAGCGGGAATCAGCATGTTTGGGGACCAGCGGGAGGATGGTGGGGAGACGATCATAAAAGGCCTCAGGCCTGTCCCCCTCCTCAGAGCATTTTCGTAGGAGCAGCGCTCTCACTGCATCTTACTTACCATAGGAGCACTGTTCTTATCAGTCTCTCATTCCTGGGTAGTAGTTGCTACATAGTGTTTACCCACTTTAAATTCCAATCACTGGAGTCCTTTGCCTGAAATGACTCCTGCTGTCCTTGGAGGACTGCGCCCCAGGGTCAGGAATCTGCTCTAGGATCTACTAACACACAGGAGCCCAACTGGCCCCACGGCCCCACTTGTAAGGTGAGAAAGTGTGAAAAGCACACGGTACACAGATGTCCATGGAGTGTAAAGTGCTTTTCAAATTGGGCTTTCCTTGTGGCTCAGCTGGTAAAGAATCCGCCTGCAATGTGGGAGACCTGGGTTCGATCCCTGGGTTGGGAAGATCCCCTTGAGAAGGGAAAGGCTACCCACTCCAGTGCTCTGACCTGGAGAATTTATGGACTGTATAGTCCATGGGGTCGCAAAGAGTCAGACATGACTGAGTGACTTTCACTTTCAAATAGGAATCATATAAATTAGTTCCCATTACCTTTTTAAAACAGCTCCCTATTCCTAAAATCCTTGCTATTTTTCCCTTAATTTGTACATTGGAATTTTCCTGCCTACACATTTTTGTCCAGTTGTAACTGGGAGAGAATTTAGATTGAAATCATCTCTTCCTGAAATTAACCTAGTAGCAGTTCAGAAAAGCTTCACCTGAAGTGATTTAATTACTAAGTAGCACATGTAACCCTGTTTTGTCTTCAGCTTTTGATACAAACCCCAAAGTGGCTCTATAAGCACCACTGTGTTTCCACCTGTCCAGGCACTGCTGTTTGAAGCATCACTAAAAGCAGCTTTTCAAATTGAGCTCAACTCCATCGTCATTTAAGAAAATGCTTTTTTGTACTTACTGTGGATTTTGTCTGTATTTCCTTATTGGAAATGTTTTTAAAAACGTGTGGCAAAAAAAAAAAAGTGTGGCAATGTTTAAATAATGACAGAAGCAGACAGTCTGCTGTCAACAAGTAATTTGTGGCTGTTTAGTTTGTTAGTGACTGACCTGCTGTGAACAGGTTGTGTGTGGTGCTGCCGTCCTGCTGGGAGGGGTCCCCGCCTCCCCAGAGCCTTCAGAACTGTATGCCTGCATCATCAGCTCATCTTCCTCCTCTCTGTGAAGTGGGATGTCACTTGTATCTGGTGGTCTATCCCTGCATTTTTGCACAGGAAGTAGCCATGGGTTTTGAAGAGTGATTCAGAATGAATAGTGCTATGTTGAAGTTCTTGGCCCAGGGTGTCAGGAGTGCAGTGTTAATATTAAATATGATTTAGGTCATATTTGTTTTTCCTGCCTCTTCACTACTTTGCAGTGAGTCCCTGGTGATGGGGCCTCTGAAGTCAGCTGCCCTCGATACCTTTCTAACACTGGTTCTCTTTTTCCTGCGTGTTAGTGACTCCCGGGCGCCCGCATCTGAGTACAGAGAATGGCTGATCACGATGGTGGGAAAGTGTGACCCTAGGGCCTATCCCCTCATGTTCAAGTACGTGGTGTTCTCATCTCTTTGTTCCAACTAGTTCATTCTTCTCAGAGTTGTACGTTCACTTTGTGTCTGAGAAAATTTTGCCTTGTAGCATCAATTTAACAAAAAAATTTAAATTTTAAGTCATGGGAAGTTTGTTCTAATCAGACATTTCTTATGATTAAATCATAGAGTAGCTAATCGCACTGAAGCAGTCACATCTTTTAGGAAAAGAGAAAGTAAAGTGCCTGCAGATCTCTTAAAGTAAGTGCCTTTCTGACTTTACACCTGTGGGGGAGGGGCAGGGGTGGAGGAGAGGCCACATGATCATCCCCTGTAGGCGCGCCTTCCTGAAGATGAGTACTGGCCCCGAAGCCTTCTTGGCCCTTCGCAACCACTTCGCCACCTCCCACGCACTCCTGTGCGTCAGCCACTGGGTTCTGGGCATCGGAGACCGGCATCTGAACAACTTCATGGTGAGCCTGGAGACGGGCGGCGTGATCGGGATTGACTTCGGACATGCGTTCGGCTCTGCCACCCAGGTGAGCTCACCCTGCTCTATGCTGGGATGGACCTGTCGTCAGCTTTGTGACCCCTCTATGGACAGTTGGCCTGCTATGATCATTAAAGTGGTCATTCTTGCAAAATGGGAGAGTCTCAGCTTTTTTCAGCTTTGTTCAGGTGGTTGCAGACAGTGTGCTGATAGATTAATTACATCACTTGCTCCTGTAAAAAGGTCGGAGGCTCATCAGAATGTCTTGTGTGGATGAGATGCACACCTTTCTTGATGTCAGACTCCAGCTCTCCATTTCTGGGCCATGTGGCTGCACGCACAGATCGTGCAGTTGCTCCTGGGCACGGTGACCTCACACGCATGTGGCCATTCCAAGAAAAGGGAAGCAGGTGTGCTCTGCATGCATGAGCGACAGCTGCAGGAGGCCTCGCTCATCCACCATGCATCTCGTTTGTTCTTTAGGTTCTGCCGGTCCCTGAACTGATGCCTTTCCGGCTGACTCGCCAGTTCATCAACCTGATGTCACCGCTGAAGGAGACGGGGCTCGTGAGCAGCGTCATGGTGTGCGCGCTAAGGGCCTTCCGCTCACGCGCCGACCTGCTCACCACCACCATGGATGTGTTCGTGAAGGAGCCGTCCTTTGACTGGAAGGTGGGTGGTTCTCCCCACTTTGCAGCTTTGTTCCAGCGTGCTCATGATTGACCGCCTCTTCTGTCTCCTGGTGGGGATGTGCTTACCAAAGTACTTAGCTGGTTCTATACAGCTCTCAAAGTTAACATTTAGGATCATTTAGCTTGAAAATCAGACAAGAGACCTGCCTTTTATTTGGAGGACACTGTTAGACTTGAGAGTATTTGTAACCCTTTGGTGATGGGATTTGGTTTCTTTTAGACAAGTTTTAGTTTTGAGTCTGTTCCACGCAAGGTCAGCATTCTTCTCAGCTCAGCCCCCAGGAGGAAGCACAGCAGTGACACCTCCACAGGGAGGCTGTGGTAAGCCCAAGTGTAGACCCTCATGGTCACCATCACTGTCACATGTGCTGCAGGGAGAGTGTGTAAAAAGCTGCAGAGCCCTTCCCGGCCAGAGACTCAGTTTATTTTGAGATCACTACCTGTTGGGTCTGTTTGAATGTGACTGTATGTACTATTAAGCAGAGAAAATCATGTTCCTTTCCCTCAGAATTTTGAACAGACAATGCTGAGAAAAGGAGGATCGTGGATTCAAGAAATAAATGTAACTGAACAAAACTGGTATCCACGGCAGAAGATTCATTATGCTAAGAGAAAGCTAGCAGGTGCCAATCCAGCAGTTATTACCTGGTAAGCATTTATTTGTGGAAAAACACACACACTAACATGCTGCTGTTCCCGGGAGAATCACTAAACTTATTTGTGTGTGTGTGTATGTACTCAGCCTGTGCCATCAGCCCGTTACCCCCACTAACAGTGGGGGGGTGCAGCATGCAACGGCCAGCTCTCACTGCCCGGCCGGGTCCTGACTCTAAAACACATAAGCACACGCCCCACACCCCGGTCAGCCCAGCAAGCTCGCAACTCTGAAACCCACACTCACACCACACATACACAGGCACACACCGGTCAGCCCAGCAAGGTCCTGACTTAAACACACACAACACATACTACTCCCCCCGCCAACACACACACCACCCCCCATCAGCCCAGTGAGGTTCTTACTCTGAAACCCACACTCAGAGCACACATACACACGCACACCCCACACCCCAGTCAACCCTGAAACACACACACAGACACATAGACACAGACACAGACGCACACACACCAATCAGCCCGGGCCCCATCACCACACCCCCGGGCCACAGAAACACACACACACACACACACACACCCCCGGGCCACAGAAACACACACACACACACACACACCCCAATCAGCCCGGGCCCCCTCACCACACCCTCGGGCCACAGACACACAGACACACAGACACACAGACACACACACACACACACACACCCCCCAAACACACACACACACACACCCCAATCAGCCCGGGCCCACACACAGACACACACACCAATCAGCCCGGGCCCCCTCACCACACCCTCGGGCCACAGACACACAGACACACACACAGACACACACACACACACACACCCCAAACACACACACACACACACACACACACACACACACACACACACACCCCAAACACACACACACACACACACACACACACACACACACACACACACACACACACACACCCCCGGGCCACAGAAACACACACACACACACACACACCCCAATCAGCCCGGGCCCCCTCACCACACCCTCGGGCCACAGACACACAGACACACAGACACACAGACACACACACACACACACACACACACACACACACACCCCCACCCCAATCAGCCCGGGCCCCCTCACCACACCCTCGGGCCACAGATACACACACACACACACACACACACACACACACACACACACACACCCCCACCCCAATCAGCCCGGGCCCCCTCACCACACCCTCGGGCCACAGACACACACACACACACACACACACACACACACACACACACACCCCCACCCCAATCAGCCCGGGCCCCCTCACCACACCCTCGGGCCACAGATACACACACACACACACACACACACACACACACACACACACACACACCCCCACCCCAATCAGCCCGGGCCCCCTCACCACACCCTCGGGCCACAGACACACACACACACACACACACACACACACACACACACACCCCCACCCCAATCAGCCCGGGCCCCCTCACCACACCCTCGGGCCACAGATACACACACACACACACACACACACACACACACACACACCCCCACCCCAATCAGCCCGGGCCCCCTCACCACACCCTCGGGCCACAGACACACACACACACACACACACACACACACACACACACACACCCACCCCAATCAGCCCGGGCCCCCTCACCACACCTTCGGGGCACACACACACACTAATACCAATCAGCCCGGACACACACACACACACACACACACACACACACACCAATACCAATACCAATCAGCCCGGGCACACACACACACACACACACACACACACACACACACACCAATCAGCCCGGGCCCACACACAGACACACACACCAATCAGCCCGGGCCCCCTCACCACACCCTCGGGCCACAGACACACACACACACAGACACACACACACACACCCCCCAATCAGCCCGGGCCCCCTCACCACACCCTCGGGACACACACACACACACACACCAATACCAATCAGTCCGGACACACACACACACACACACACACACACCAATACCAAACACACACACACACACACACCCCCCAATACCAAACACACACACACACACACACCCCAATACCAAACACACACACACACACCAATACCAAACACACACACACACACACCAATACCAAACACACACACACACACACACCCACACACACACACACACACCAATACCAATCACCCCGGGCCCTCTCACCACAGTCCTGGACTATTCCATGAACGTCTCTACCTGCATGAGGAGATGTTTTTAAATTTGCTTCTGTCTGTTCTCAGGACAAATGTGACCCTGGTGGCAGAGCCCTTGGGTGCACAGAGCATAGTGGCGGCTCATTAATACGTATGCAGATCAGGTTACCTTTAATCTAGCTTTCATGTTTTTCTGGTTGAGGTCTACAAGAAATACAGATTTGCAGAAATGATTCACAAGAAGGAAAAAAATTGGACATTCCCGTTAATTGATAGTAAATGGTGACCGTGACAAAGATGCCAAGACCATTCAGTGGTCTTTCCAGCAAAGATCACTGAAAGGAATGAAGGTGGAACTCCCACCCCAAACGATATACAGAATTAATTCAAAGAGGATCAAAGACCTACCTATGAGAGCTAAAACTATAAAATCCTTAGAAGCAAACATAGGGGTCAATCTTTTGGACCTTGGATTTGGCAATGACATTTGACATTCTTAAATCTAAAACCAAAAGCACAAACTAGAGAAGGAGAAAGAAAAGCATAAATTCATCAAAATTAAAAACTTCTGTGCCTCAAAGGATACCATCAGGAAAGTAAAAATATAGTCCACAAAATGGGGTAAGACCTTTGAAAGGCATATAGCTAATAAGGAACTTGCGTATAGAATCCATTAAAAAATTCTTATAGCTGAATAATAAAAAGACCACCCAATGAAAAAAATGACCAAAGGACTTGAACAGACATTTCTGTAAAAGAATATAAACAAATGGCCAATAAACGAATGGAAAGAATGCTTAAAATCATTAGTCATCAGATAAATGCAAGTGAGATTCCACACCCACTAGGATTGCTATTAATATAATCAGAAACTAGAATATAACAAGTTGTTGGTGAGGGTGTGGAGACACCAGAGCCCTCAGCTGTTGCTGCTGGTGATGTAAAATGGTGCAGCCCCTGTGGAGGACAGTCTGACAGTTCCTCAAAAAATTAAACATGGGGTCACCGCATGACCCTGTGTTCCATCCTAGGTAGGAACCCAAGGCAGTGAGAGTCCCCCCCCCCCCCACACACACACACTTGCAGACAGATATTCCCAGCAGTGTTCTGTTTTCCTTCAGATGGAATGTTGATATCGAGGTCATGAGCAGCAGAGAGTATGCTGTGTGACCAATGGAGCGTCTGGTTTGGACTGGAGAAATAACGTGCAGTTTGTGTCTTTGTGTTGCTTGATCTTTTTTCCAGTGATGAGCTTCGGCTGGGCCACGAGAAGGAGCCTGCCTTCAGAGACTACGTCGCTGTGGCACGAGGAAGCCGAGAGCACAGCGTTCGTGCCCAGGAGCCCGAGAGTGGACTTTCAGAGGAGGCCCAAGTGAGGTGCCTGGTTGACCAGGCAACTGACCCCAACATCCTTGGCAGAACTTGGGCAGGGTGGGAGCCCTGGATGTGAGATTCCCCCGGAGGCAGCAGACAGGGCCCCTGTGTGTGTGTTTAGAGACTATCCTGAACTCTGATCCAAGCCACCAGTGACTTCATCTTCCCAAAGCCCCAGAGAGCAGGCGTCTGTGTGTGACTTCCTCTCGTATCACAGTTTAATCCAGCTCCTGATGAAGTGAATGCCGACCCGGGTGAGGGACTAGGCCGTGGTCAAGGATGAGCTTAGGATCACAGTGGACGTAGAAGGGCGGGTGTATCCAGGCTCATGCGAGCACCGGATCATGGCACAGCAAACAGGCACTGTGGCCGGATGAACAGCTGTCGACATTAGTGATGTGTGTGAGCATCCCACGTGCCTTGGAAATTACACCCAGAAGACTCTTTCCTGCAGACTTTGTGAGAGCAACTGATGGGATGTTAGGTTGTATCAGCAGCGCAAGAATATGAACAGGTCAGGGTGCAGTTATGGCTTATTATATTTACACATGGTTGTGTAATGTGTAAACGGAAAGGATCTCTTTATTGTTGTCTGGAATTGTGGCACCATCTGTTACCCAGTGGCTTTCAGAAAACTGATAAATAAACAAACACAAGGGAGTCAGAAATGATATTCCCTCAATGCTATGAGAACTTTATAGATGTTTATCCCCAAATTTTCTCCTTGATTGTGATTTGACATGATTGTGTTTGACATTTTAGAATATTTTTGTAGGTTTTCTCTTTCACATTTTTCTCCTCTAGCTTTGACATTTTATGACAGAATTGTCCTCTGGAAGGAAAAGTGTTGAGGAGAGAGAAAGCCTTGGTCTTAGCTTTGCTACCTTTGCTACTCTGATCACAGCTGGAAGGTGGATACAAAAGCTTTGCATTCCAGACTCAGGAAGTCTGAAAGTAGACCTGGCACTTGACATTCCCATTCAGAAGGAACATGAAGAAAACCCCAGCTTGAAGTGAGTCCTCCTTGGAGATAAAGCATGATTCTGGGGCAGCCGGATCAGGTTATGAAATGCAGGATGGGAACAGCTTCCTGTCCACTCACCAAGCCTCGGTCCCCACGCCTCCCCAGCTGGAGCCTGTTTCAGGCTGACTTGAGCTTTGTGTTACAGCTTTCCAAACATTTCTAATCAGATACTCAGATGATTTGGGGAAATAATGAATCTTAGTGGCCCGACCAGGGATCAGATCCACATCTCCTGCATTGCAAGGTGGATTCTTTTTTGGGGGGAGAGTTTGGAAGACCATTTGTCCTTCAGTTTTATTTTCACTTTAATTATTGTGAAATAAGATTTAAGTGTGGACCATATTCTCCAGTTCTAGCTAAAGAGATAAGCATGTTTGTATATGTGTGGACAAGCTTGTAGATTTCTAATTGTTGTCTCAACACTTTAAATCACAACACTTTAAAGTCACAGGTCCCTTCTTGGAGAGATTGAGGATTGTTCCCATTGCTGTTGGCCAGGGTAATCATGGACTGACAGTGTAGATGAACAGAAGGATCTCTTTATTGTTGTCTGGAGTTGTGGCACCATCTGTTACCCAATGGCTTTTAGAAAATTGATAAATAAACACAAGGGAGTCAGAAATGATGTTCTGTCAACGCTATGAGAACTTCCTTACAGATGTTTATCTCCAAATTTTCTCCTTGCAAAACATTAGTTATAGAAAAACACACATTTATACCACCTTCAGTTGTGAGGTTTTTGAGCTCTACCCTGTATAATTCAGAATCAGTCACTCTTTGGTTGTAAAAAAAAAATGTAGGCAAATTGCCCTTAAACTTTGTTTGGCATCGTGAATTTGAAAATGGACTGCTGTTGTCCACCTGGACCTCTTGAAACTGAGTTCAGATCAGTGGTGTGCCAGAGCCCTCTTATTCCCACCCACACGAGCAACATTCAGAACATCAGGAATTTTGCCAGCTAATTGTTAAGCTCACTCAGAAAGTCAGCAAGCACTACGGATCAGGGCTTCTGTTTATCAGAGAGTCTGCTCCAGTGGACAGCTGGCATCCACGGTTAGGGTGCAGTCAGTCCGTGCTTGTGTCCATCCAGCATGACGCCCGCAAGCTCCTGGATGCCAGTGTGTGGAGGTCACGTCCTAGGTGTCTCCCGCTGTGTCCCCTCTCATCCTGCACCTCTGCCTGGTTCCTATCTTTATGGTCTTTGTCCACGATCACTGCCACTGCCTCCCAGCAGACTCTCTACCACTGGGGGGACTTCCCTGGTGGTCCAGGAGCCAAGACTCCATGTGTTCCGTGCAGGGGGGACAGGTTCAAGCCCTGGTTCAGGGAACTAAGATTCACAAAGGCTTTACAGTGTAACCAAATAAATAAGTAAATCTAGCACTAGAATACAGTTTAGGAAAGAACCCTGCTATCCTGGAATTGCAGAAAAGATAGTTATCTCTGACTATTGGGAAAAATTGCTATATAAACAGGGCACTTTTGATTGACTGTAAAGTAGGTGTGGTTTTTATAAAGTAGTACCCAAAAAAATTGTTCTATAGACTGAATCTATGACTGTAGAATTTATTTTCAAAACAGTTGGCCAGCGCTAGGTTACAGCCTGTGACTATGTGACAGTGACAGAAATATAACCACAGTGCTGCTGACCCCGTGAGTTTTGACCTCCTGATTGTCCTGTTCTAGCCAGCTGATCAGGAGCAGTTTGTCAATGAAAATATCCCCCAGAGGGACTGCTCCCCTGGGGCATGGTTACACCCATCTCTATCTTACTCTGCCCGAGCCTGGGCTGGGGGAGACCCTCCAAGCTGCCTCAGCACCAGTGTGCTATCACCCAGCCTGGTGTAAGCTTGTCCATAATTAACACTGGTTGTTGTCATTTTAACTTCTAAGTCATGTCCAATCCTTTTGTAACCCATGAACTGCAGCTCTTCGGGCTCCTCTGTCCATGGGATTTTCCAGGCAAGAATACTGGAGTGGGTTACCATTTCCTTCTCTAGGGGATCTTCCCCACCCAGGGATTAAACCTGCCTCTCTTGTGTCTTCTGCATTGGCAGGCAGATTCCTTTCTACTGAGCTAATTAACAGTGTTAGATGTGCAGAAATACAAGAATGCTGCATTTTCTTCTTTATTTTTTTTTCCATTTTCACCATTTTTTAAAGTTTTTTATTTTTATTTTATTTATTTTTTTAGGAAGTCCCAAAACAAGACTTTTATTTTTTAATTATTATTATTTTTTCATTTATTTTTATTAGTTGGAGGCTAATTACTTTACAATATTGTAGTGGTTTTTGTCATACATTGACATGAATCAGCCATGGATTTACATGTATTCCCCATCCCGATACCCCCTTCCACCTCCCTCTCCACCCGATTCCTCTGGGTCTTCCCAGTGCACCAGGCCTGAGCACGTCTCATGCATCCAGCCTGGGCTGGTGATCTGTTTCACCCTAGATAATATACATGTTTCGATGCTGTTCTCTCAAAACATCCCATCCTCGCCTTCTCCCACAGAGTCCAAAAGTCTGTTCTGTACATCTGTGTCTCTTTTTCTGTTTTGCATATAGGGTTATTGTTACCATCTTTCTAAATTCCATATATATGCGTTAGTATACTGTATTGGTCTTTATCTTTCTGGCTTACTTCACTCTGTATAATGGGCTCCAGTTTCATCCATCTCATTAGAACTGATTCAGATGAATTCTTTTTAATGGCTGAGTAATATTCCATGGTGTATATGTACCACAGCTTCCTTATCCATTCGTCTGCTGATGGGCATCGAGGTTGCTTCCATGTCCTGGCTATTATAAACAGTGCTGTGATGAACATTGGGGTGCACTAAAGTTTTTTATTTTTTAAGTGAAGGATAACTGCTTTACAGAATTGTGTTGGTTTCTGCCAAACATCAACATGAAAGCCACACGGCCTCATTAAGAACGTAAAACATTTATGAGTCTCCTGCAGGTTTTCTTCTCCGGAATGTAGAAGCTCGCTGTCAGCACAGCACTCTGGGCGGCCTGGAGAGTTCAGAGAATCACTTCAATAATGTGACAGCCTCATCCAGTTAAAATGGAATTCAATGCCAGCTTCCCTCACAGACATTCACTGAAACTCTGTTCATGAGCCGTTCCTGTTGTCACTTAATAATGTCTCTCATGTTTGCCAGCCAGTGACAGCATTGCTCAAGTTCATTAGGTTGGACTGGACTTCCCTGGGATGTGTGAAGCCTCCCACAGCTCATTCTGCATCTTGTTCGGAGCAAGGAGCAGCAGCCCGTGCCACGCTGTTGGGGGCGAGAGCAGAGGTGGGTGGGGTCCGGGGCTGACCCCTGCAAGGTGGACTCTTAGCCAGGTGGTTTGATAGTTAACAATAGTAAATCTCCCAATCCATGAACACAGTGTTTAACTTCTTTCAGCAGTGTTTTGTAATTTTTACTAGTTTTTGTTGTTTCTACTCTTCAATTCCATTTTTGAGACAAAGAATGGTATATGAAAATGACATACCGATATTTTCTATAAAGTTCACGAAGGATATGTAGCCCAGGTAAGCATGTACAAAGGAGAGCATGTCACCATGACCCCTTACAGAGCTGGGAAAGAACACTGTTGTTTTAACAAGTTACACTGCTAACATCAGAAGGGAAAGAAACACTGATCTTGATGGCTAAGCAGGCACTCCACCTTGGAGGAGCTGTAGTTAATGTGTGATCAGACACACCCTACATCCCTCTATACACTAAAGGGACCAGAGGGAGGGAGGAAGCCTGAAAAAAGAAAGTTATAATTTTTCTTGTCCTGCCTTCAAATAGAAATTTCTATTTCATCACACTTTAGCACCTGTATTAGAAAAAAAAGATTGCAAATAAATAACCTAATGCTACATGTTTAGGAGACTAAGAAAAGGAAGAGCAAACTAAACTTGGTGCCAGTAAAAAGAGCACAAAAGGAAGCAGCAAGCAAAACACTGATTCTTTGAACAGCTCATTGATAAACCTAGACTGATTCAGAAAAAAAACCCCACAAATATCTCATATCAGAAATGAAAGTGGAGCGCAGAGCGGTTTGGTCGTTCGTTGGAAGTTCTTCCGTTCGTTGGAAGTTTTTCCCGTAGCTGAGCTATTGGCTCTTTGCGCAGCAGCGGCGGTGCAGCAGTCGGAGAACCGGCCTAAAACTTCGGCGCTGGGTAAAAGAAAATGGCTCAAACCAAGCAGACTGTTCGTAAACCGGTGGGAAAGCGCCCCGCAAGCAGCTGGTCACAAAAGCAGCCAGGAAAAGCGCCCCCTCTACCGGCGGGATGAAGAAACCTCATCGCTACAGGCCCGGGACTGTTGCGCTTTGAGAAATCCGTTGTCACCAGAAATCCACCGAGCTTCTGATCCGGAAACTGCCTTTCCAGCGGTTGGTGAGGGAGATCGACCAGGATTTCAAAACCGACTTGCGGTTCCAGAGTGCCGCCATGGGTGCGCTGCAGGAGGCTAGCAAAGCATACCTGGTGGGTTTGTTTGAAGATACTAATCTGTGTGCCATCCACGCTAAGAGACATCCAGTTGGCTCGCCGGATACGGAGAGAGAGCTTAAGTGAAGGCGGTTTTTATGGTGTTTTGTAGTAAATTCTGTAAAATACTTTGGTTTAATTTGTGACTTTTTTTTGTAAGAAACTGTTTATAATATGTTGCATTTGTACTTAAGCATTTGCATTTCACTCAGGAAGAAGGCGAAAAGTGACTGTTCACAGACCTCAGTGATGTGAGCACTGTTGCTGAGGAGTGGCAAGTTGCTAATATGCAGAAGGGATGGGTGATATTTTTTGCTTCTCATGATGCATGTTTCTGTATGTTAATGATTTGCTGTGTAGCTGTTAAAGTACTAGAATTGATAAATGTGTACAGGGTCCTTTTGCAATAATACTGGTTATGACTTGATCCAAGAGTTTAACAGTTAGGACTGTTAAGTCTGACCATACATCACTGTTAATAGAATGTGGACTTTTTCAGGAATGAAGATACAAGTCTTAACCACAATGTAACTTAGTTTCCTTAAAAAAAAAAAAAAGTAAACCTGGCAGCTATAGAATACACTATGTGCATTTACAGTAGCTATTTTATATATTGTAGTGTCAACATTTTAAAATTAAATGTTTTACATTGACATGCACTGTGGAGTGTTGTCTTTAAGGTGTGTATAATTGAGAGACCGATAGGTTTTCTCCTGAGTAGACTCCACTTGTTTATGTAGTAAAATGCTTTGTGCATTATGCCTTGCATAAGTCCTTGTTCTACCACATGTTAAACTAACCGTCTAGCTGATAATGCAAACACTAACAGGGAGGGGGATTTATTTATAAGGGCTCTAGACTATAATACAAGTTTTCATACCAGCATCATCTGTTACTAATATAGTGGTTAGTGCAGCTTTTCTTTGTGCTGTGATTGGTCTCATAACTAGGTTGAACTTTTCTCTACCAAGGAGGAACAATACCGAACTTTTTTTCCTTGTGGGGTTTGTATTATAATAACTGTTAGGGTAAACTTGCTGTGGGAAGGGACACAGCTTCAGCTTATGGAACCTCTGCCAGTTAAAATGGTGTTCATGTGACATAGGTTCTGGGAAAATCACTTCATAGAGATGGCTTTCCAAGTGGTTTTAAAATTTATCCTTCTATTGAAGTTTTTAGGTCAATTATGTATGTTGACTAAATTTACAAATAAACTTGCTTATTCAAAAAAAGAAATGAAAGTGGAGACATCAACCTTACAGAAATAAAAATTCCTAGAAATATAAATTGCCAAAACTGAGAAATAGAAAATCTGAACAGATCTGCAGTGAGACTTCATTAGTAATTAAAAATGAACCCCACCCTCCACCCCCACCAAAAGAAATGGACAGTATACTGGTGAATTCTACCAAACACTGAAAAAGGAGTTAACACCAATCCTCAAATGCTTCCCAAAAATGTCAGAAAGGGAAAAACTCCCTAACCGATTCCAGGAACCTAGCATTACCCAGATATCAAAGCCAGAGACTCTATAAGAAAACAGTAGACCAATATCCCTTACGGACACTGATGCAGAAATCCTTGGTAAAACACTCGGAAATGGAGTCCAGTAACACTAAGGATTACTCACTGGCACATAGTACCATCCCAGCACTGCAGGGTTGCTTCAGCATCTAATACCCATTGTTGCAATGCACAACATTAATACAACAAAGGAAAAAAAGAGGTTCATCTCAACGCAAAAAAGTATTTGACAGATTCAATACAGTTTCACGATAAAAATCACACAGCAAACTGAGACTAGAAGGGAACTTACTCTACCTGACAGAGGACATTTATGAAAATCCACAGGTAACGTTCTACTCATTGGCAAAAGAGAAAACGTTCCTCTGAGGTCAGGATCAAGAGAAGGATGCCCACTTTCACCACTGCTGTTCAACACTGCTGATGTTCTAGTCAGAGCAGTCAGGTGAGGAAAAAAGGTTCAAATTAGGAAAGAAGAAAAAAAATCAGACAACTAACAGACAACATGATCCTATATAAAAAAAAAAATCCCAAAGATTCACAAAGTACTGGAGATTGTAAATTAATCCAATGGTAATTAACTGTTCTTATCCTCTTCAATGCATCTGTTCTCAGATTTTTTGCTCTAGAGAAGTGATGGAACTTCACTGCTGGAATCAGGACTCCAAAAGAGGTACCCTTATCAGTGGGTGATTGTCCAAATATTTACTCTTTGGGAGGATAACAGTAGAAAATTCTTACTCTACCATCTTGCTGACATCACTCTCCTACATAGCTCTCTTGAAAAGGTTTCAACATACAACTCAGTAATGTAGTACATGCAAGGTACACTTCTGTACACAGTTTCATAGGTATATAAGCATAACCAGTAACACACGTACCTTATAGTGTTTCAGCATATTTCAATTATAAAACTTGTATAGATATAGTAAAAGGATGAATGTGCAAACATATAGCTAAAAACAATTTTTAATTCCAAAAAATAGTATACACCTATTTTTTGTTGTTATAGTTGTATAGTATACAACCTCTGTGTTGTTTAAACACAGAGGTTTAGTACACATCAGTAAAATAGGAAGTAAGTAACTCACCCTATTGAATACATTATGTGCAGTTTTTTGTATACCTATATCCCAAACAAAGTATGGGAAACAAAGTATGTTTCACACATATACTTCTATCCATAGTAGCGCACTCACCAGTTTTACATACACTGAATTATGATACACCATTTAATAAAGGGGCAGCCATACCATGCATATGTAAACACAATGTTTCTAACATCTCAATACTGATGAACACGCGCCTAACACTGTTAAACACACTGTTTGAACAAACACCATTCAAAGGTCAGAGTAAGACTTAGGCGCAGAGTCCGATTTAGAGTCAGACTGAATGTCAAGGTCAAAATTGGATTTAGGGTACTTGGAGTGTGTGGCCCAAGGTCAGCTTCAGGGTCATTATGAGGATAAAGGTCAGGGACAATCAGGAAGAATCAAGCAGCAGATGAGATTCAAGCTCATACAGTCAGGACAAGTTCAGAGTTTTGGTGAGGACAAGGGTCAGAGGTGACAAGATGTTCATTGTGAGGTATATAGTCATCAAGATCTTCATGGTTAGGGTCAAGGTCATGGCAGTAGGGTCAAAGTGATGGCAGTATTAAATGGCAGAATTAGTGTCAAGGTTAAATTTAGGATGGGAGCTAGATCAGGGCCAATGTCAAAGTTATGAGGAAGGTTCTATTCAGTATCAGGGTGATTATCAGGGCTAGGAAGATGGTCAAGATCTAGCCCAAAGTGAGTGTGAAGGTCATAGGGTCAGGGTAAAGGTCAAGTTCTGGTCTGTATGAGGATTGAGGTCAGTTTCATGTTAGGGGTGGGTATAAGGGTGATGGCATCATTGACTCAATGGACATGAGTTTGAGCAAACTCCGAGAGATAGTAGAGGACAGGGAAGCCTGGCATGCTGCAGTCCATGGGGTGGCAAAGAGTAGGACACAACTGACCAACTGAACCACAACAACAAGGGAGAAGGCTCAGTCATGGTAAATGTTAGTTTCACTAATGGTGGATGAGGGTGTATATTAGGTCTGTGTAACAAATTGACATAAACTAGTTAGCTTAAACCAAAAGAAGTGTATTCTCTCACAGATGTCACAGATATCAGAAGTCTGAAATCTAGGTGTGGGCGGGGGAGGCGCCTCCTTGGTCTCTTGCAGTTTCTGGTCCCCCTGCAGCTCCTGGGCTTGTGATGGCATCACTCCAGTCTCTGCCTCTGTCTTCATGTGCACTTCCTCCATACCCATGCTTTCTCCTTTTCCATGTTTTAACATATATCACTGAACAAACTAGTACATGCTCCACCCACAATGCGACGGCATTCAGCATATCTCATCTCGAGGTCCTTAATTCTGCAAAGGCCCTATTTCCAAGTAAGGTTACATTCACAGGAACTGGTATTAGAACTTAGATACATGTTTTGGGGACTACTATTCAAGCCAGCATAAGGTCAAGGTCAGGAACATTTAGGGTCAGACTCATGGTCAAGTCTCATACAGGCTTAGGTTAGCTTCAAGGTACAGCCGAGAGGATCAGCATGTATGAACATTCAGTTCAGTTCAGTTCAGTCGCTCAGTCAAGTCTGACTCTGTGACCCCATGGACTGCAGCACGTCAGGCTTCCCTGTCCATCACCAACTCCCGGAGCCTCCTCAAACTCATGTCCATTGAGTCAGTGATGCCATCCAACCATCTCATCCTTTATCATCCCCTTTTCCTCCTGCCTTCAATCTTTCCCAGCATCAGGGTCTTTTCCAGTGAGTCAGCTCTTCGCATCAGGTGGCCAAAGTATTGGAGCTTCAGCTTCAGCATCAGTCCTTCCAGTGAATATTGAAGACTGATCTCCTTTAGGATGGACTGGTTGGATCTCCTTGCTCTCCAAGGGACTCTCAAGAATCTTCTCCAACACCAGTTCAAAAGCATCAGTTCTTCAGTGCTCAGCTTTCTTTATCGTCCAACTCTCACATCCATACATGACTACTGGAAAAACCATAGCTTTAACTAGACAGACCTTTGTTGGAAAAGTAATGTCTCTGCTTTTTAATATGCTGTCTAGGTTGGTTATAACTTTCCTTCCAAGGAGCAAGCATCTTTTAATTTCATGGATGCAGTTACCACATGCAGTGATTTTTGGAGCCAAAAATAAAGTCTGACACTATTTCCATTGTTTCCTCATCTATTTGCCATGAAGTGATGGGACCAGATGCCATGATCTTAGTTTTCTGAATGTTGAGTTTTAAGCTAACTTTTTCACCTTCTTTCACTTTCATCAAGAGGCCCTTTAGTTCTTCTTCGCTTTCTGCCATAAGTGTATCATCTGCGTATCTGAAGTTGTTGATATTTCTCCCGGCAGTCTTGATTCCAGCTTGTGCTTCATCCAGCCCAGCATTTCACATGATGTACTTTGCATGTAAGTTAAATAAGCAGGGTGACAAAATATAGCCTTAACATACTCCTGAAAGGCCAAGGGTTAGGTTCAGGGTTAGGGTTGAGTGACATGAGGGTCCAGTTCAGGTACACAGACTTGAGTGTCACACTCGAGTCTAATTCTAAACATTACTAGCTCTGCACCCTCAAGCAAATTTACTTACTAATTATTAGTTCATTTATTCATTCATATCTAGTATTTATTTGAGTGCTTTATATGTGGAAGAAACTGTGAAGTGCTAAGGATATAAAGGTCAAGAAGACAAAAATGGTACTGCTTTGCATAGGTGGAGCCAGATGATAATTATTTAGGTTATGAGTATTGTAACATCATCAAAGGAGCATAGGGTTTGTGAAAATGAAGAACAGGGAGGTTCAGCCTCCTAGGAGTTCAAGGAAACAGAACAGGTTCAAGTTCACTTTGTCTTGTTTTTTTAAATCTCAATTGAAAATTTTAAAAAATTATTTTCAAATATATCAAGGAATATTATAGTGAATCTCCATGTGTGGATCTCCCACCTTCAGCAATTTTCAGGAGCTGTATATAAACTGGCTTGGCAGAGACCAGAGCCTTTCAGGAAATGAAGAAGCAAATGCAAAGACTCTGAAGCCCCATGCACATTCAATAACTGCAGGTAAGGCTCCCGTGAAGAGCACACACATCCCTGGGTATCTGTGTGGAGAATGAATTGTGTGTACTTATATGTGCATGGATGAGGGCAAGAGTGGACCAGGGGATACTGCTTATGAGGCCACTGAGTAGACTGGGCAAAATAAATCAGGGGCCTGAAATATATCCATGTAAGAGTAGGGAGGGTGGAGAGACTTAACACAGGACAGACAGGGCTTTGACAGGAGAGCCAAATGTGCTCACGATAGTTCTCAGGTTCTGTTACTGATCCCCAGCAGGTTGGTTCTAGAAGATCTTGCAGGTCTTCATAGAACTGGTCAACTTCAGCTTCTTTGGTATTAGTGGATAGGGCATAGACTTGGATTACTGTGATGTTGAATGGTTTGCCTTGGAAATGAACCAAGCTCATCCTCAGTTCACTCCGAGACCTACAACACCTTCTAGAACTAACACCAAAAAAAGGTGTCCTTTTCATCATAGAGGATTGGAATGAAAAGGTAGGAAGTCAAGAGATACTTGGAGTAACAGGCAAGTTTGGCCTTGGAGTCCAAAATGAAGGAGGGTAAAGGCTAACAGAGTTTTGTCAAGAGAACACCTTGGTCATAGCGAATACCCTCGTCCAACAACACAAGTGATGACTCTACACATGGACATCATGAGATGGGCAATACTGAAATCAGATTGATTATATTCTTTCTAGTTTAAGATGGAGAACCTCTATTCAGTCAGCAAAAACAAGACCTGGAATTGACTGTGGCTCAGATCATGAGCTCCTTATTGCAATAAATGAAATGAAAGTCGCTCAGTCATGTCTGACTCTTTGTGACCCCATGAATTATACAGTCCATGGAATTCTCCAGGCCAGAATACTGGAGTTGGTAGCCTTTCCCTTCTCCAGGGGATCTTCCCAACCCACGTATCAAACCGAGGTCTCCTGCATGGCAGGTGGATTCTTTACCAGTTAAGTCACAGGGGAAGCCCAAGAATACTGGATTTGGTAGCCTATCCCTCCAGCAGTGGATCATCCTGACCCAGGAATCGAACCAGGGGCTCCTGCATTGCAGGCAGATTCTTTACCAACTGAGGTATTAGGGAAATTGCAACATTCAGGCTTAAATTGAAGAAAGCAGGGAAAATCACTAGACCATTCAGATATGACCTAAATCAACCTCTTATGATTATACAGTGGAGGTGATGAATAGATTCAAGATATTAGACCTGGTAGACAGAGTGCCTATAGAACTATGGATGGAGGTTTGTAACACTGTACAGGAGATGGTGGTCAAAACCATTCCCAAGAAAAAGAAATGCAAGAAGGCAAAGTTGTTGTCTGAGGAGACTTTGCAAATAGCTGAGAAAAGAAGAGAAGCAAAAGGCAAGGGAGAAAGGGAAAGATACACCCAACTGAATGCAGAGATCCAGGAAATGGCAAGGAGAGATAAGAAAGCTTTCCTAAGTGAACAATGCAAAGAAAAAGAGGAAAACAATAGAATGTAAAAGACTAGAGATCTCTTCAAGAAAATCAGAGATATCAAGGCAATATTTCATGCAAGGATGGGCATGATAACAAATAGAAATGGTAAGGACTTAACAGAAGCAGAAGAGATTAAGAAGAGACAGCAAGAATACACAAAACTATACCAAAAAAGTCTTAATGACCAGGATAACCACAATGGTGTTGTCACTCACCTAGAGCCAGACATCCCAGGCAAAGTCAAGAGGGCCTTAGGAAGCATTACCATGAACAAAACTGGTGGAGGTGATGGAATTCCAGCTGAATTATTTCAAATCCTAAAAGATGTTGCTGTGAAAGTGCGGCACTCAATATACCAGCAAATTTGGAAAACTCAGCAGTGGCCCCAGGACTGGAAAAGGTGAGTTTTCATTCCAACCCCAAAGAAGGGCAATGCCAAAGAATGTTCAAATTACCATACAGTTCCACTCATTTCACATGCTAACAAAGTAATGCTCAAAATCCTTCAAACTAGGCTTCAATATATGAACCGAGAACTTACAGATGTTCAAGTTGGATTTAGAAAAAGCAGAGAAAGCAGAGATCAAATTGCCAACACCCAATGGATCATAGATAAAGCAAGGCAATTCCAGAAAAACATCTACTTCTGCTTCATTGACTATGCTAAAGTCTTTGTGTGGATCACAGCAAACTGTGGAAAATTCTTAAAAAGATGGGAATAACAGACCACCTGACCTGTCTCTTCAGAAACCTGTATGCAGGTCAAGAAGCAACAGAATTGGACATGGAACAACAGACTGGTTCAAAGTTGGAAAAGGATTTTGATAAGGCTATATATTGTCACCCTGCTTATTTAACTTTTATGCAGAGTGCATCATGCAAAATGCCAGATTGGGTGAATCACACGCTGGAAACAAGATCGCTAGGAGAAATATCAACACCTGAAATATGCAGATAATACCACTCTAATGGCAGAAAGTGAAGAGGAACTAAAGAGCCTCTTGATGAAGGTGAAAAGAAGAGACCGAAAAGCTGGTTTGAAACTTAACATTCAAAAAATGAACATCATGATATCCAGTCCCATCACTCCATGGCAAATAGATGGGGAAAAGTCAAGACAGTTGAATTTTATTTTATTAGGATCCAAAATCACTGCAGACGGTGACTGTAGCCATGAAATTAAAAGATGCTTGCTCCTTGAAAAGCTATGACAAACCTAGACAGCATAAGTTATATGGTTATAACTATAACCATATTGTTAAAGCTATGGTTTTTCCAGTAGTCATGTATGAATGTGAGAGTTGAACTGTAAAGAAGGCTGAGCACCGAAGAATTGATGCTTTTGAACTATGGTGTTGGATAAGACTCTTGACAGTCCCTTGAATAGGGAGGAGATCCAACCAGTCCATTCTGAAGGAAATCAGTCCTGACTATTCATTGGAAGGACTGATGCTGAAGCTGAAACTCCAATACTTTGGCCACCTGATGCGAAGAACTGACTCATTCGAAAAGACTCTGATGCTGGGAAAGATTGAAGGTGGGAGAAGGGGATAGAGTATGAGATGGTTGGATGACATCACAGACTCAATGGACATGAGTTTCAGTAAATTCCGGGAGTTGGTGATGGACAGGGAGGCCTGGCATGCTGCAGTCCAAGGGGTTGCAAAGAGTCGGACACAACTGAGCGACTGAGCTGAACTGAAGTTTAAGGGATAGGAGGCAGACTTGTTAGTGGGGTTCTAGGAAGGGCTTCCCTCATAGCTCAGTTGGTAAAGAATCTGCCTGCAATGCAGGAGACCCAGGTTCGATTCCTGGGTCAGGATGATCCCCTGGAGAAGGAAACGGCAACCCACTCCAGTATTCTTGCCTGGAGAATACCGTGGACAGAGAAGCCTGGCAAGCTACTGTCCATGGGGTTGCAAGAGTCAGACATGACTTAGTGACTAAACCACAAACCAGGAAGGGAATGGAGATTTCCAAGGGCAGCCAGGTTGGGGTTGGGGGTGGCTGTGGAGCATCCAGGGCTTGCATGCAGCATGAACTGTGCCTAGCAGAGTAGAAATCTCCACCCCCGTCCTTGGATGGAGATCTTAACATGGTAATGAAGCAATGGTAACTTCTGGACAACTCCAAGTCTCATCTGCAGAGGTCCTTTCCTGTCAAATACCAGATGCTTCTGAAACAAGCATAGAGGTGAATCGAGGCAACAATCCTTTAGCTGTCAGAGGCTGGTATGGGTGACAGCTTCAGCATGAGCTACTGGCTGGATGTCAGTGTCACCACTGAGATGGAGATTTCTGAAAAGGAAGCTATTTTGGGAAGAGAAGAATTTAGGTTCAAGAGTCTCTCAGACATTCAAGTGACAATGACCAGAAGTTAGTGCAATGGGACTTTAGTTCAAGCATCAGGAAGCAGTCTGGTTGCAACTATAAAGTTAGTCAAGAAAGACACAGTGAGATGGCTGAGCTGTGTCATTCGGCCTAACTGAGGCAACCGTTTGTGTGGTGTCCCAGTCAGAGGACCGATACTCTAAATCCTAAACTATCTACACTTAGAGTCCAGTTTATCTTATGCTAAGTGTTGACAATAATAGTGTTAGCAATATCTGGGTGTCTGTGTATGTGTGCTGTTTGCGACCTCATGGACTGTAGTCTATCAGGCTGCTCTGTCCATGGAATTTTGCGGGTTAATATTTCCTACTCCAGGTGATCTTCACAACCCAGGGATCAAAACTGTGTCTCTTGACTCTCCTGCGTCGCAGGCGGATTCTTTCTGCTGAGCCACCAGGGAAGAAATGAAATGGAATAGAAATGTGTACTTAGAGCTAATATGTTTCTTTCTTTCTTTTTCAAAGATCACAGTATGGATCTCTTTACACAAAGCTTTTGTGCTTTAGTGAGTGAAACTCAAATGCAATATGTTGAAAGAAGAGGGACTAGGCAGGAAAGACAAAATGGATCAAGTGCAAAATATTAGTATTCTTTTAGAGGCACAAGAAAGTGTTTTTAGAGCAGAAAGCCAAACTCCACTTCTGCCAAGTTGTGAGGGTACAAACTGGAATCCTTTCCTCCTTCCCAGGCTGATCGTTTTCAACTCACTTTTGTCGTTTTTTTCTACAATAGACACCTTGATTTAGACAGCAGCCTGCCTAGTGAGTTTGCAACCTAATTCTGTCTCTCCTCAGGCCCAACACCCCCTTCTCATCATATTTCCTTTAAAATCTCTTCCTCCAAGTGTTGGAACACTTCAGCAAACTCACGTGCAGGGTCTACGGAAGGGTTCTGCCTGCGGTTCTCAAAGTGATGCAGAGGGAAAAAAAAAAGTGATGAGGATGGCAGCAACGTCACCTGAGAACCTGTCAGAAGTTCAACTTCTCCGGCCCCAGTCCGGACCTTCCGATTCCGAGCCCCAGTCACGGGCTGTAGCAGGTCCCCAGGGATTCTGGCGTCTCTAAACTTGAAAACTGCTTCGGATATTAAGCCCCTGCCGCCCACCCCCCTCGGCAGATGGGGCAATAAGACCCGTCTCTCGGGCTACCCACGGCTACAACATTCCCTAAGCACCGCTTGCTGAATTCATAGCCCCATTGGGGTTATCATTCATTTTTATTAACGTCAAGCCTTACCTGACAAAGCAAACAACGGACGAGCTTTGTTTGGAAAACCCCAGGCGGCCTTTTCAGCAGCTCCCTGGCCAGGAGCCGACCGCGACGCTGCGCGTGCTCCGTGGATCCCGGCCCAGCTACAGGTTGGGGCCGCAGCGTAGAAAATCCGTCCCGGAGCTGTTGCCCGCGCGGGTTCCCAGACGCCACGCTTCAGGTCAGCGCCAGGGGGCGCGCGTAGCAGGAAAACCACGCCCCCGCACGAGCATCAGCTAATCGCAACTGCAGCGCAAGGCGGTGCGCCGGGAGGTGTTGGGGGGCGGTGCGTCCGGAGAAGTCCCGCCTCCAGGCGGAGCATCTGCCAATCGTAACGCTCGGTACCGCCCGGAGCGCCGGTAGGGCGGTGCGTCTGAGGAAGCCCCGCCCCCGACCCGAGCGTCCGCCAATCGCAGCACGCGGTGCGGCCCGGCGCGCCGAGTTGGTTCACGGCCTTCCGGTGCCTTCAGAGGGCGGTGCAGCCTTAGGGAGGGGGGGCGCCCGGAGATGCCCGGTGGAGGCCGGTCTCGAGGCCCCAAGGTAGGCTGTGGGCTCGTGGGCGCCGTCTCCCTGGTCTCCGCATGTTGGAGGGACCCGCGGGGCGCGTGTGGCCGGCTCTGGGCTGCCGCCTGCGTCTGGCCGCCTTCCTGGAGAGCGAGGGTCGCTGCCTTGGAGCAACGGTATGGCACGAGCCTCGCTGGTGTTCGGGGTTTCTGCCTGTCGAACCATGACAGCGGTGTCGGGGGTCTGGGAGACCTTCGTCCCTGCTGCGATGCCTCTCCTGCCCCAGTTGCAGAGAAGCCAGTTCTTATTTCATGTTGGAATTGTTTCTGTGACTTGCTCTTTGCTGCTTTTGTTATTATAATCATACTAAATACTTTGCCTCAGAGAATCCTGCCCCTCTACCTGACTGTTAACTAAAGTGCCCTTTGTTCAGAACCCTGTTCACCTGTAGATGGCAGGGGGGAAGAAATTAACACATCTAGGAGATGTGTGCAAGATTAATGGCCTTTTTACTTTCCTTCCTCACCTCTGCCCATCTCTGATCTATTAAAAAACCTGGCATTCAGACCCCGAGAAAATGGTTATTTTGAGGTGCTTGCCTGCGATCGTCTCCTCAGCTGCTTTCTGAATAAAGTGGGTTTCCTTTAGTCAGCACCTCCTCTCTCGAATTCATCAACCTGTTGTTCGGAGAGCAGAGCAAGCTTGGATTCAGTAGCAATTTGGGGAGCCAGCCAGGAGCCTAGCTGCTTAGGGCTAGCTGGACCCGGTCAGGGAACACTGGGGCAAGACTCTAGCAGCTGCCAGGGCTGTCCTGAGGTTCTTTCCTTTAAGATTCCCTGAAGCAGCACCAGCTGCCCCCAGCTTTTGGCAGTTGAGACAAGGAACCGATAAACTTCTAGAGTTGACTTGACGGACTCGATTTTGTTTGTAGTGTAAGTCCACCCAATTCGGTAGCCGGTTCAGTCCGTCTGCTTGTTTTATGTGTTCTTTTGTGTTAAGAGCGATGGACTCGATTTTGGAGGATAAGTCGCTCCGGTGTTCGGGAACGTGTTTTCCTCTCAAGTTGGGCTTTTCCTTGATGGGACAAGCCAATTTGGTTGGGGTACCCTGTTGGAGAAGGGAAGTGTTGGACGATACCCCGAACCGGTTCACTGGGGAACTAGTTCTTGTGGGGCAAGCCCACCCTAATTGGAATTAGTTTATTTGTTTAGTAGGGTAAATTTCTTTATCTGATTTGGGAATCAGTTCAGTTGGAACTGGTTCATTGGGGAGCTAGTTCTTGTAGGGGTGGGTAGCCTAGTTGAAATCAGTTCATTTGTTTTGTAGGTTAAATTTATTTACCTAATTTGGGAATTGATTCATCTGTATGCATTGATGCTAGAATTTGTTCATACCATTTTTGTTGGAATTTGTGTGTTTTGTGTTTTGATGCTATAAAGCTTATAAAAATGGGAAATATTTCATCTGTCCCAAAGGAAAGATCTTTGGGGCATATATTAGATACGTTAAGATCAGAAGAGCAATGGCCCCTGAATGGTTCACAATTAAACAATCTGGCAATCAAAAGGAGAGGAACACTCTGATAATAAACAGGCCCAGGGGCTCCCCTGAACTTGAAGCGTCTAGTTCTAATTTCCCCTACAGTAACCTCCGGTAACTTTGCTAGTGGGGAACAAGTTGATTGACTTTCTAATAGATACTACTCTCCTTTGTAAATCAAATGCTCAAATAACTATTTCCCCAGAACAGTCTGACATCAGAGTCCCTGCCTGGGCCTTTTTGACCTTGTCTAGCCTGGGGAACTTTGACTCCAATTTGGGGTGTTCTCCCTGTGAAGGGAAACTGTTTATAAGGCGCTTTGGAGAAAGGTCACTAGTCTAATGGGACTGGGAAGTTATGTTTAATATGACTTTCCAGCTGTTAGGTTTTGGTTTATTCTGGTTACTTTGGTAATGCACAGACATCTGGTACTAACTGCTTCCTCTAAGGCTTCTTCTACACTTTTCTCATTTCTTTCTCCTTGAACCCTCTGCACACAGGTGAGTGGCTGTGGAAACAGTTGAAGAACTCTGGCCAGGGTTACTCTGGTGTGTTCCAAAGCCCCCACTCCCCCACCCCACTCTCTCCAGTTTTGTGGCTGAACCAACCATTCTAATTATGACCTCAGGATGCACTTTGGCAGAAGCCATCAGGGTACTCTGAGAAACAAGATTCATTACTCACAGATCCTGAAGGGTACATGGTACACCCAAGGGCTACACAGTGACAGAGGCAGAGAGAGACGCAGAGAGAGAGAGGAGGGCACACCTGGGTCTGCCTTTATTAGGGTCTGAGGGCTAGGTGTCTAGAATTTCGTGTGCTTGCTCTTCATTGGCTAGTTTAAAGCAATAGCAGGGATTAGGGTGCAGGAATGGAGAAGCAGGGTCACTGAGACAGTCATTTATCTAGGTTACCAGGGCTTTTTGAAATCGGGACCTTCGTTGTGTGGGGGCAGGCTAGTTCCTTGCCTTGATTTGCAGTCCAGCTGACCAGGAGCTGACCGTGCCACTGTGGCCAGTCCTGCGGGGAACTTGTATTCAGGTTGCATTTCTGAAGTGGATGCCACTTGGCAATCAAATGATTAACTCAGGCAATTACACTACACCTTCACTTAGAAATAGTCGTGTTTTTGACCTGATACTTTTTTCCCTAGTCATTCTGTTCATTTTCAAGACCTTATCATTTTTTTAAAAGTTGTATTAATTAACTGTTGTTCATATAATAGATTTGTCTCAAAACCAAAGCAGCTTAACAAATGTTTATTTTCTCATACAGTTTCTGAAGGTCAGGGAATGGGAATGGTTCAGCTGTGTGGTTCTCGTGCAGGGTCTCCCACAAGTTGGAGTCAAGGGTCATCACAGCCAGAGAATCGATTTCTAAGTCCACCCGTATGCTTCTTGTCAGTTCCTTGCCACTTCCATAAGGCAGCTCATGACATGGCAACTGGTTTTCTTTCTAAGAGACTCTGGTGTCTTTAATAACGTAATTTCTGAAGTGACATACCATCTTTTCTATTAATCACATAGATCAGACTGATAGTGTGAGAGGGAACTGTAGAGGTTGTGAACACCAACAAGTGGGGGATATAGGATGCTATCTTAGAGACTGGCTATCAGGATAGTTTTGCCCCGGGATTTTTTCTTTTTCTTTTTCTTTTTTCATTTCTCCCTAGGTTGGGTACTGAGAAAATACTTAATGCATGGAGTGTTTGTGTGTAACAGGTAGCATGCTCCCATTCCATCTTCTGAGATGCTTTCCCAGAGGAACCACTTTAATTATGTATAATTAAATATGTGTAATTCCTGTGCTTCCCAGTAGTACTAGTGGTAAAGAATCCCTCTACCATTGCGGGAGATAGAAGAGATGCAGGGTCAGTCCCTGGGTCAGGAAAATCCTCTGGAGAAGGAAATGGCAACCCTCTCCAGTATTCTTGCCTGGAGAATCCCATGGACAGAGGAACCTGGCTGGCTACAGTCCACGAGGTGGCGAAGAGTCGGACATGAGTGAGCACACACTCATAATGCTCTGCTTAACCATCATTTTACTTATTGACTGCATAATAGTTTCATTTGGGCTGCAGTCAGTCAGTTCAGTCACTCAGTCGTGTCCAACTCTTTGTGACCCCATGGACTGCAACACGCCAGGCTTCCCTGTCCATCACCAACTCCCAGAGCTTGCTCAAACTCATGTCCGTCGCGTCAGTGATGCCATTCAACCGTCTCATCCTCTGTCATCCCTTTATCCTTCTGCCTTCAATCTTTCCCAGCATCAGGGTCTTTTCCAGTGAGTCCGTTCACATCAGGTGGCCAGAGTTTTGGAGTTTCAGCTTCAGCATCAGTCCTTCCAATGAATATTCAGGACTGATTTCCTTTAGGATGGACTGGTTGGATCTCCTTGCTGTCCAAGGGACTATCAAGAATCTTCTCCAACACCATAATTCAAAAGCATCAGTTCTTCGGTGCTCAGCTTTGTTTATAGTCCAACTCTCACATCCATACATGACCACTGGAAAAATCATAGCTTTGACTAGACAGGCCTTTGTTGATAAAGTAATGTCTCTGCTTTTTAATATGCTGTTTAGGTTGGTCATAGCATTTCTTCCAAGGATCAAGAATTTTTTAATTTCATGGCTGCAGTCACCATCTGCAGTGATTTTGGAGCCCCCAAAAATAAAGTCTGTCACTGTTTCCACTGTTCCCCATCTGTTTGCTGTGAAGTGATGGGACTGGATGCCCTGATCTTCATTTTCTGTATGTTGAGTTTTAAGCCAACTTTTTCATTCTCCTCTTTCACTTTCATCAAGAAGCTCTTTAGTTCTTCTTCACTTTCTGCCATAAGGGTGGTGTGATCTGCATATCTGAGGTTATTGATATTTCTCCCGGCAGTCTTGATTCCAGCTTGTGCTTCATCCAACCCAGTGTTTCTCATGATGTACTCTGCACGTAAGTTAAATAAGCAGGGTGACAATACACAGCCTTGACGTATTCCTTTCCCGTTTTGGAACCAATCTGTTGTTCCATGTCCAGTTCTAACTGTTGCTTCCTGACTTGCATACAGATATCTCAAAGAGGCAGGTCAGGTGATCTGGTATTCCCATCTCTTTAAGAATTTTCTACAGTTTGTTGTGATCCAAGCAATCAAAGGCTTTGGCATAGTCAATAAGGTAAAAGTAGATGTTTTTCTGGATCTCTCTTGCTTTTTTAATGATCCAACAGACATTGGCAATATGATCTCTGTTTCCTCTGCATTTTCTAAATCCAGCTTGAACATCTGGAAGTTCACGGTTCACATACTGTTGAAGCCTTGCTTGGAAAATTTTGAGCTTTACTTTGCTAGTGTGGAAGATGATTGCAATTGTGCAGTAGTTTGAACATCCTTTGGCATTGATTTTCTTTGGGATTGGAATGAAAAGTGACCTTTTTCCAGTCCTGTGGCCACTGCTGAGTTTTCCAGATTTGCTGGCATATTGAGTGAAGCACTTTCACGGCATCATCTTTTAGGATTTGAAATAGCTCAGCTGGAATTCCATCACCTCCACTAGCTTTGTTCATAGTGATGTTTCCTAAGGCCCACTTGACTTCGAATTCCAGGATGTCTGGCTCTAGGTGAGTGATCACACCATCGTGGTTATCTGGGTCATGAAGATCTGGAAGTATTGCAGATTGGGGAAATAAACTGGTCAGAAGACTTCGGTACCAGCCTCAGCTCTCCAACTAACTAATTTTATAATTTTTAGCAAGATATATGAACCTTTCTGGACTCTTAAAATGAAAGTTGATATGGGCCTGAACTAACATGGTAAAATTGGAAATAGTATTGGGAAAGGACTGAGTACCTAGATAAAAAGGAAGATGAGATTTAAGCACCTGAAATCTCTTGAAAGATGAAGAGGGAGGAGTCAGTGTTAATTCAAAACTTGAACCTGTGAAAATGGGAAGCTTGAGGAGAGTTAGTTGCTTCTTAACCTGATGTTAAGATACACAGATACATGAAACTTAAGGCCCAGGGAGAGATTAGGGCAGTCAGTTGCAGAGTATTTTACTTCTTCCTTCTCTCCTGCCTTAGCCGTCCTTACAGTCCTTTCAACTACTATGACTCTTATTCCCTTTATGCTTTGTCTTCTTTCCTTGTTAAGTAGCCACGAATGACCACAAACCCTTTATCAGTTGCTTGCCTTCTGAGAATTCCTGATTTTACCCTCACTCTCACAGTTCCTTTTGCCCCCTCAGACTAAATCTTGGGTCTCCCATTTCTGTTTCCCACTGAAAGAAAACCTGTATCTTGGTAAGATCATAAAAGAGATCTTTCTGATAATACCCTCCTTCTCTAATCCTTTGAGTCCTCATTACAAAACCTTATTTCTGGTGCTTCTTATATAATGTCAAGGACATAGTAATTATTAATTAAATGCAATGTACCTGTCATTTCAGAGAATATTTCCTTTTTTAAGACAGAGAAACATGACTTCTTTGAAGCAGGAGGGGAGGAGCCAAGGAGAAAGTAAGGGCCTGGCTTCTGTTGTATTTCGGAAAGGAGTCAGCTTTGGCTAACAGGAGCATTTTTCCTCTGGGACTGTCAGGAAGAAGGAGAGCTTGGTAGATGAGAGGTCTGCTGAGTTTCATGGTGGCTCATTTTACCCTTTGGGAAGGTGAGACGACCAGAGCTATGATGGAGACTTGGAGAGGTAAAGGCAAGCCAGAGTGTGGAACTTGTGTATATGTAAGTGTGTGTGTGTAAGAGTGGAGGAGTAGAGAGTGGAAAGAGTGTTTACCAGCATTGATCAAGGGCAAGAGATAAGAAAATATGAAGAGGGCCGCTCTCTTTTTGGGTCTTTTTATGCTAGCCCTGTGGGTTGGTGACTGGTCGAAGGGTAGGAGTCTTAACGCTTGAAAGGCCATGCTGAAGTAGTTGGTCATAAGAGTGCAGAATGGCAGAAGAGACTTCATGACTAGGGAGGCTAGTGATGACAGTGTGATTGGGCTTGACACTTAGAAGTCCCAGTAAATTCCCAGGTATTCAGCCCAGTCAGAAGCCCAGCTGCCGGTATATACCTTTATGAGGGATAGTTTTGTTAAAGTGAGATAATGCGGAGTGGCTAGAATCTTTATTTCTGGGAATTAGACATACAGGGGAGAAATCCTGACATGTTGCTTGCTAGCTCTCCAACCAGCACAATATACCCAGCATTTTTAAGTTGTAGCTTCTTTGTCTATAAAATGGGGATAATACCTGCCTTGCAAGGTTGGTATGAGGGTTAAATGATGAGAATGCATGAAATGATATACTGAGCATTCAGTTCAGTTCAGTTCAGTTGCTTAGTCGTGTCTGACTCTTTGTGACCCCATGAGCCGCAGCGCGCCAGGCCTCCCTGTCCATCACCAACTCCCAGAGTCCACCCAAACCCATGTTGATTGAGTTGGTGATGCTGTCCAACCGTCTCATAGTTCATCTTTCAGTGTCCTATCTTTTTGCCTTTTCATACTGTTCATGGGGTCCTCAAGGCAAGAATACTGAAGTGGTTTGCCATTCCCTTCTCCAGTGGACTGCATTCTGTCAGACCTCTCCACCATGACCCGTCCATCTTGGGTGGCCCCACACTGAACATATAAGTGTTCAATTACTGTTAGTGATAATGAAAGCAATTAATAAAACACCACAATGAAAGTATCTTTTAGATGCTGTTGTGAATCCTCTGCTGTTTTGCCTTTAAGTCTCCCTGGGATTGCTTGACTCAACTTGTTGAACAAGGAATAGGAAGAGGGCTTAGTTTTAAAGTTGTTCAGTGATGGCGAGAGATTCTCTCATAGTTATCTTGGTGAGTGTACCTTATGGTTCTGGTTTTAGCCCTTGGTAATGCCATTGGATGACTTACTAGTAGTTCTGCTTAGAATTAGACCCCTTAGTCCTGATCTCTTGGTCTGGAGGTTTTCTTATCCTTACCATGGAAGGAAAGGAGAACTAACATTCATTGAAGACTTTTCATATGACAGGTACTTCACATACATCCCTTGTGTAGAGCAAAAATATTTTCTTTTAAATCAAGCATACATAGATAAGATAAAGTAGCAAGAAATAATTTCTCATGAAAACTAGAGATCATTGCCCTGGTCTTTTCTCCACTTAGTCCTGACCCTGTAGGCAGTCCGTCTTTAAAACTGCGATAATTGTAGAAGCACATATAGTTGTAAAGAATAACAGAGATCTCATTTATTCTTTATCCAGTTTGCCCCATTGGTAACATCGTGCAAAACTGTGGTACAGTATCACCACCAATATATTGACCTGAATACAATCCAACTGCCTTATTCAGATTTCCCTAGATGTGTGTCTGTGTATGTATTGTGTGTGTGTTTAGTTCTGTACAATTTTGTGACATGTGTAGGTTCATGTATCAGCTGCCACAGTCAAGATACTGAACAGTTGCACCAGCACAAATATTCCTTTTCTAATCACATCCACTCCTTTTCAATAACTCCCACCCTAACTCCTGACAATCATTAATATAAATTTTTTTTGTCATTTCAAAAATGTTACAGGGAAAGAGTTATTTAGTTTATAACCTTTGGACATTGTTTTTGTCATTTTTTTTCCCACTCAGTATAAGCGTCTTATCCAAGTTGTGTATATTGGTGGTTTGTTCATTTTTATTGCTGAGTAGTAGTCCTTTGAATGGATGTACCGCAGTTTACTTATCATTTTACTGTTGAAACATGACTGGTCTGTTTCCGGTTTCTGGCTATTAGAATAAAGCTGCTGTCAACACTTGTGTATGGATTTTTGTGGGAACATAGGGTTTTATTTCTCTAAGATAAATGCCCAGGGGTGTAATTACTGGTTCATATCATAATTGGATGTTTAATTTTATAAGAAATCAGCAAACTTTTCTAGAGTGGCTGTATGATACTACACTTAAATATATGAGTGATTGTATCAATTTCATAGGTAATAAATTCGTGTTTTGAAAGTATGTAATTTAGTGGGGTTTTTTTTTTTCGTATATTCACAGGGCTGTGTATATATTTTTAACTATAGTTATATAGTATATATATAGTATTTTCATCACTCTAAAAAGAAACTCCACAGCTGTTAGCAGTCATTCTACATTCTCTCCTTTCCCATCCCCTGGCAACCTCTAAGCAAACTTCCATCTGTATAGATTTACCTACTCTACAAATTTCATATAAATGGAATAACACTTGGTCTCTTGAGATCAGCTTCTTACGCTTAGCCTACTGTTTTCAAGGTTCATCCATTACTGTAGAATGTATCAGTACTTCATTCCCCTTTGTGATTTAATATTTTTTCGTTGGAAGGTATGCAATATTAAATCCATTCATTTGATGGATATTGCAATACTTACACATTTTGGCAGTTAGGAATAGTGCTACTATGATCATTTGTGTACCAATTTTTGTGAAGATGAAAGTTTTCATTTACCTTGGGTATAAACCTACCAAGAAGCTAAAGGCAAAGGAGAATTGGAAAGATGTATCCATCTGAATGCAGAGTTTCAAAGAATAGCAAGGAGAGATAAGTGATCAATGCAAATAAATAGAGGAAAACAATAGAATGGGAAAGACTAGAGGGCTCTTCAAGAAAATTAGAGATACCAAGGGAACATTTCATGCAGAGATGGGCACAATAAATGACAGAATGGTATGGACCTAACAGAAGAAGACATTAAGAAAAGGTGGCAAGAATACCCAGAAGAATTACAGAAAAAAGCTCTTAAATAACCACGATGGTGTGATCACTCACCTAGAGCCAGACATTCTGGAGTTCGAAGTCAGGTGGGCCTTAGGAAGCATCACTATGAATAAAGCTAGTGGAGGTGATGGAATTCCAGCTGAGGCATTTCAAATCCTGAAAGCTGATGCTTGAGAATGCTGCACTCAATATGCCAGCAAATCTGGAAAACTCAGCAGTGGCCACAGACTGGAAAAGGTCAGTTTTCACTCCGATCCCAAAGAAAGGCAATGCCAGAGAATGTTCAAACTACTGCACAACTGCACTCATCTCACACACTACGAAAGTAATACTCAAAATTCTCCAAGCCAGGCTTCAACAGTACATGAACTGAGAACTTCCAGATGTGCAAGCTGGACTTAGAAAAGGCAGAGGAACTAGGGATCAAATTGCCAACATCCGTTGGATCATAGAAAAAGCAAGAGGATTCCAGAAAAACACCTACTTCTGTTTCATTGATTACACTAACATCTGGACTGTGTGGATCACAACAAACTGTGGAAAATTCTTAAAGAGGTGGGAATACCAGACTACCTGACCTGTCTCTTGAGAAATCTGTATGCAAGTCAGGAAGCAACACTCAGAACTGGACATGGAACAACGGACTGGTTCTTAATTGGGAAAGGAGTATGTCAAGGCTGTATATTGTCACCCTGCTTATTTAACTTCTATGTTAAGTTCCTGCTCAGCTGGAATTCCATTACCTCCACTAGTTTTGTTCATAGTGATGCTTCCTAAGGCCCACCTGACTTTGTACTCCATGATGTCACGATAACCACCATCATCGTTATCTGGGTCATTAAGATCTTTTTTATATAGCTTTTCCGTGTATTCTTGCCACCTCTAATTAGAATCTTCTACTTCTCTTAAGTCCATACTGTTTCTGTCCTTTATTATGCTATTCTTTGCATGAAATGTTCCGTTGGCATTTTTGACTTTCTTGAAGAGATCTCTAGTCATTCCCATTCTATTGTTTTCCTCTATTTCTTTGTACTGATCACTGAGGAAGACTTTATTATCTTTCCTTGCTATTCTTTGGAACTGTGCATTCAGATGGGTATATCTTTCCTTTTCTCCTTTGCTTTTAGCTTCTCTTCTTTTCTCAGCTACTTATACAGCCTCCTCAGACAACCATTTTGCCTTTCTTTTTCTTGCGGATGGTTTTGATCACTGCCTTTTGTACACATATCACGAACCTCCACCCATAGTTCTTCAGGCTCTCTGTCTATCAGATCTAAGCAGTTCAGTTCAGTCGCTCAGTCCTGTTTCACTCTTTGCGACCCCATGGACTGCAGCACGCCAAGCCTCCCTATCCATTACCAACTCCTGGAGTTTACTCAAACTAATACCTTGAATCTATTTGTCACTTCTACTGTATAGTCATATGGGTTTTGATTTAGGTCATACCTGGACGGTCTAGTGGTTTTCCCTAGTTTCTTCAGTTTAAGTCTGAATTTGGCAATGAGTTCCTCATCTGAGCCACAGTCAGCTCTTGGTCTTGTTTTGATGACTGTATAGGGGTTCTCCATCTTCGGCTGCAAAGAATATAATCAGTCTGATTTCGGTATTGACCATCTGGTGATATTTACGTGTAGAGTCATCTCTTGTGTTGTTGGAAGAGGGTGTTTGCTATGACCAGTGTGTTTCCTTGGAAAACTCTGTCAACCTTTGTGCTCCTTCATTTTGTACTCCTAGGCCAAACTTGCCTGTTAACTCCAAGTATCTCTTGACTTCCTACTTTTGCATTCCAGTCCTCTATCATGAAAAGCACATCTTTTTTCCTGTTAGTTCTAGAAGTCTTGTAGGTCTTCATCGCACTGTTCAGCTTCTTGTTGTTCAGCATTAGTGGTTGGGGCATAGACTTGAATTACTGTGATATTGAATGGTTTGCCTTGGAAACAAACAGAGATCATTTTCTTGTCTTTGAGATTGTAGCCAAGACTGCATTTCGGACTCTTGTTGACTATGAGGGCTACTTTATTTCTTCTAAGGGATTCATGCCCACAGTAGTAGATATAATGGTCATCTTAATTAAATTTGCCCATTCTGGTCCATTTTAGGTCACTGATTCCTGAAATGTCAATGTTCACTCTTGCCGTCTCCTGTTTAAGCACTTCCAATTTACTTTGATTCATGGACCTGACATTCCAGCTTCCTATGCAATATTGTTCTTTACAGCATTGGGTTTTACTTCCATTGGGTTTTCACTTTGGTTCAGCCCCTTCATTCTTTCTGGAGCTGTTTCTCCAATAGCATATTGTGCATCTACCGACCTGGGGAGTTATCTTTCAGTGTTCTGTGTTTTTGCCTTTTCATACTGTTCATGGGGTTCTCAAGGCAAGAATACTGAAGTGGTTTGCCATTCCCTTCTCCAGTGGACCATGTTTTGTCAGTTCACGGAATGAGGCTTCTAATTTTTCCCCATGCTTGTCAGTACTTGTCATTGCCTTCTTTTGACTTTAGTGTGCTCAGTCATGTTTGATCTTTCCAACCCCATGGATTCTAACCCACCAGGTTCTTCTGTCCATGGAATTTTCCAGGCAAGAATACTGGAGTGGGTTGCCATTTCCCCCTCCAGGGGCGGGGCTCAAACCCTCATCTCTTGCATCTCCTACACTGGCAGGTGGATTCTTTATCAGTGTACCATCTGGGAAGCCCTACTTTAAAGAGTAGAAATTGGTATTTCATTGATTTGGTTTTGATCTTGCATTTCTCTAATGACTGATTATGTTGACTATCTTTTCATGTGCTTATTGGCTGTTTATGTATCTTCTTTGAAGAAATGTGTATTCAAATTGCTTGCTTGCATTTTAGTTGGATTTGTCTTTTTATTGTTGAGTTGTAAAGGTTCTTTATAAATCCTACATATAGTTTCCTTATCAGATGTGTAACTTACGAATATTTTCTCCCAATCTGTGGACTTTTTTTATTTTCTTGATTGGGTCATTTGAAGCATAAATGTTTAAAGTTTTTGATGAGGTTCAGTTAATTTACTTTTGTTGCTTATGCTTTTGGTATCACATGTGAGAAATCACTTAGGTTTTTTGTGGTAAAGGTTTATTCCTGTGTTTTATTCTGAAAGTTTTATCTCATACATTTAGGTCTGTGGTTCAGTTTGGGTTAATTTTTGTATGTGATGTAAGAAAAGGGTCTAGCTTCATTCTTTTACATGTGGCTATTCAGTTGTACTAATACCATTTGTTGAAAAGATTATTCTCTTTTGAATTCTTTTTACATTTTCTTTTTAAGATCAATTGAACATAAATGTAAGGATTTATTTTTTAGTATGAATTCTGTTCCACTGATTTATGTGTTATGCTTATGCTACTACCAAACTTTCTTAACTGCTATAGCTTGGTATAAAGTTTTGAAGTTACAAATTCTCTGGCTTGTGTTCTATTTCAGGATAGTTTGAATCATTCTTGGTCCCTAGCATTTTCATGTGAAAAGTGACATTAGTTACTTTCTGAAACAACCTTCTGGTATTTTTTTTTTTTAATTCGGTTAATTCTGTAGAAAATTGGAGAGTATTTCTGTCTTAACAGTATTAAGTTTTCCAAACTGTGAACATGGGATGTCTTTCCTTTTTTTTCTTATTTAAAGCAGTTCTTTATTTTATTTTATATTTTTGACTGCACAGCATGTGGGATCCTAGTTCCCCTGATCACAGATCTAATCTACACCCCCTGCAGTGGAGGGCAGTCTTAACCGCTGGACCATCAGAGAAGTCCCTTCCATTTTATTTAGCTCTTTAATTTCTTTCACCTGTGTTTTGTAATTTTCATTTTAATACGTCTTGCACTTCTTTGGTTAATTTTATTTCTAAGCATCTTATTCTTTTTGATGGTATTAATGCAATTAATCATTTTTCTCTTGGTCACTGCTAGTGTATATAATTACAGTTGATTTTTTATATTGAGATTGTGTCTTGCAACTTTGCTGAACTCATTCATTGTATTGTATGTGTGTATTTCTTAGGATCGTATGTGTGTGTGTGTTCAGTGACTCAGTCATGTCTGACTCTTTGTGACCCCATGGACTCTAGCCCACCAGATTCTTCTGTCCATGGAATTTTCCAGGCAAGAATACTGGAGTGGGTTGCCATTTCCTCCTCCAGGGGATCTTCCCACCTCAGGGCTCGAACCCTCATCTCTTGTGTCTCCTACATTAGCAGGTGGATTCTTTATCAGTGTACCACCTGGGAAGCCCCAGGGATGACCATATCATCTCTGAATATTCAGAGATAGTTTTACTTCTTCCTTTCCAATTTTAATGTCTTTTATTTCTTTTCATTCCCTAAATGACCAGAACCTCTAGTAGTGTGAATGTAAGTAGTGAGGGCTGACATCCTTATCCTAAGGAGAAAGCATTCAGTATTTTATTATTGTGTTATTGTGTATGAGGCTCTCTGAGTTCTATTTAGAATGCTAGTATCATGGAAGGATGTTGGCTTTTGTAAGTTGTTTTCCTGTTGATCCTATTTTTTCCCCTTTTGTTATCTTGATACAGTATATTGATTGAGTTTTGGATGTGGCATCAATCTTACGTTGCTAGGGGGAAGATATTGGTCACTCTGTATATTCCTTTGTATATGTTGTTGGATTCAGTATGCTAGTATTTTGTTGAGGATTTTTGCATCTGTGTTCATAAGTAATAATGGCCCGTAGTTTTTTTTTGTGATGTCTTTGGTTTTGTTATAAGGATGTTTGATTTCATAGTATGAATTAGGAGTTTGTGAAGCATTGATATTAATGGGTTTTTACGTATTCGGTTTAAATTACAGCATAGCCATGTGAGCCTTGCTTTTCTTTATGATAAGTTTCTAAATTACTCATTCAATCCATTTGTTATATCTGTTCAGTTTTTTATTTTTACTTGAGTCAGTTTTGCTAGTTTGTGTCTTTCTAGGAGTATGTCTGCTATATGGTAGTTATCTACATTTTCAACATGTGGCTTTTTTGTGTTACTCTCTTGTCATTCAGTCTCTCAGTTGTATCCAACTCTTTTCAACCCCATGGACTGCAGCATGCCAGGCTTCCCTGTCCATCCCCAGCTCCTGGAGCTTGCTCAAACTCATGTCCATCGAGTCAGTAATGCCATCCAACCATCTCATCTTCTGTCGTCCCCTTCTTCCCTCAGTCTTTCCCTGCATCAGGGTCTTTTCTAAGGAGTCAGTTCTTCTCATCAGGTGGCCATAGGATTGTAGTTTCAGCTTCAGCATTAATCCTTCCAGTGAATACCCAGGACTGATCTCCTTCAGGATGGACTGGTTGGATCTCCTTGCAGTCCAAGGGACTCTCAAGAGTCTTCTCCAACACCACAGTTCAAAAGCATCAGTTTTTCGGTACTTAGGTTTCTTTATGGTCCAGTTCTCACATCCATACATGACTCCTGGAAAAACCATAGCTTTGAGTAGACGGACCTTTGTTGGCAAAGTAATGTCCGCTTTTTAATATGCTGTCTAGGTTGGTCATAGCTTTTCTTCCAAGGAGTAGGCATCTTTTAATTTCATGGCTGCACTCACCATCTGCAGTGATTTTGGATAATCTTATAGTGTTTCCTGTAATCCTTAGTTTGGTAGTGCTTCTCTTCTTTCATTTCTTATTTTTGCAGTTTGAATCTTCTCTCTTTCCCTATTTTTTTTTTTTTTTGTTAGTTTAGCTAAAGTTTTGTCAGTTTTTTAAAAAATGTTTTTCATATTTATTTTTGTTTACTTATTTGGCTGCAAGGAATCTTTAGTTGAGACATGGCAGGGTCTAATTCCTTGACCAGGGATTGAACTTGGGCCCCCTGCATTGGGAACACAGTCTTAGCCACTGGACCACCAGGGGAGTCTCAAGGTTTATCAGTTTGGTCTTTTCAAGGAATCAACTTTTGGTTATATTTATATTCTTTATTATTCTATACTCTATTTTATTTCTGCCTAATTGTTCTCATTTCCTTCTTTCTGCTTGCTTTGCATTACTTGATCTTTTTTTCTAGTTTTCTAAGATGAAAGGTTAAGCTGTTACTTTGAGGCCTTCTTTTTAAAAATAAGTATTTACAGTTATAAATTTCTCTGTAAATACTGCTTTTTCTACATCCACAAGTTTTATCTATTTTTTTTTTTCATTTTTCTCATAGTGTCTTCTAATTTTTCTTGTGATTCTGTCTTTGATCCAATGGGTATTTAGGAGTCTTTTGTTTAATTTCCATATTTTTGTGATCTCTGCAATTTTATTTTTGTTGTTAATTTCATTGTATTTTTGTCTAAGAATAGTAATAATATGATATCACTCCTTTACAGTGTATGGAGGCTTGTTCTGTCTAGGAGAAGTTTTCCTCTGTATGTATGTATGAGAAGAATGTATTCTGCTGCTGTTTATTTGAAGGGTCTTCATGATTTCTTGTGGGTAGTCAGCTATTAATCTTGCTAAGGATCCTTTTACACGGTGAGTCATTTTTCTCTTGTTGCTTTTATGATTTCTCTTTGTCTTTCATTAGTTGACATGATGTGTTTACAGTTGGTATCTTTGCGATTATTCTCAAGAGTTTTTTGAGTTTCTCAGGTGTATATTTAATAGCTCATCAAATTTGGGAAGATTTTGGTCTATATTTCTTGAAATACTCTTTCTACTGCTTCTTTCCTTTTCTTACCTGATGGTGTCCCACAGGTCTCTGAGGTTCTGTTCATTTTTCTTCATTCCATTTTCTTTTTGTTCTTCATCTTGGATACACTCAATTTTCCTATCTTGAAGCTTGATGACTTTTTTTCTGCTAGTGCAAATCTGCTATAGAGCCCCTCTTGAGATCTTATTTCAGTTATTATACTATTTAAATCTTGAATTTCTATTTTATTGTTGTGGTTTTTTCCCGTTTTTTCTAAAGAATAATTGTTATGTCTTTATATTCTCTATTTGCTGAGGTATTTTAACATTTTAAGACAATTTCCTTTTTTTTTCTTTGAGCATATTTACAGAACTATTTTAAAGTTTTTGTCTAGTGCATCCAACTTCTGGCCTCCCTTAGATACAGTTTTTCTTGACTGCATCCTGTTTCTTCATGCGTCTTACAATTTTTTGTTGAAAACCAGACATTTAAAATATAATGTGACCACTCTGAACATTGAGCTCTCCCACCCCCTCCCCAGAGGATATTTTTGGTTTGTTATTGCTGTTTGTTTAGTTTAGGGATTCCCAGGTGGCACTAGTGGAAAAGAAACCCACCTCCCAATGCTTGAGATGACCCTCCTAGACCGGCTTTGTGATGTTTATACTTCCCCTAGGAGAAGGGGTACCTCCAACTTTTCCTGCTGCCTCCAGGAGGTGGGTCCACTAAGGGGCAAGGGGAAGATTGCCGTCCCCTTGAGCTGGAGGTAAAGGAGCCTTGCAGTCCCAACCCATGTCCTGTGGACTTGGACCCACAGACTGCATAAAATATAGTGTTAGTGGCTGTTTGAGGTAAATGCCAAAAATCTGAGGAAAATTTTCTGTCATGTGTAGCTGCTGAAGACACTACAATGTAGTTTACTTGTCTATGAGTTATTGGACAGAGATTTCTTTCAATGCCTTGAGCCAGTAAGTCTTTCATTCTTACTGAGGAGCTCTCTGTTGTTGCCTTCTGTACTCTGGCAATTTATAACCGACTATCCCCTGGAGGAGAAAATGGCAACCCACTCCAGTATTCCTAGGGCTTGTGGTGGTTAACGTTAAAGAATCTGCCTGCAATGCAGGAGACTCGAGGTTGATTCTTGGGTCAGGGAAGATCCCCTGGCGAAGGAAATGATAACCCACTCCAGTAATCTTGCCTGGAGAATCCCATGGACAGAGGAGCCTGGCGGGCTACTGTCCATGGGTCACAAGAGTAGGACACACACACACACACACTCACACGCTTGGCATGTAACTCTGTGCAGGGCCTCAATCCTGAGCTACTAGGGTCTTCTCAGGGTTTCCTGGGCATACACACAGCCCTGCAAACACAAGGAGCATTCCGGATCCCCTGGAAGGTGTCAGATCTCCAGTGCTGTCTATGAACATCTCATTCTTCAGATATTCCTTCTTTAGTATTTTTTGTCAGTGTGGTTTCTTAATCCACTGTTGCTCTCTCAGGCGGCTATAATATTAATTAATTGCTGTCAATTGTTTTAGACAAATGCTCTGATGGTAGGGTTTTTCCACTGAGTGAGCTCTGAGTTATAACAAATTATGATAATTTCTGTGAGTAGTTCCCCCCCCCCCCCCCACTAGCTGCCGGGCAGTTCAGGTAGGGACGGTACTCTGAGGAACCAGCCTTTTGACAGCTGCAAGCCCAGTTTGCTCTCTCCTATGGGCTATATCAGTCTACACAGCTACCCGGGCTGTGAGGCTGCTGTTTTTCAAGGCTGCCATGGAGCTAAAGAGGGGGCATGAGATGAGGGCAAGTTAAAACACCAGAGGTTCACTGTTCTTGCTGATATTAAGCTGTTGGTTTTTTTTTTTTTTTTTTTTTTTTGAGTGAATGCTCTTCAGATTATGAGCCTGTGGTTAATTTCCAAAGTTTTGAAAAATTAAACTTTGATTATTTTTTGCCACTATTATTCCTCTTATGGAGGAATGGGTTTTTAGAGGTTGTTATTGTCTTATTTTGGAAGTTTATCCATCACAATTTTATTTTAGCTGTTTTTATAGGTGTGTGCAGATAACTCATTGTGACTTTACTTTGTATTGCCATGATGGCTAGTGATGTTGAATGTGTTTTTATGTGCTTATTTACCATCTGTTTATCTTCTTTGCAAAATGTCTGTTCATGTCTTTTGCTGTTGTTTAGATGCCAAGTCATGTCTTTGTGACTCCATGGACTGTAGCCTGCCAGGCTCCTCTGTCCATGGGATTTCCCAGGCAAGAATACTGGAGTGGGCTGCCATTTCTGTCTCAGGTGTACCATGTTTTGTCTTTTACCCATTTTTAAATCAAATTTTTTTTTGGATATTGCTGAATTTTGAGAGTTTTAAAAATATTCTAGATATTAGTCCCTTGTTGGACATGTTGTTACCAAATATCTTCTATCAGAGCAACATTTTAAAGTTTTTACCATGTCCATTTGATAGTTTGTGCTTTTGCTATCGAATTTATAAAAACTCTTTGCCTAGCCATAGAACCCAAAGATTTTCTGTTTTGTTTGTTTGTTTGTTTTTTACAAACATCTTTGTCATTTAATGTTTTATATTTAAGTTTGTGACAGATTGGCCAGAAAGTTTGCTTGGTTTTCCCATAAAATCTAGGTTAATTTTCATATAAGGTGAGAGGTTTAGGGTTTTTTTTTTTTTTTTTTTTTGGTCTGTGGATGTTCTGTTGTCCAGTACCGTTTATTGATAGTCTATTCCTTTTTCCACTGAGTTGCTTTTGCATGTTTGTCAGAAACCAATTGCACTTTGGTTTTACTTCTGGGTTTCTGAAGCAGTCCAGTCATCTATATGTCTGTCTCTTTGCCCAATGTATTGTCTTGATTACTGGAGTTATATAGTAAGCCTTAACATCCAATAGAGTGACTTTCTACTTCATTCTTCTTCAAATAGTTTTAGCTCTTCTAGGGCCTGTGGCTTTCCCTGAAAGTTTCAGAGTAGCCTGGCAATATCTATGAATATTCTGGAATTTTGATAGGAAGTGAATTAAAGCTGTAGATCAGTCTGGACCAGATAGATGCCTGTGAGTCTCCTAGTTCATGTTTCTCCATTTATTAATCTTTCTTTAGGTTCTTTCATCAGCGTTTTGAATTTTTTAGCCTGTAGATTCTGTACATATTTTGGTAAGTTTATGCTTAATATTTCATTTCCTTTGGTGTGATTATAAATTGTATTCTGTTTTTAATTTTAGTTTGTACATGTTTATTGTTAGTATTTAAAAATGTATTGGTTTTTGTGCATTGATGTTATATCCTGTAGCCTCACTCCACTCACTTATTAGTACAGGTCATTGTAGGGGGTAGATTTTGTGGGATTTTCTACATAGACTATAATGTTTCTGTTGTTTTTCTTTTTTCTTTTTCAAGCTGTATGTTCTAAAATCCACCATCCTTCACCGCCTGCCTCCCACCCCATCTCCCGGTCCTATTGCAGCAACTATAGCTTCCAACTATGGCTCAGCTGGTAAAGAATCCGCCCACAATGCGGGAGACCTGGGTTCAATCCCTGGGTTGGGAAGATCCCCTGGAGAAGGGCAAGGCTACCCACTCCAGTATTCTTGCCTGGAGAATTCCATGGATTGTATAGTCCATGGGGTCACAAAAGAGTCGGACACAACTGAGTGACTTTCACTTTCACTTCACAGTAGCTTCCAGCACTATGTTGAAGAAGTGATGGAGTGGACATCCTTACTTGTTACTGATCTGAGGGGCAAAGCATTCATTCTTTCCTGGTTGAGTATGGTGTGAGCTGAGGGTTTGTGGTAGTTGCTGTTTGGTTGAGGAAGTTTACCTCTACTTGTAGTTTGTTTATAGTTTTTCCCGAATTGGTGTTGGATTTTGCTATACGCTTTGTTTTTGTTTCAGATGGTGCAGTTTTTTTTAACTCATTGATATGGCAGATTATATTGGCTGACTTTTGCATGTTGAATCATCCATGGACACCTGAAATAAATTCCCCTTGACCTTGGTGTGTAATTCTTTGGAAACATTATTGGATTCCTTTTGCTAATATTTTGGTTTTTTTTTTTTTTGCATTTAAATTCATGAGACATTTGGTCTGTAGTTTTCTCTTTTATACTGTTTTTACCTGACTCTATCAGGGTAACATTAATTTTCTAAAATGAGTTTGGAAGTGTTCTCTCTTATTTTCCAGAAGTTGTTATATAATTTTGACATTAATTCTTTGTTAAAGGTCTGTTAGAACCCTATAATGAAATCACTTTGCCTAGTGGTTTGTTTTCGGGGACTTCTAACTTAAGATTCAAATTATTTGATGGTTATGAGGTTTGTTCACATTATCCTTGATTGAGTTGTAGTTTTTGAGGAATTGGTTGATTTCCTCTAAGTTACTGAATTTGGGTGCAAAGTTTGTAGTGTTCTTTTATCTTCTTAATGACTGTTGAATTTGTAGTAATATCCCTTGTTTTAAACTCATATTGGTCATTTGTGTATTCTCTGTCCTTGTGTTTTGTCAGTCATGCTAAAAGTGTATCAATTGTCGTTATCTTTGAAGAATCAGCTCTTGGTTTCATTGCTTTAAAAAGTAATTGTTTTCCTATTTTTAGTTGAATTGATTCCTACTATTTATTCTCTTCCTTTTATTTGCTTTATTTTTTGTTCCTTTAATTTCTTGAGATTGGAATTTTGTTATTGATTTGAGATTTCTTTTATTTCCAGTGACAGTAAGTTGACCCTTGAACAGTGCAGGGTTTAGGAGGCTAATCCCTTGTGCAGTTGAAAATCCATGGTTAACTTATAGTTAGCCCTCTGTACCCACAGTTCCACATCCTTGGGTTCTGACAAGTATGGATCATGTGCCCCTGGAGTAGGTATTTATTGGAAAAAAAAAAATCCACGCGTAAGTGGACTCATGCAGTTCAAACCTGTGTTGTTCAAGGGTCAACTGTATTTAATATTATGAATTTCCCTCTCAATTTTGCTCTGGCTACATCCCATATACTTTGATGTTTTCTTTTTCATTTAATTTTGTAAAAAATTCTCTTAAAGACTGTTTGGTTCCTGAATCAGAAACTTGTTAATTTTTAGTCATGTGTTTAGCATTTATCTGTTTTATTTTTATTCCTGATTTCTAACTTAATTCATTTATGATCAAGCCACACATTCTGTATGATTCCAGTCTTTTAAATTTACTCTGAAGCTACTTTATTTGGGTAAATGTTCCTTTTTGTTTGGAGAAATAATATGTATTTTGTTTTTGACAGGTGGGCTGTTCTCTCTGTGTCAGTTAGGCATTAGGTTTGTTTTTGTGTGTGTGTGAGGTCTTGTATCATTTAGCTTGTTTTCTCCCAACTAGTTCTGTCAGCTGCTGAGCATGGTGGGCAGGTGTTGCAATCCCCAGTATTACATTGGTGGATTTAACTGTTTATTCTCTCAGCTTTATCAGTTTTATTTTATGCATTTTGAGGCTCTGTTGTTGCGTGCTTATAAAATTAGTATTATATCTTGCTGAATTTATCCTTTTATCATTGTGTAATATCTATCTTCATTTCTAGAAATTTTCTTTGACCTGAGGTCTACTTTACCAGATAACAGTATTGCAGCCCCTGTTTTTGTCAGTGTTTACTTGGCGTATCTTTTCTATTCGTTTACTTTCAACGTCACTGCAGAATTGAACTTGAGTTTCCTCCAAACACCATGTGACTGGTTCATGTTTTTAGTTTACTCTGCCAGGCCCTGTGTTTCGATGGATGTACTTAGGTCATTTACATGTAAGAGATAATTACTGAAATATTAGTGCCATCTTGTTATTTGTTTTTTGTGACTTTCTGTTGCTTCTTTCTTTTCTCTCTTCTTGACTTTTTAAAGCTACTTAAACATTATTAGGTTTCCAGTTTGATTTACTTGTATTTCTTCTTAGCTTATCTTGTTTTATTGTGTTCTCGATGGTTTTTCTAGGTATACAGTAATACGTATGTAACTTACCACAGTCTACATGTGCAGCATTTTACCACTTTTGGTAAAATGTAGGAGCTTCACTTTTATCTTTAATGTCAGCTAGTGTTGTAACGTTTCATATTTCATGTTTATTAAATGTGATTTGTACAGTTCTTGAGGAGGATTGTCTTTAGTATTTACCCATATATCTGTAATTTCTGTTTTTCCTTTTTTAATCCCTGTTGACAAGATTTTTAAAAAATCATTTTCTTCTGTTTGAGGACTTCTTTTTACCAATCTTTAAGTATACATCTACTGATTTCTAAGTATTATGTATTTTTTTGGTCTAAAAATGTCATCCTTTTCCCTTGACTGCTGAAGATATTTATTGTTTATTGTTTTTTGACTGTTATTGTTTATTGACTGTTTATTGAATATCAGGTTGTGAGTTACAGTTTTTTAAGAACTGAAAAATATTTACTCTAGTTAATTCTAGCCTCTAAGGTTTCAGATGATAATTTTGCCACTAGAATTGGTATTTCTATATAGGCAGTATATTATCATGGTCCTTTTCCAAGCTCTTTTTGTCTTTGAATTTTAAAAGTTTAATTTTGATGTCTTAACATTGGTTTCTTTAGGTTTATCCTGCTTTGGGTTTATTCAGCTTATTAAATCTGTAGAAGTATTGTACCTTTTGCCAAGTATAGGAAATTTTAAGCTAATATGTTTTAACATATTTTTCCAGTCTCTCTTTTTCTTTACCTCTGGGAGCACTGATGATATGAATGATGAATCTTGTTACTGTCTCACAGGCTCTGGGACTTTAGTCAGGTTTTTTTTAAATGATATTTTCTTAATCTGTTGTTCAGATTAGGTGAATTCTATTGATTGGCCTACAAATTACTGATTTTATCTTCTGTAATTATCATTTTACTACTGAGTCCACACAGTAGTGGGTTTTTTTTTTTTTTGTAATTATTTTTTAATTTGATAATTGTACTTTTCAGTTCTGTAATTTCCATTTGGTCTTTTTAAAATAATTCTTTTTTTTTTTTTTTACTAATTTTTCATTGTTTCAAGAGAACTTGACGTTGATTGTTGAAACATTTTTATGACAGCTATTTAAAAATTCTTGTCAGATATTTCCAGCACAAGATTCATTTAATTGTTGGCATCAGTTAACTTTTTTCTTGCTTGTTTTTTGGTAGTATTGGTTCTTAGTGTGAAGAGCAGTTTTTCAGTTGTATTCTGGACATTTTGTCCATTTTAGGAGATGCTGGGCTCTATTTAAGTGTTTTATCTTAGTAGTATGCTGCTATGATCAAGCACTCAGGTCCTGACCTACTTTGTGGACTGTGGTTTCAGTGATAGTTTAATTTTTAGAATCTTTGTGATGGTGTTTGGTCTGCTTGCATATCTAGTGCCAGGAACCTGAGGGAGCAGAAGGTGGTTCCCCAGGCTGCCCTGCTGGGTGTCTCTTGGTGAGGGAGCGGACAGTCTCGGGGCACAGGGTGACCAAGAAGTTCCCCTCATCAGGTTCATGCTGTGTTCCCGCCCCCACGCCTCTGACATGAGTGTCATTTTTCGGTTGTTGCGAGATTTGTCTTACTGACACTCATGTCTTCTCCACTTTTCTCCTCTCTCTTCCTTGTCCTGAAACCTCTAATGGAGAAGGTCTGAGTGCATTGGGATTCCGCTGATCACTTATCTGCAGGGCTCATGATTGCTCTCTCCTGGTGGTGCTGGGCTTACTTGATATTGTTGGAGAGACTCCTGCTTGATCGAGTGGAGGAAGGAGCTAGATCGCAGGTGGGGGCACATGGGATCTGGGTGACCTTCTGTTGGATGCTGGGACAGCAGGCACTCTGTTACTCTGTTATTCCTTCAGTCTTGGGCTCTTCTACCAGCTTGCCACTTTCTTGCCACCTTCCAGAATTCTCACCAGTCTCTGTGTTACTTGCAGGGATTATAGTTGTTCTTGTTTGGCAGAAGCTGGGAGAAACAAATCTGTATCATCTTGTTTAGGTTAGAAGTTTGCAAATCACTAATTCTTTTAGCTATTTTTGGTGGAGTTTATTTTAAAAAACACGTTTTGGCTCAGCTGGTAAAGAATCCACCTGCAATGCGGGAGACCTGTATTCGATCCCTGGATTAGGAAGATCTCCTGGAGAAGGGAACAGCTACCCACTCGAGTATTCTGGCCTGAAGAATGCCATGGACTGTGTAGTCCGTAGTGTTGCAAAGATTTGGACAGGACTGAGTGAGTTTCACTTTCACTTTCTTTAAATCTGTTGATTACCTAGTATGGAAAATTAGGACATAGCTCCCTTTGAGCATTCCATATCTCTGTTACCCTTTATTGTATATTTATGTTACAGTTTTTTGCTAAACCAGAAGTGAATATTAACACTATGATCACATAAATATGGTCCATTGAAGACACAAGTAGTATACTGTTTCCTTTTTATGCAGCCATTATTTTAATATAGTAAATAATCACTGTTATTTTTCTTTGCATCATTTTTTACTTAATTATGGGTAATTGAAGTTTTTATGCCTATGTCTAGTCAGGTGTATGGCTTACTTCCTCCTTTTGCTGTGATATATCCTCCAGTATCTTCCTAATAAAGAGTTTTTTTGAGTTCTGCATATCTGAAAATTTCTTTATTTTGTTTGCACTGTTGATTAATAATTTGGCTGAGTATAGAAGTTTAGATTGAAAACCAGTTTTCCTCAGAATTTTAAAGACATTGCTCCAGTGTCTCCTAATGTCCTTTTTGTCTTAAATGACTTAATTAAAATATAAGTGCAGGTGGAGTTGGGCTTTCCTCGTGACTCTGAGGTAAAGAATCTTCCTGCAGTGCAGGAAACACAGGAGGGGCAGGCTCCATCCCTGGGTCGGGAACATCCCCTGGAGAAGGGAATGGCTACCCACTCCAGTATTCTTGCCTGGAGAATCCCATTGACAGGGGAGTCTGGTGGGCTGCAGTCCATGGAGCAAGACGAGTTGGACACAACTGAAGTGACTGAGCACATATTTAAGGCCAGTGTATATAGTTAGGAAAAGAAAGTTAAAAATTCAGTACTCTTAATACTTTGCTTCATAATTTGGATTTAGATCAGCAAAGCTAATGGATTGAGATGTATGGAGAAAAAAGTTTGAAGGTATGGAAGATATTGAAAGAGGTAGCTAAAGAAACTTAGGAAAGAAAAGCTTTAGAGTGGTTAAGTTGTTTCCTGATATCTTGTTAACTTGCTCTGATGTTCATAGTTCAGGTATCATTGTCTTTTTTTTTTTTTTTATCATTGTCTTTTGATATGATTTGATTTTAAGAAATCTGCCTTCTAAGCATTGCTCTTACTTTGGGGGAATTATTTAAATAACCAGCAGGGGGAGTACTTAGGTTCCTTTTGGAACAGAGACTCAAGCTGGAAAGATACTTAGGATTTTGTGTGTACCAGTTTAGAACAGTTAAATTTTTTTTTTGTCTTTTCTGATAATAATACACACCTGTTGTAAAATTGCTATAAAAGAATACACTAGAGAATATCACCTGTCAATCTGCAGTCAGGTGACACAGGCACTTTCATGCATTTCCTGCAAATATTCTTTTCTATCAATGCTTGTATCTACATCAAAATTGATGTTGCTGTTTTAAAACTTAAAGTCATTAGTGTTAATAGATATATACTTGAAAATCAATTCTGAATATTCTCTTCCATCCTGATACAATCAGAAACAGAACATTGATTCTTATGTATAAGTGATTTCCATTGGCTTCTCATAAACTCATAGGTTTGATTTCTGTTCTTTTAAGGGTTAGAACTTCTGTAGAGCATCAGAAAATTCCTATTGAGCAAAGAAAAGCAGGAGAATACAGCATCATCTGTTTTAAGGATACAGCTAAAATGTGTGTAATCAGAAGACACGAATAGGGCAGCAGTGTGTTAAAACAGATGTGTCAGTGGCTAGCCCGGTCCCTGGTACACAGTTTTGTACTCAGTTTTTGTAATGGACAAATAGTGCAATAGAGTGATTCTTAGAAAAAAGATTATTGTAATGTCACACAAAAAGGGGATACTTCTGTAAAGATTGAAACATACATGAAAAATTTCTATAAAAGTTATTTGTAAGAAAACCTGTTTAGTTTGTGTAACTCTAGGTTATCGCCTCTTAAAAACTATGACAGAGAAAAACAGTGTATATTGTATACCCAATAACTAATTTATTTATAGAAAGAAGAGATGCATATTTAGTGCCTGAGTTCTTGACCACAGTTTTATGAAGATTTCAAAAAATTTTCTCTTTGAACATTCTGTGTAAGTCCTTCCTTATTTTAAACCAGTTTATTGAATTCACCTTGGCTTCCTAGGGGACTCAGTGGTAAAGAAACTGCCTGCCAATGCAGGAGACTCAGGAGATGCCGGTCTGATCCCTGGGTCGGGAAGATCATCGGAGAAGGAAATGGCTACCCACTCCAGTATTCTTACCTGAAGAATCTCATGGACAGAGGAGCCTGGTGGGCTACAGTCTGTGAGGTTGCAAAGAATTGGACATGACACACTGAATTCTTTTTTCAGTTCTTGTCATTTCTTTATTAAAGTAATGATACCTGTACATTTTTGACTGTTAAGAAATACATTCATCAGAGGGAAAACAGTTTTGAGGAGAGGTTAGTGAAGAAGTCAAGTTGCAGTAGTCTCTATGTAAGTGTGCTAGGGAAAGAGAAGGAGCAAGGGATAGCTAGATGGGGTCATGGTAAGAGAGAGATTGAAAAAAAAAAAGACGAGAGAAACTTGTGCATGGTTGAACGATGGCCTGAGGAGTGGAACTGTCTTTGGTAGGAGAAGTTTGGAACCTGAATATAGTGTCTTGGGATTGGCATCCTGGTCTTTGAAGATTTCCTTCTTAGAGCCTCCAGCCCCTGGGATGTAAAGCTTCATAAGTTTCTCCCTTGACCTTTTCAAAAGCTCAGCAGAGCCAATGGTATTTTTACTTGTTTTACCCAACAGTGTGGACTTTACAGCTGTAGAAAATTCCAGGTATGTGCAGAGATGCTTGTTGCGTGTTTCGTTTCCCCTTACGGTTTGGATTTTAATCCATTGTCCTTTGTGGCAGTTCTCAAACTTTAATAGTGTAAGACTCACCAAGGTGGTTGCAGAAATGCAGATTCCTGAGCCTCTCCTCACTTAGGGTTCTCAGTCGAGGTTTGAGGATCTCCTGTCTCCAGAAGCATACCTGATGGTTTTGATGTGCATTGCCCTTGATAGTAATTTAAAAACTTGTGGTAAAATAATGTAGTTTACTATTTTAACAATTTTACATATATGGTCTGTGACACTAAGTACTTTCATGTTGTTCTGGAACTGTCACCACTTGCCATCTCTAGAACTTTGCATCATCCCGAACTGAAACCCTTTACACATTTAAACAACAATGCCTGTTTTTTCCCTCCCCTCAGTCCCTGGCCACCATAGTTCTACTTTATGTCTCTGTGAGTTTGATGACTCTGAGGACCTCATATAAGTGGAATCATATAGTGTTTGTCCTTTTGTGTCTCTTTTATTTCACTTAGCTTAATGACTTCAAGGTTTTTCCATGTTGTGTCTTGTGTCAGAATTTTTTTCTTTCTTTAAGGCTGAATAATATTCCCTTGTCTGTGTATACACTGGCTTTTTCCAACGAGTCATTTAATTCCTTTCTGCTCCTTAAACTCTCTGAGAGACTGTAGAGTGCCAGTTAGTAAGCTTCATTTTCTTTTTTTGAGTTTTGAAATATTAAAGCTGGTCATTAGATTAAAACAGTATTTTTGTGAATCATAGTAAACATCTTTATAAAAAATGTCTAAAGTACATTCTCATATTAACTCTCCTGAATATTAATCAACTCTTCTTTTTCCTTCTATTATGGTGGTATATGGTACTATTATCTCACAGTATCGTTTTTAAATACAGATTTTATCTTGGTGGTGGTCTTGAGATAAGTGCATCTATTATCCATACTTTACTGACACAGAAGCTGGCTCTTGAGAACTGTAAATACAGCCAACTGGTAGCACAGCTCTGACTCAGGCCAGAGCAGTGTGACAGGACAGCCTGAAGATGAGGGCGAAAGGATTTGTGTTCTGCTTGTGAAATTTCCTGGGTATTTCTGTGCTTGAGGAGGATAATAACTCACGACATTGACTAGCCTGGACAATCCAGGATCTATAGGTAGCCATCACCAATGTATGTTTCTTCCTTTGTTCAAGTCAGAGCGAGCTTCCTCCAGGAAACCTTCCTTCATGTATCTGTTTCTGAGCTCATCAGCCCAATGTTGGTCTGTTTCTTCCTCCACTCTAATTATGTCCTTAGAGCCCAAGGTCATTGAAGATGAAAACGGGTTTTGGCCGTGTACCTTCAGAGGGCTCAGTGAGTCACTTCAGCTCAGTATAGGTATTTACTGAATACTCTGGTTCAGCTCTTTTAGTATCTAGTGGTTGAAGGCCAACTTAAGCTGGATAGAGGCTTGGAAGATTGATGCGTTGGCCTGTAGCTGACAGCATCTGGGCACCAGGCTGCTTGGGGACCTGCCCTCTGGCCTGGAGCATGGCTTGTTCCTGTTTTGATTTTCTCAGGTTTCTTCCTATTATATGGGATAAGGTGGCTGGCTGCTTTGGGGACACACCCTTGACCCAGTTGAGAAAGAAGAGAATCTTCTTCAGTGGTCCCACTGGAGCAGGTCTCTGATTGCCTTGGCTTGGGTCCCGTGGCGTCCTTGGACCAGTCACTGTGGACTGGCCGATGTCCTATGATTCACCTTGGCAGGGTTGGGTGCCCAAAACTGTGGTGGGGGAGTGTGTTTTGTCACTAGGAAAAAAAAGGTGGATGAATGAGAAGGCTGGGTAGTGAAATTGCCCTGTAAGCACCTGCTTGTGGCAGAGTGACTGTGGAGAGAGAAGTATCCATGATGTCTAGCCTTGTAGAGAGCTCTGCTGGAGGTATTGTTTTTGACCATAGGTGAATAAAATGGAAATGAAGTAGGCTGCGTTTCCCTTAGGCTTATGCTTACTTTGGATATTAAAAAATTTTGTGACAGGTGTGGTGTAGTAGTCATGGAATTTGCGTATTTGTTCAGTAATTTAAGGAGGACCTCAGTGGGTGTGCTGTGCAGTGGCGATGAGGTGTAGAGGCACGGGACTCCTGCCCTCAGGAGTTCTTACTCCAGGGCAAGGGGTAGGTTGGGCAAGAAGCCAGATGGGGTCACTGAGGGAGGGCGTTGGCGGAGACTTTGAAGGATATTTCATGGAAAAGATGAGCGTGATCTGTGGAGAAATCTGTTAGAGAGACCAGAGGAGGAGGAGAGGTGATGTCTGGCAAAACGTGCCGTGGATGCAGGTGTGGTGTTGGAAATGCCCCGCCTGGCAGCAGCACGTGGAACAGAAGAGATTGGATGGGGGAGTTGGAGGGACCGCCGAAGAGGGCTGTGGAAGGCCAGGCTGGGAGGTGTCGGGACTGGGGCTCAGGCCCTTTTGTCCTTGCACTTGTGGGAGGGTCTGTGTCACTACTGCCTGAGCTGCTGGAGGGTGGGGACTTTCTTGCTTATTTTGTGTCCCGGGGCCTGCAGAGTGTCTGCACTGCCTAACTGGAAAGCAGGATCTTAGAATTCTGTCCTTTGTATTAAGTTACAGTGTTCTAGTCCCTGAAGAATCCTGAGTGTGGATGAAATCCAGAGAAGCAGAGGATGAGTCAGATGTAACCAAAGGTAGTGAGTGACAAGCCTGAGACATGTTCTGTTGTCAGAGCAAAGGAAGAGTCTCTGAAAAAAAACACCTGCTCAGTAAGCCTGACAGAACAGGCTCTGAGCATACTCGCTGATGTAGTTAAAACTTCACATCTGTTCCTCATTCTCTCTCCTTAATGTAGATCAATTCCTGGGTGAAAAACTGTTGACATCCATTGAGTATGTGGCTACAGCCACTGAGATTTGTTCGGATACCTAAGTAAACTTTGTATTGGTAGACATTCGATTTGTTCTCCAAATTTATTACATGATATCCAAAGCAATATTTAGAAATTTTCACTTCTTTCCAAAGGGAGTATCCCACAGATGTATAGTGGCATGCATTTGATATTAAGGAAATAAAGTTTCAAAATGAGTAAATAAAATACATACGCATGATGTACTTAAAGAAGTGAAAACTTGAGCAGAGAGGTGAGAAGAAGGAAAAGTGGTCTGTGGGGGGCTAATGTGGAGAGTAAAGCAGTAAAGCAGAGTTTAATGTTTTTGGGTTTTAGCTAGTTGCTTCTAAGTATGCTCCATTTGAAGTACAGTCAATCCTCAGTTTTCAAAGACTGTGTATTTATGAAATTGCCTCCTTGCTCAACTTTATTTGTAATCCCTGAATCGGTGCTCATGGTGCTTTTATAGTCTCTCGCAGGCATATGTAGAGCAGGGAAGATTGTGAGTCACCTGATGTGCATGTTCCCAGCTGAGGTTCATGGCCCCACTCTGTCTGCTTGTTCCAGCTCTCAGATCAGTTCAGTTCAGTCGCTCAGTCATGTCCGACTCTTTGTGACCCCATGAACCGCAGCACAGCAGGCCTCCCTGTCCATCACCAACTCCCGGAGTTTACCCAGACTCATGTCCATGTTCTCAGATCAGATGTCTAATAATGATCTGTTTTCCTGGTTCAGGATCCACCCCAGGATCACATGATTTATTTTCTTTTCATGCTTCTGTAGCCCTACATTAATCTGGGTTAGTTCCTCAGATTTTCTCTGTGTTTCTTGGCCTCGTCATTGTTGAGGTGTGTAGCCCAGTTGTTTTAGGTTTGTCTGGTATTTTCCGTGTTGAGACTTAGGTTGTAGTCTTTGGTAGTAATACTGCAGAGGTTGGCTTATATAAAGAAGCACTTGGTGATGGTGTACATCAACATTCATGACTTGATTAAGATGGTGTCTGAAAGATTTCTCCACAGTAAAATTACTGTCTTTCCCTTTGGAATTAATAAGTAAGTTCTGGGGAGATGTTCTGTGACCATGTATATATTCTCTTCATCCTCAAACTTTGACCCACTAGTTTTAGCATTCATTGATGATATTCTAAATCTGTCATTTATTTGTTTATGTCATTGTAGACTTACATTCTTATTTTGTTCAATTCGTTTTAATCCTTTACTATCATTACTTGATGCTGGAATGTCCCACATTTGGCCATGAGAGTCCCTTCATGCAGGCCCCTGTGTCTTTTTTGCATGTTCTCATTATTCCTTGAGCAGTTTCTTACTCTCTGGCTCAAGATATTTCAGGTTCATGCTGTCCTTCCCTGTCCCATCCCTGGTATCACCCACTTTAATTGAGGAGCTGACCTGGACTGATTTATTGTATTAAAGAGAGATTCTGGAGTTTAAAATATATGTATATATATAGACCAAGAACTGAATAGACCAAATGATGTTTCCCAGTTTCCTTACTTTCTAGATAACTCAGTGAACCTCTTCAGATAACCGCACTCTGGTGGAGGTGGCACCTTCCTGAGGGTCGATGCCTCTTTTGCTTGCAGTTCTCCCCACCACAGGAATTTCTATGTAAGAGGAAGCATGCTTAGACCTCTTAAGTATTAAAATGCCATCTGTGTTATGGCTGAATTTATTTTAATGAATTTGTTCCCTTCTTCCTAATTAAGGAAGTTTTAATGGTGTATTTTCATCTTAGTTTATTTTTTAAAGCTGCAGTGTCATTGGATGAGGGATTTTATTTCTAATAAAGTGATCAGCTTCTAGTAGGTTATCTTAATTTAATTCCCAATGCACATCTAAAGTTTTCCTTAAAATAAAATGCAAATTAAAGAACTTACACCATGAATGTTTGTTTGTCATGTATTGTGTTAGTCACTCAGTTGTGTCTGACTCTTTGTGACCTCATGGACTGTAGCCTGCCAGGCTCCTCTGTCCACGGACTTCTCCAGACAAGAATATCGGAGTGGGTTGCCATTTCCTTCTCCATTGTTTGACATAGACATTAAAAAAAAGCTAAATAGCTTGAGGAAAGAAATCAGTGTTGTCCCCATTTTTGGACACAAGCTCCTTGGTTCCCTTGGGTCTTCTCGGGTGGCGCCCTTGTCCTCCCGTTTCTGGCGCATTCCCAGCTGCTGCTCCTTCTGCTGCACGCCAGCTGCCTCTGCGCCCGGTCCTCTGTTTTCTTGCTTCTCTTGGCTCTTTCCTGTCAAATGGGACACCGTGCACAACTTTGGAGGGTTCATGGTTTGTCCTCATCTACTTGTATTTTAGAGTTTCTTGTCTAGTTGTGTTGTCCAAGCCCTTTTAGTTTTGCTGTCTTCTGACTCTTCTCTCTGTGGAGGTTGAGAGACATTTGAAAACTGCCAGTTCTCTCTCTCCCCCTTGCTTCCAAAATGACCACGGAAAGAAAAAATGATGATCCTGAGGGGGATTCTCTCTCTCCCCCTTGCTTCCAAAATGACCACGGAAAGAAAAAATGATGATCCTGAAAAAATGATGATCTAGACAGGGCCGAGGCCATGTGCAGCCTGTTCACGCACCAGCTGTGTCCAGTGTGTGCCCAAGGACAAGGCCATTAAGAAGTTCATCATTTGGAACAAAGGAGAGGCCGAAGCCATCGGACATTGCAAAAACGAGTGTTTTCAATGCCTATGTGCTTCGCGAACTGTGTGTGAAGCTACCTTACTGCGTGAGCCGTGTCACTCACGGCACGGTGGTCAGGGTCATTCTCGGGAAGCCCGGAAGGACTGAACACCTTCCCCTGAAGTAGTCCTGCGGGTGTTGCCCCACAGCCTCCACCAAAGCCCATGTAAGGAGCTAAGTCCTTAGAGACTGGAGAAATACTGTTCTCTAAAAAGACACTAAAATGGAAATTCTCCATGAAAGTGAAATAAAAACTGTGTCCTCACTGATGCCATTGCTAGGCTTGCTCCACAATGCCATTCGTTAGTGTATATTTAATGAAATTGATTTCCTTATTTTTTTCTTTGAAAACTGTTTCTACAGAGAAAAAGAAATCGGGATGAAGAGTACCCATCCTTTCCAGGAGAGAGTCCCCTAACGTGCAGACGAGCAGGGCTCCGGACCGCGGGGGCCTTGGCTTCCCTATCTGAATCATGGCTCAGGTGTGGAGAAGGATTTCTGAAGAGTCCCGGCACTCCGGTAAGGTCATGATGCTGCCTTCCCTGAACACTGAGCGACAAATCCTAGCTTCCTGAGAGTTCATGCCACTGTACTTATATTTCTTTGGAATTCCCTTCCTTATTTTCTTTCAGAACACTGTAGTTGATGTGTTACTTGTTTTTCCTCATCCTTGAATTCCCTACAATTGTGGCATAGTAGTATTCACCTCTTTCTGTTGTGTAGAACTTTGTAGTTTGTAAGTAGGGTTGCATACTGGAAATATTCTCAGAAGATGACACTGTTGAGCATCCTACCTTTGAAAGAAGTCTATTTAATGAAATGCTTTTGTGTCAGAACCTGATGGCACTGGGGGATTCTAGTTGATTTTGGTTTATGTGGTAACTTTGAAGTGCTCACCATAAGAAGGAGTGCTCACCACTATTATCAACTCGAAAAAGACAGCCCTCTGTTTAGATTCTGGAAAAATATAAAAATGCAATTATAAGTATGTGCTTTGGGAATACTTGTTGGTAAATAAAGGAAAATAGATGAATATGTTAAAGGGGCATAGTGTAAGTTCTTGAATATTTTATGTTGTTGGTTTTTAGCCCTTGTCACATGAATTACTACATCATTATTAATTATTATTATTACTGTTACCATTATCTGCCTGAAGTCATTAACAGCTGAAAAGAAGACTACTACAGAAAAACACCTTGAATTATCCTGTCGACCCAAGAAAGGTAATATTTGTTGATTTCTTGGCAGGAAAGATAAAAGGCTAATATATCCTCCTTTGATTTATTTGTTTTCTTTTAAAAAGTCATTTACATAGTTTGGAAAAACTATATATTCATGGTTTAAAAAAACACCCAAACAATGTAAAAAGGTGTTTTTTGTATCTCTCTCATCTTTTTTACCAACTACCCCATTTTTTATGCCTCCTATAGATAATTATTAAATTTTTTTGTTTCTTTCTTGAATTCACTGTTATCAACAGAACCCAATAGGTAAGATCAGATTCATGGCTGTAGGGTTTTAAAAAGAATCTGATTTGAGAAATAAAATTATGACTTGTAATATAAGGACTATACTACATAGTGATGGTTAGGGAAGATGTGGAGTTATGGATCATAGGAAAGTGTATTGAAGTGTTTGAAGGGATGGGTTGCATTTATTTCCTGCCACAAGAAGGTCAGGGGGCCAGACTCATTTTGAGTTCTGCTGCCTTAGTGTAGGGTCTGTTTTTGCAGTTGTGAGGTAGAAGCTGAATTCTGCAGGCCCAATTCTCAGGAAAGGTGTAGACTTGGGAGGATTTTCTCCAGATGAGCTTTCCTCTGAGAAGGAGTACTCTCCCTCAGACCTCTACCTTTAGCCAGAATCTATTCCACGGTGTCACCTCCACCAAAGAGACATCAGTGAAATTAAGGATTTTTAAACATATGTGTTGCTGCTCCAACAAAACTGGGATTTTGTTGGTGAGGAAGAAGGGGTGTGACTATAAGGGAGGCCGCAGGTTCTGCTGCTACACTCTCTCACCCTGAGGGTGGGCAGGAATGGTCATGACTCCAGACTTCGGGGGTCTCATTTGACTGTGCCATGTCCTGACTGTGTTTTGACTGTGGGATCTTGAGAAAGCAAGCTAATAAGCATGCTTTGCTTCAGTTTCTGCATCTGGAAAATAGGTCTCAGAATTGTGTATCTCACTGGGTTGTTGTGAATTAAAAAAAAAAAAAATCCCCATTCAAAGGTTAACACTTAGTAGGAGATCATATCAGTCAATCCTAAAGAAAATCAACCCTGAATATTCATTCATTGGAAGATCAGATGCTGAAGCTGAAGCTCCAGTAATATGGTCAGTTTGTGCAAAGAGCTGATTGATTGGAAATGGGACTGATGCTGGGAAAGATTGAGTGCAGGAGGAGAAGGGGGTGGCAGAGGATGAGATGGTTGGATGGCATCACCGACTCAATGGACATGAGTTTGAGCAAACTCCAGGAGATAGCAGAGGGCAGAGGAGTCTGGCCTGCCACTGCCCGTGGGGTTGCAGAGTTGGACGTGACTTAGGGACTGAACGGTGGCAAGAGCTTCGGCAGTTGCTGTTATGTTTGATGGCAGAGGCGAGAGCCTGCTCAGCGTCCTGCCGAGTGAAAAACTTTCTGTGAATAAGAGATTTAACACTTTAAGCTGTATTATTATTTTAAGGGGATTCCTTTTATGCAATTGAAAAATAAAATTCTCCTAATTTTTTTGATTCATAAAATACTGTATAATAAAGTAATACCGTAATCTTCTGATGGTGCTACAGAATTTAAATTTTACTATTATTAATGCCAAATGTAGTGATTTTCAAAGATCAATTTAAGTCTAATTTCTAAGCTGTCATAATATGAAGTATGGAGAAAATAGTCTAGTTGTCCCTTGAATGACTGGTATGGGGGGCTGTGGTGCTGACCCTCCACATAGAAATTCGCCTGGAGCTAACTTCACAATCAGCCCTATTTGCAATTCTGCATCAGCAGATTCAACCTACTCTGGGTTGTGTAGGACTGCAGTAGTACATACTTACTAAAAAATTTCTGTGTGTAAGTAGACCTGTGCAGTTCATGCCTGGGTTCTTCAAGGGTCAACTCTTCCTTTCTTTTACGCAATGTTGGTTATACCTTTTTCTGCAGATTTGAAGGTATAATCAAATTTAACCTGGACAGAGAAATATTAAATAAGCTGCTACCTTGTATTTAATTTCAAAAGCATCTTTTGAGATGGTTTTCCGTACCAGTATATATTCAACCTAAAACCAACTCTGTTTATATTCTTTTCTGTGGAATGACCAGTATGTCTTGATAGTTTGGAAAAGCTTGTATCCATGTATAGTTAATTTGTTTACAGCATAAGCAGCTTGTTAAGAGAAGAAAGTGTTATTAATAATTTACCAAAATGTCGCAAATAGTAACTGATAGAAAAGGGAACTCAAGGCATTCCCTGAAACTGGTTTATTTTAAAAATAGTAACTTTTAAAGTGTTAGTTTAATTTAAGATAGGCTGTTAACAAAATTTCTAGGATGTGGAAGTAGTATTTTTTTGAGAACAGGGAAGCAAAAGTGGGGGAACATAATTTGGCAAAGTGTGCATAAAAGGGGGAGACTCCATTTTCTTGTCTCCATGTCTCTATTTCCTTACCTGTAAGGTACTGAGAACCAGAGAAAGAAGGGGGAGGAGATGGAGGAGAAGAGAAAGGGTGAGAGACATGATCCTTTGCTTGCCGGCAAAGGATCTTGCCAGAAGGTTTGTTGAATGTGGAAGAAGATAAAATTGAAATAAAAATAGGCTGGAACCTTTGTAAATAGCGATTTTCTTTAAAGTGAAGTGAAGTCACTCAGTCATGTCTGACTCTTTGCAACCCCATGGACTGTAGCCTACCAGGATCCTTAGTCCATGGGATTTTCCAGGCAAGAATATTGGAGTGGGTTGCCATTTCCTCCAGGGGATCTTCTCGACCCAGGGATTGAACCTGGGTCTCCTGCATTGTAGGCAGATGCTTTACCGTCTGAGCTACCAGGGAAGCCCTTTCTTTAAAAGGGAGAACTTTTTAAAAAATGTGAAAAAAATGTGTTTTCTAAACAAATGAAACTATGTAAAAAAAAATAGTGTGTATTTTATTTTTCTTGAAATATTCTGCAGAATATGTTCTCAGAGCCTGTTTTTTGTTGAAGTCAGAAATCTCCTTGAAAGGCATCAGTAAATTTTTAAATTGTTATTTGTCGATGTGTCTTTCTCCCTGTTGGACCATAGATTTTTTCAGGGCAGACCCTCCTCTGTTGCTCATCTTTCTCTCCTGAGTGACTCAGGTTAGAATAAGGCTAAGGCTGCCATAATGAAGTGCTACAGATAGGATGTTTTGAACAACAGAAACTTTCTGTCTCACAGTTCTGGAGGGTAGAATTCCAAAGTGAGATATTGGCAGGATTGGTTCCTTCCAGGAAATGTACTCCTGGCTTCTTTCCTTGACTTGTAGGTGGCTGTTTCTTTTCCAGGTATCTCTTTTCTGGGTCTTCTCTCTCTGCAGGCGTGTTTAGGTGTCCAGATTTCTCCTTTATTTAAGGAGAGCTGTCATAATAGATGGGGGCCCACACAGACTTCTCACTTTAATTTGATTACCTAAAGACCCGATCCCCAAATAAGATTACATTCTGAGATGCTGGGGTTAGAATTTAACATATCAGTGGGTTTGTTGTTCATTTGCTGAGTCGTGACCAGTTCTTTGCGACCCCATGGACTGCAGCATGCCAGGCTTCCTTGTCCTTCATTATCTCCCAGAGTTTGCTCAAAGTCAGGTCCCTTGAGTCAGTGATGCTGTCCAACCATCTCAGCCTCTATTGCCCCCTTCTCCTTCTGCCCTCAATCTTTCCCAGCATCAGGGTCTTTTCCAGTGATTGGCTCTTCTCATCAGGTGGCCAGAGTATTGGAGCTTCAGGTTCAATCCTTCCAAGGAATATTCGGGTTGATTTCTTTCAGGATCGACTGGTTTGATCTCTTTGCAACCCACGGTTCTCTCAAGAGTCTTCTCCAGAACTACAGTTCAAAACCATTAATTCTTCAGTGCTCAGCCTTCTTTATGGTTCAGCTCTCATATCTGTATCTGACTCCTGGAAAACCATAGCTTTGACTATACTGACTCTGTCAGCAAGAGTGTTATCTCTGCTTTTTAGTACGCTGTCTAGGTTTGTCATAGCTTTCCTTCTGAGGAGTAAGTGTCTTTTAATTTCATGACTGCTGTCACTGTTATCAGTGATTTTGGAGCCCAAGAAAATAAAATCTGTCATTGCTTCCACTTTTTCCCCTTCTGTTTGCCAGGAAGTGATGGGACCAGATGCTGTGATCTTAGTTTTTTTGAATGTTCAGTTTTAAGCCAGCTTTTTCACTCTTCTCTTTCACTTTCATCAAGAGGCTCTTTAGTTCCTCTTCACTTTACAGGGTGCTAATTGCATTCCTGAGGTCTTCACCCTTATGACCTGATTACCTCCTGAAGAGGCCATCACACAGGATAAGGCTGCAATGTGTGAGTTTTGGGCCGACTCACACATTCAGTGTATAGACCATTCCACTTTTCCCTTTTGAATTACTTTTCCAGATGCATAATAACGAAAAAGATTGATAATGTCTTTTGTAATTAAGAACACAGCTTAGTTTTATTAGCTCCTTAAATCATTATGGGTTCTTTGGTTATTCTGAATAGTTTACATTTAATTTTATATTTTGAAGGATAGACAGCTTTAGTAATTCATGGCACAAAGTAAGTGTTCAGTAAATGTTTACTATTATTTCATGTCTTTGTGCCTTTGTGTTGCTTTTCTAGATACCATTTTGTCAGTGAATCTTCCTTTCCTGATCAATATAAAGGGGAACATTCACTTTTTTTGTGCTATCCTTAATATACTGTGACATATCTCTAATAAAGTATTTGATTTTTCTTTTCATAGTTAATTAATGTTGCATTCCTTGAGGGCAGGAATTTTCTTCTTTTTTTAGTTTCCTCAAGGTTTCCTGTATTAAAGCTGTTATATAAATATGTATTTAATGAAGCCATTTAACTTCTGATACTGTTTCCTCATCTGTAAAACTTCAGTTGTAATATCTAATCTCTTATAGTGTATTGAAATGTGGTTAAGGGTTTTTTCCTTGGTTTTAGCATTATAACTCAATTATCCAGTCAATGTGAATAGGAAAATTGATTTTTATTAGATATCTATTCTTTTCTGATTAATATCAGTAAGGTTTTCTGTTGAACTTTGGTTCCACTGCAATAGAGACGCCCCTTTCCTGCTAGATTTCCTGTCTGTAGAATGGACAACATAAAAATAGTGAGCATGCCACGTGCTGGTGATGTGGAGAACCTGTATCACCCTCACAGGGCTGTGGGACTGTAAAATGGCACGGCCGCTCTGGAAAACAGTTGGGCAGTTCCTTATAAGGCTTCATGTGCAGTTACCATACAGTCCAACAATCGTACCCTTAGACATCCTGGAGATTGAAAATCACAATCACATGAAATCCTGTACACAGTGTTCATAGTGGCTTCGTTCGTCATAGCCCCAAACTGAAAACATCCCAGATGTCCTTCAAGGGGTAACTGATTAAACATGTTGTTCTTCATCCACACCACAGAACAGTGATCAGTAATAAAAAAATAAAAAAGGAAGTGACTGTTGGTACACACAACAGCCTGGTGAATGTCCAGATAATTATGCTAAGCTCAAAAAGCCAGTGATAAAAGGTGATGTAGGTGATCTCATTTGTATGTTATTCTTGAAATGACAAAATTAGAGAAGTGCAAAATTGCTTTGTGATTGCTAAGGAATAGGAATTGAGGTGGGGAGGCGAGCTCTCTTAATGGCTTTGAAAAGGCAGTGCAAGATATCCCCACAGTGATGGAGTTGTTCTCTGTTTTGACAGCATCACTGTCAGCATTCTGGCTGTGATGTTGTACTGTAGTTTGCAGAATGTTACCCTTGGAGCAGCTACTTGAAGCATACAAGGGCTCTCTTGTTATTTCTGACAAGTGTATGTGAACCAACTATTATCTGAAAATAAGGTTAATTAAATTTAAAAGTTCGCTGTTAAGCGTTTTAAGCAAATTGCTGTTACCAGGGCTCCTAGTATGATTTGGTAAAGGAAGCACACAGAAGCATTCATTTTGCAGATAATTATTGATTTTTGTGGTTTTTTGGTACTTTTTTACCCTTAAGACTTGATGAAATATTCTGCAAAGTTTTGTAATTATTTCAGGGTTATTTTTTGAGTTTTCATTTGTGCTCCAGTCATTTTCCTTGTCTTTTCTAACTTTGATTTTATTTTTTTCTTCTTGTAGTTTGGATTTAATTTAGCCAGGTTGCACATAGACTTTTAGTTGGAAAGATTTGAAATAAGACATTGTTTTCACCATCAACAGAATTTTGTATATTTGTGCCTTTGGCAAAGTAGCATGTGTTAAACCTCATAGTGATCAATAACCATAATCAATTGGCCATTTTTTATATATTTTTTTTCTTTGTAGAACCTACCACCTCCAAGAGTACCGGTGGGCTTGCAGCTATAACGTGGAGTTCTAGTGGAAGTGATCTGTCAGATGAAGACAAAACTACTTTTAAATCACAAAAAGATAATGGACATCATTCTAAAACAGGCAGGTGTTGTAACAGCAACATTTTATGTCCAGAAGATGGGGCCAGTGAAGGTAAATTGATAATTTTTTAAAGAAATTTAGTTTCTATTATAGATTGTATTTTAATAGTGCAAATAACATATACTTCTCTTCTAAAACTTAGCATTGATTTTGATATTATTGAATCCCAACCTTTTAGAAGCATTTTCTCATAATATTTCTCACAATAACTCCCTCAGAGACAGGTATTACCAGGATTCTTTTTACAGTTGACAATTTAGACTTGAACATGTTAAAATTGATCAAAGCCAGTTGGAGATATTTGGGTTTGGCTCCAGACCAACACATAAAGTGAGTGTTGCAGTGAAACAAGTTACATGAATTTTTTTGGTTTCCCAGTGCATATACAAGTATGTTTTTATACTACTATAGTCTATTAATTGTGCACTAGTATTATGTCTAAAAAAATGATAGACACACCCTAATTTAAAAACAGTTTATTGCTTAAAACTTCTAACTATCATCTGAGCCTTCATTTAGCAAGTCTTATATTTTTGCTGCTGGAGGGTCTTACTTCAGTGTTGATGGCTACTCAAGTGAAGGTTGGGGTTGGTGTGGCAGTTTCTTAAAATAAGGCCACAGTGAGATTTGCAACATCAATGGAGTGTTTCTTTCATAAACAATTCCTCTGAAGCATGCATTGCTGTTTGGTAACATTTTACCCACAGGAGAACTTCTTTCAGGATTGAAGTCAGTCCTCTCAGACCTTGCTGCTGCTTTATCAGCTAAGTTTATGTCATATTCTACATCCTTTGTTGCCATTTCAATAGTCTTCACAGCCTCTTCACGAGGAGTCAATTCCATCTCAAGAAACCACTTTCTTTCCTCATTCACGAGAAGCACCTCCTCACCTGTTAGAATTTTATCCTGAGATTTAAGCAGTTCAGTCACATCTACAGGCTCCACTTCTAGTTCTCTTGCTGTTTCTACCACACCTGCAGCCCCTTGCTCCCATGGCGTCTTGAACCCCTCGCAGTTGTCTGTGAGGCTCCAAATTCACTTCTTCCTCACTCCTGTCACTGTGGGTGTTTTGACCTCTTCCCTTGCATGAATCATGAATGTCCTTACTGGCATCTAGACTGCTGACTCCTCTCCAGAAAGTTTTCAGTGGACTTTGCCCAGATCCATCAGAGAATCGCTGTCGACGGCAGCTGTAGCCTTGTGGAATGAACTTAAATCATAAGGCCAGAAGGTTGAAATTATTCCTTCATCCATGGGCTGCAGAGTGGATGTTGAGGCATGAAAACAGCATTCTTTCTGTTGTACAACATGTTCATCAGAACTCTTGGCTGACCAGGTATATTGTCAGTGAGTATTAATATTTTGAGGGGACTCTTTCTTCCGAGGAGTAGGTCTCAGCAATGGGCTTACAATACTCAGCAACCTGTGCTGTAAACAGTTGTGCTGTCGTCCAGACTTTGTTGTGCTGTCACTGGAGCACAGGCAGAGTAGACTTAGCATTAGATTCTTAAGCACCCTAGAATTTTCAGAATGGTAGTTGAACGCTGGCTCACCTTCAGGCCACCAGCTACGTTAGCCCCTGACAAGGCAGTCAGCCTGTCCTTTGTAGCTTTGCAGCCAAGCACTGATTTCTGCTCATCTGCTGCTGCTGCTGTCACTTCAGCCGTCTCCGACCCTGTGTGGCCCCATAGATGGCAGCCCACCAGAATCCACCACCTCTGGGATTCTCCAGGCAAGAACACTGGATATCTACGAAAGATCAAATTGCCAATACTTGTTGGATCATCAAAAAAGCAAGAGAGTTCCAGAACAACATCAACTTCTGCTTTATTGACTATGCCAAAGCCTTTGACTGTGTGGGTCACAACAAACTGTGGAAAATTCTTAAAGAGATGGGAATACCAGATCACCTGACCTGCCTCCTGAGAAATCTGTATGCAGGTCAGGAAGCAACAGTTAGAAATGGACATGGAACAACAGACTAGTTCCATATTGGGAAAGGAGTATGTCAAGGCTGTGTATTGTCACCCTGCTTATTTAACTTATATTCAGAGTACATCATGAGAAATGCTGGGCTGGAGGAAGCACAAGCTGGAATCAAGATTGCTGGGAGAAATATCAATAACCTCAGATATGCAGATGACACCACCCTTATGGCAGAAAGCAAAGAAGAACTAAAGAGCCTCTTGATGAAAGTGAAAGAGGAGAATGAAAAAGTTGGCTTAAAGCTCAACATTCAAAAAACTAAGATCATGGCATCTGGTCTCATCGCTTCATGGGAAATAGATGGGGAAACAGTGGAAACAGTGACAGACTTAATTTTCTAGGCTCCAAAATCACTGCAGATGGTGACTGAAGTCATAAAATTAAAAGATGCTTGCTTCTTGGAAGAAAAGTTATGACTAACCTAGACAGCATATTAAAAAGCAGAGACAGTACTTTGCCAACAAAGGCTTGGATATTCAAGGCTATGGTTTTTCCAGTAGTCATGTATGGATGTGAGAGTTGGACTATAAAGCTGAATGCCAGAGAATTGATGCTTTTGAACTGTGGTGTTGGAGAAGACTCTTGGAAGTCCCGTGGACTGCAAGGAGATCCAACCAGTCCATCCTAAAAGAAATCAATCCTGAATATTCATTGAAAGGACTAATACTGAAGCTGAAACTTTAATACTTTGGCCTCCTGATGCGAAGAATTGACTCATTTGAAAAGACCCTGATGTTGGGAAAGATTGAAGGCAGGAGGAGAAGGGGGCTACACAGGATGAGATGGTTGGATGGCATTACCGATTCAATGGGCATGAGTTTGAGTAAACTCTGGGAGTTGGTGATGGACAGGGAGGCCTGGTATGCTGCAGTCCACGGAGTCGCAACGAGTCTGACCCGACTGAGCGATTGAACTGAACTGATGAAAATCCTAGTTGGCATCTTCTTCCAGTAGCAGGTTATTTCACCTGAGTTGAAAATCTGTTGTTTAGTGTAACCACAATCATGAATTCTCTTTGCCTGATCCCTGGATGACTGGGTGAGGCTTTTACATCTGTACTCACTGTTTCACCTTGTACTTTTCTGTCACGGAAGTGACTTCTTTCCTTAAGCGTAGCAAACCAGTCTCTGCCAGCTTTAAACTTTCCTTCTGCAGCTTTTGCACCTGTCTAACCCTCACAGAACTGAGGAGAGTTAGGGCCTTGCTCTGGATTAGGCTTTGGCATCAGGGAATGTTGTTTCTGGTTTGATCTTCTATCGAGATACTAAAACTTCCTCCATATCAACAGTAATGCTGAAGAAACTCCAGACAAACAGAAAAGCAACTAATGGAAATTGAGAATTGAGGTGGCAGTCAGAGGTGGGAGAAATGAGATGCTTATGGATAAAAGTAGGAATATACTTTCTTCTGCCTTTTAATATATTTTTAAATTGTTGAACAACATGAATCTTTTAAAACTACTGAGGATAAATAGATTTAATACAATTTAAGAATATTTTAAAACTGTATTTTTAGATGACCTGCAGGTTATTGATTGGGAGATTGACAGTGAGAGGGAAGATGCTTGTGAATGTGATGAATTTGAAGACCGTGAAAGTGTGGTAGAAATATCTGACTGTGCTTCTGGTGCAAGCAGTCGTTCTTTGACACCAGAAGGGACGCCACCTGAGCTTCCTAAGGTGAGGACGAATTGTTTCCAACTTTCCATTCTATTCATGGCATGTGTTAGTCACAACCTTTGGTGTTTTGTTTGCAACTCCTCTAAATAATATGCTGGTAATGTGCTTTTAAACATGGATAAATACGAGTTCTCTTCTTACCTGCTCTCACCTCAGTTACACATGGGTCTTTCCCAGAATCCTTCTGTTCCCTCAGAACAGGTGTCTTGTGGTCTGGTCAGATTAGATTCAGCAATGTGCAATCCTGAATAATAATATTCATAGCAAGACAACTATTAATTGTGATTTTCCTTTACAACTTTTCATTTTTTATGGAGTTAATTATTTGGGTTTATGTTGCTTTGTTTTACTTATTGAATAAAACTCTTAAGTTTTCACTGTTGTTCTGTTCTGTTGTTCTGTTCTAAGATTTTCAGACATAGCAGGCATTCTATTAAGTTTTTAGAAAATTTAAAAAATATTTTATTGAAGTATAGTTGATTTACAATGTTGTATTAATTTCTGCTCTACAGCAAAGTGATTCAATTTTATATACCTATATATGTGTGTGTGCATATATATATATACATATTCTTTTCCATTATGGTTTATCGCAGGATATTGAATATAGTTCCCTGTTCTATACAGTAGGACATTGTTGTTTATCCATTCTAAATATACTAGTTTACATCTGCTAATCCCAAACTCCCAATCCATCCCTCTCCCATCCTCCTCCCCCTTGGCAACCACAGGACTGTTCTCTATGTCTGTGAGTCTGTTTATGTTTTGTATATTTGTTCATATGTGTCGTATTTCAGATTCCACAAAGAAGTGATATCATGTGATATTTGTTTCTGTTTGACTTACTTCACTTAGTATGATTATCTCTAGGTCTGTCCACGTTGCTGCAAATGGCATTATTTCATTTTTTATGACTAAGTAATATTCCATTGTGATTATATACTGCATCATCTTTATTCATTCAGCATTTGATTAGTTTTGTTTTTGTGGAGAACTATTTCTCACAAACTCCTAGCTTCTCTGATTTCACCTGAGAGTCCTCTCTGCTTTGTGAAACTTGCCACTCTTACTTTGCCCTTCACCCTCTTTTGGGGAATTCCCTTCACCTTATTCCTGCATGAAGCAACCTTATCCTGGATTCCATGTCTTTCTCTTTCTTGATTTTTACTCTCATTTTGATTGAGCACATCTTCCAGTAGCTTCCAAGGAAGGATTTATGGAAGATGATCTTTTGGGATTTGTCATGTCAGAAAACGCAGTCATTACACTTTGACCTGTGATTGAAACTTTATATAGAGTTTTCGGTTGGAAATCATTTTTCTTGAGAATTTTGAAGGCATTGCTTCCTTTCCTTCTAGTTCCAGGGTTGCTATCAAGAAGCCAGCAGCTATTCTTACTCTTGATGTTTTAAGTTTTCTTTTTTTCTTTTTTTTTTTTTTTAATTTTTATTTTTCAGTGGGTTTTGTCATACATTGATATGAATCAGCCATAGAGTTACACGAATTCCCCATCCCGGTCTCCCATCCCACCTCCCTCTCCACCCGATTCCTCTGGATCTTCCCAGCCCAACAGGCCCGAGCACTTGACTCATGCCTCCCACCTGGGCTGGTGGTCTGTTTCACCACAGATAATATACATGCTGTTCTTTCGAAACATCCCACCCTCCCCTTCTCCCACAGAGTTCAAAAGTCTGTTCTGTACTTCTGCATCTCTTCTTCTGCCCTGCATATAGGGCCATCGTTACCATCTTTCTAAATTCCGTATATATGTGTTAGTATGCTGTAATGTTCTTTATCTTTCTGGCTCACCTCACTCTGTATAATGGGCTCCAGTTTCATCCATCTCATTAGAACTGATTCAAATGAATTCTTTTTAATGGCTGAGTAATATTCCATGGTGTATATGTACCACAGCTTCCTTATCCATTCATCTGCTGATGGGCATCTAGGTTGCTTCCATGTCCTGGCTATTATAAACAGTGCTGCGATGAACATTGGGGTGCACGTGTTTCTTTCAGATCTGGATTTCTCAGTGTGTATGCCCAGAAGTGGTATTGCTGGGTCATATGGCAGTTCTATTTCCAGTTTTTTAAGAAATCTCCACACTGTTTTCCATAATGGCTGTACTAGTTTGCATTCCCAGCAACAGTGTAAGAGGGTTCCCTTTTCTCCACACCCTCTCCAGCATTTATTGCTTGTAGACTTTTGGATAGCAGCCATCCTGACTGGCGTGTAATGGTACCTCATTGTGGTTTTGATTTGCATTTCTCTGATAATGAGTGATGTGGAGCATCTTTTCATGTGTTTGTTAGCCATCTGTATGTCTTCTTTGGAGAAATGTCTGTTTAGTTCTTTGGCCCATTTTTTGATTGGGTCATTTATTTTTCTGGAATTGAGCTTCAGGAGTTGCTTGTATATTTTTGAGATTAATCCTTTGTCTGTTTCTTCATTTGCTATTATTTTCTCCCAATCTGAGGGCTGTCTTTTCACCTTACTTATAGTTTCCTTTGTTGTGCAAAAGCTTTTAAGTTTCATTAGGTCCCATTTGTTTATTTTTGCTTTTATTTCCAATATTCTGGGAGGTGGGTCATAGAAGATCTTGCTGTGATTTATGTCGGAGAGTGTTTTGCCTACGTTCTCCTCTAGGAGTTTTATAGTTTCTGGTCTTACATTTAGATCTTTAATCCATTTTGAGTTTATTTTTGTGTATGGTGTTAGAAAGTGTTCTAGTTTCATTCTTTTACAAGTGGTTGACCAGTTTTCCCAGCACCACTTGTTAAAGAGATTGTCTTTTTTCCATTGTATATCCTTGCCTCCTTTGTCAAAGATAAGGTGTCCATAGGTTTGTGGATTTATCTCTGGGCTTTCTATTCTGTTCCATTGATCTATATTTCTGTCTTTGTGCCAGTACCATACTGTCTTGATGACTGTGGCTTTGTAGTAGAGTCTGAAGTCAGGCAGGTTGATTCCTCCAGTTCCATTCTTCTTTCTCAAGATTACTTTGGCTATTCGAGGTTTTTTGTATTTCCATACAAATTGTGAAATTATTTGTTCTAGTTCTGTGAAAAATACCGTTGGTAGCTTGATAGGGATTGCATTGAATCTATAGATTGCTTTGGGTAGAATAGCCATTTTGACAATATTGATTCTTCCAATCCATGAACACGGTATATTTCTCCATCTGTTTGTGTCCTCTTTGATTTCTTTCATCAGTGTTTTATAGTTTTCTATGTATAGGTCTTTTGTTTCTTTAGGTAGATATACTCCTAAGTATTTTATTCTTTTTGTTGCAATGGTGAATGGTATTGTTTCCTTAATTTCTCTTTCTGTTTTTTCATTGTTAGTATATAGGAATGCAAGGGATTTCTGTGTGTTAATTTTATATCCTGCAACTTTACTATATTCATTGATTAGCTCTAGTAATTTTCTGAAAGAGTCTTTAGGGTTTTCTATGTAGAGGATCATGTCATCTGCAAACAGCGAGAGTTTCACTTCTTCTTTTCCTATCTGGATTCCTTTTACGTCTTTTTCTGCTCTGATTGCTGTGGCCAAAACTTCCAACACTATGTTGAATAGTAGTGGTGAGAGTGGGCATCCTTGTCTTGTTCCTGATTTCAGGGGAAATGCTTTCAATTTTTCACCATTGAGGGTGATGCTTGCTATGGGTTTGTCATATATAGCTTTTATTATGTTGAGGTATGTTCCTTCTATTCCTGCTTTCTGGAGAGTTTTAATCATAAATGAGTGTTGAATTTTGTCAAAGGCTTTCTCTGCATCTATTGAGATAATCATATGGTTTTTATCTTTCAATTTGTTAATGTGGTGTATTACATTGATCGATTTGCGGATATTAAAGAATCCTTGCATTCCTGGGATAAAGCCCACTTGGTCATGGTGTATGATTTTTTTAATATGTTGTTGGATTCTGTTTGCTAGAATTTTGTTAAGGATTTTTGCATCTATGTTCATCAGTGATATTGGCCTGTAGTTTTCTTTTTTTGTGGCATCTTTGTCTGGTTTTGGAATTAGTGTGATGGTGGCCTCATAGAATGAGTTTGGAAGTTTACCTTCATCTGCAATTTTCTGGAAGAGTTTGAGTAAGATGGGTGTTAGCTCTTCTCTAAATTTTTGGTAGAAGTCAGCTGTGAAGCCATCTGGTCCTGGGCTTTTGTTTGCTGGAAGATTTTTGATTACAGTTTCGATTTCCTTGCTTGTGATGGTTCTGTTAAGATCTTCTATTTCTTCCTGGTTCAGTTTTGGAAAGTTATACTTTTCTAAAAATTTGTCCATTTCATCCAAGTTGTCCATTTTATTGGCATAGAGCTGCTGGTAGTAGTCTCTTATGATCCTTTGGATTTCAGTGTTGTCTGTTGTGATCTCTCCATTTTCATTTCTAATTTTGTTAATTTGGTTCTTCTCTCTTTGTTTCTTAATGAGTCTTGCTAATGGTTTGTCAATTTTGTTTATTTTTTCAAAAAACCAGCTTTTAGCTTTGTTGATTTTTGCTATGGTCTCTTTAGTTTCTCTTGCATTTATTTCTGCCCTAATTTTTAAGATTTCTTTCCTTCTGCTAACCCTGGGGTTCTTCATTTCTTCCTTTTCTAATTGCTTTAGGTGTAGAGTTAGGTTACTTATTTGGCTTTTTTCTTGTTTCTTGATGTATGATGTTTTAAGTTTTCTCTTCCCTGTTTTAAACTGTTTTGGTTGTGATGTGCTTAGATGTGGTTTTCTGCTTGGAGTTTGTCAAGTTTATTGGATCTGTGGTTGGTCTGGAATCCCCAAGCTCCCTTCTAGGTTTGGTGATTTGCTAGGAAGACATTCAGAACTTAGCATACAAAAGCAAAATCAGCACTCTTCCAAGAGTCTTTCTCAGTGGAGTCACACAGGGGATGCTTTATTGCTCCAGCAGTGAGTTTTGACAACATACGTGCACTGGTGTCTACGAGTGGAGCTCATCAGTGACTCTGAGCCCAGGGTTTTTATTGAGGGGTGCTCTCTGCCTAGCATGTGCCAGAATTTCAGATTTCAGAAGAAAAATGGGTATTCAACATAAGCTGCATTGTTGAGGCGCAGGGAGACACTCTTATCTTTTAGGGCATGGTGGGCTCATCCTGACATCCAAGTTCCCAGAGGTTGGTAGGGATCAGCCTTGCAAGCACAGATCTCTCGGGACACCTGTCTCAGGTCTGCTAAGTTAGCTCTCTTCCTCACAAGTGGTCACAAAACTTTCATCACATTTGAAGAGATTTTTGCCTTTATTCAGCACTTTTTTTTTCTGACTCCCCTTTTCTTTCCCTTCTGTGACTGCAATTATCTGTGTATTAATTAGGCTGCTTGATTTTATGTCATGGATTATTGATGTTGTGCCCCTTTTTTTCTCCCATTTTGAGTGGTTTTTATTGCTATATCAAGTTTAATAATTTTTTTCCTATCATGTCTGATCTGCTGTTAATACTATCTAGCATATTTGCCATCTCTAAAAGTTTGTTATGAGTCATTTTATATTGTCCATGTCTCTCCTTAACACAATCATATGTTTATCTGTGTTTTCAGCATAAATATTCTATTTATAATAGCTGTTTTAATGGCTTTTTCTGTAAACCTATCATCTGTGTCATTTCTGTGTCTCTTTTATTGATTGATATTTCTTTTCATTTTAAGTTGTATTTTATTCCTTCTTTACCTGCCTGGAAATTTTTGAGTGTACACCAAATATTTTGAATTTTACGTTGTTGGGTACTAGATTTTTAAAAAATTTCTTTGAATGCTCTGAGGCTTTGTTCTGTGGTACAGTTACTGGAAACAGTTTCATCCTTTTAAATCTTGCTTTATGGTTTTTTCTCTGCGTCTGGAGAAGTACTCAGTCTTAGGTCTTAGCACTGAAGCAGGACCTTCCCAAGTATTCTCTGTGATGCCCTGAGTTACAGATTTTCCTCTGGGTTAGCAGGGATAGCTACTGTTTCCTGACCCTGTATGAACTCTAGGCACTGTTCTTCTTCTGCTCCCAAAGGATTCTTTCCCTGATGTAGTTTCTTTATGTGCACATGCTGATCAGTACTTTGCCGAATACTTGAGGGGGATGTTTGGGTTTCTCTGTGTAGCTCTGACTTTTCTGGTGTTCTGGACTGTGAACTTGAGCTCCTTCTGTCTCCATGGACTCTTGACCTTGTCCCTTCAACTCAGGGAGCTGTGCAGTCTCCACCTCAGTTCCACCTCCTCACTGTGTAGTTTGGAAATTCTTTAGAGAACAATTGTAGAGCAGTTGTACTGTAGGGCAGTTGTAGAGCTCAGTTCTTTGTTTCATCTTTCAGGAGTTACTATTCTTCTTGCCTAATGTCCCATGTCTTGAAAACCATTGTTTCAAGTATTTTGTCTCATTTCTTTTCTTTTTGGTTATTTCAAGCAAGAGGATAAATCCATTTCCTATTATACCATCGTGGCCATATTCTTGATTGTTTCCAGGCAACCTGGAACATTAAAAGATGTTCCTAATCGTTAGTCATTAGCTGATCAAAACCATAATGAGATATTACTATATACCCATTAGGATAGCTGTTACCCATAAATGGGAAAATAAATGTTGAGGATGTGGAGAAATTGGAACCCCTGTGTACTATTGGTGGGAATTTAAAATGATGCAGCCACTCTGAAAAACAGAGTGGTTTTTTGTTGGTTTCGCAAAAGTTAAAAATACCATGTGACCTAGTGATTTTGCCTCTGGACATACACCCCAAAGGTTTGACAGCAGGGTCTCAACAGAAGTTGTACCTTGCTGTTCACAGTTGCACTATTCACAATGTCCTAATGGTGAAAGCAACCCAAATATCTATCATCAGATGAATGAAAAAACAAAATGTGTGGGTATGTGTATTGTCTGGGCTTCTCTGGGAAAGAATCTGGCTGCCAATGGAGGTAGACGCGGGTTAGATCCCTGGGTCAGGAAGAGCCCCTGGAGAAGTAAATGGCAACCCACTCCACTGTTTTTACCTGGGAAATCCCATGGACAGAGGAGTCTGATGGACTAAGTCCATGGGGTTGCAAAAGAGTTGGACACGACTTAGTGAGTGAACAATGACAAATGTATATCGTCTACTAAAAAAATATTCACAACCTAAAAGATGAGGGTTATATTTTATTTGGTGGGAATTTTTAGGACTTCAGGCCTGGAAGGCAGCATCACAAGTAACCTCAAGATAAACTGCTGTAATGAGGTGGGGGGATGGTAGACAGAATATATAGGCGTTATACAACAAAGGGTAGGTAGTCTGAACATCAAAAGGTTATTGTTAATTAAAGAAAGCCTGGTATCTCAAGTTAAGGAATTTAGTGCTTTTCTGTGTTTGGGAAGATACAAGAGTCTGAGTTCCCTTAAATCATTCCTTAGATACACATCTTAACTGTTTAGGGCCAGTATCCTGTGTTTTCTCATCCCGAGTTTCCTCAGGGCTCCGTGTGGGGGTGACTGCAGTCTGATGGCTGCTAGACAACAGGTACTTCCTTCCTGAGTTCCCTCAGGGCTCACCAGCTTACCTTCTGTGGTGGCTGAAATCAGTGATGACTGTGCCACCCTTTGTTTACTGATGTGGCAGGAAATATACCATTTCTGAATGTGTATGTATGTATATGTGTGTTTTGTATATAGATATAGATATGTGTGTGTGTGTGTGTTACTGAATTAAACTTGGGTCTGCCTGCCTGGGTGTAGTAAAACCAGTCTGTTGACACTGTGTTGTGGTGAGGGAAAGTACAGCCTTTGTTGCAGGGCACCCCCAGTGCAGAGCTGAGCGTGGAGGCATGAGTTTGGATCTTTTGGACGCAGTGGCTTTCAGGGAAAAATTTTTAATGACAGTGTGAGTGACAGGGTTGCAGGGTGACTGATCAGCTTGTGGACATTTTTCTGATTGGTTGGTGCTGAAGTAGTCAGGAGTCACCATCATCCCACTTCTGGCAACATCCAGCCTGTGGCTTGTGTGCTTGTGGTCAGCGTGCAGCTAACTTATTCCACCTGGTGGGGGTTTCAGTGGCAGCAGAGCAACTCAAGGACATGGCTAAGGATAATACGTCTGTCCCTTGCAGAAGAACTAAAGGTCCTTGACTGTGTTTAGTAGCTGTACTATTACTGTTTTATGTTGCTTGACAGTTTTCCTTTGTTTCTCCATTTTCTTACTTTTCTAATTAAATTTGTTCTTTGGAACTTGGGCAGGTCCTAGGTGAAGCTTTTCTACAAACAAGAGGCAGGATCCTATTCCGTTTCATATACAGTGATTATTATTCAGCATTCAAAAGGATTGAAGTTCTGATATGTGTTACAAGGTGGATGAAACTTGAAAACATTATGCTGTGTAAATATTTTTCTTGGCTTTTTTGCGGGGAAATACTCTTGTTAATTAAGCTTATATTTACCCCTTGAAAGTTGTATAAATAACCACATCTGTTAGACGAACTGTAATGGTGCACAGCAGAGATGCAGCTCGTTGACTGGGGTTTAGTAACTCAGCTAATTGAGAAACTCTTCTTGCACACAGGTTTTGTAGTGTTTGCAATTCAAATTCACACCTTGGTAAAATTACAAATTATGACACAGACTTTTCAGGGTAGCTCTTCAATAAGTATACTTTATAAGAAGTGAGTGACTGGCATCCATGCTTTTCCAAAATGTAAACTGTGTGTCTATGGGTGGTAGAATTATTGGAGAAGTTTATTTTCTTCTTTGCTATATATATATATATATATATATATATACATATATATATATATTATATGTATATATATATATATATTTCATATTAATAATAAAAAAGACACGACAGTCATTGGCTTTTCCCTCAAGGAAGAGGAAGAATCAGATCATGTATATTGATCATATACTGGGCCTTATATTGTACTAATTGCTTTATGTATTAGTCTGTTTGAGCTGCTGTAACAAAAATATTATAGACTAAGTGACTTATAAACCAGAAATTCTGACAGTTTTGGAGGCTGGAAGTTCTACCATCTAGGAGCCAGCAAATATGGCGTCTGTTGAGGGCTCACTTCCTGGTTTGTAGATCGCTGTCTCCTCATGTGTCCTCAGTGATGGAGGGGGCTAGGGGTCTCCCTGGGACCTTCCAGGAAGGGCATTAATCCCACTCATGAGGGCCACACAGCATGGCTTCACTCCCAGGTGCCATCACATTGGGGATTAGGTTTCAGCATCGAGTTTGTAGCAGTACATTTTCCATTTGAGCCTTAAAACAAGCTTGTGAAGTCAGTGCTGTTATACCCCATTTTCAGACAGGAAAGTGTTTTATTAAAGGTTATGTGACTGTGACCAGGTTATTGTATATAATAAACAAGGCAGCTCTGAAACCTTGCAACGAAAGTATTGGGTGGTGGTTGAATGCCTGAGAATCCTTGTCGATTGCTTTCTTATATTGGAAGAAGTGTGCATATGCACGTGAGCAGAACTTTGAAAGTTACAGTAATAGAAAAGGGAAGTACGTGGCTTTGTATCTAAAAAGTTCAAGATTTCTGTATGTAGTTTCTCATCAAGTACACTTGTTTTTTTTTTTATTAGTCATATATGTTAAAATATGACGTATTACGTTGTTATTAAAAAGTGACTCAAAAAATCGATTGCTCCAAGCAGGCACTGGGAGGCGTTCCTGTGATGTGGAAACTGTGGTCTGCCTAATCATAGCGGTGTTCTCTGTGGCCTTAACTCCTGCCTTCTTTTCCTCCTTTTTCTTCCTGGTATAGGAACAAAGACTCAATTGTTTTCCTTATTATCTTCAAGCTGCTCACTGTTAAGTCTTTTTCTGACCCCCTTGCTATCCTGAATTCCATGTGGGTTTCCAACTGCCTGATGACATCTTTTGTGTGGATATCCTAAACATACTGCCAGTCTCAGAGTTCCAAGTCCTGTCCCTCTTCCTTCTAACCCAGGCTCATCCTCTCCATGTGTTGTGGTCCTAGTTCATTTTTTTTATTCACTGCCTTAATCTATTCATTATCAGGTCATGCAGATTTGGCCTCAAAATCACAGCATCCCTACCACTTCTTCTGTATATTGGGCCCCTTCACCTGTTGTCTGTTTTGTTTCCTTGCTTCATAACTGATTTCTTAGCTTATGTCTCTTTGTTAGATTCATCTTAATAAACATTATGACCTCATCATTTACTTATTGAAACACTTTCAGTGGTTCCCCACAGCCTGAGAATCAAGGTGCATGTAACTTGACCATCATAGTTTAGCCTCAGGTCCTTAAAATGAATGAGGCAGAATAAATACTATATAATTCTATTTATATAAAATACTAAAAAGTGCAAATGATTTTAGTGAGAGAGCAGGTCAGTGGTTTATTGGGAATGAGGGTAGAGATGGATGGATTACAGTGGGACAAAGAGAAAAGTTCTGGGGGTGATGGAAATGTTTATCTTTACTGTGGTAATAGTTTCATATGTCAGTGAAATTGATAAAACATTTTCTAAAGTATAAGAAGGATATATGTCTGTGTGCCTATGAAATATTCAAAATAGTTTTGTTAAATGACAAAAACGTAGACTAATTGTGTAGAAAAATGGAAAGAAGGTACATCTGTATGGACTACCTATGCATTGAGGAATCTCTGCGTTGAGGCAACTTTTTTCTATGCTATTTTGAATTTCGAACCAGGTATGTGCATTACTTGTATTAAAAATTTTTAAAAGACACTTTACATTTCTATCCAGAATATAGTGAGAACTACGGAATAGTAAAGAAAAGATAAATAGCTCACAGCTGTGGTCCTGTCCATTTTGTTACAGTACCAATAATAGTAATAGCAATGATACCATTAATAACAATACAGTAACTCTGAGTTATTGGTATATGCCATGCACTTTGGTAAGTGCTGATCCTGTAATGTCGATATTGTTATTAGCCCCATTTTGCAGATTAGGGGATCGAGACATAGCTGGTAAATGCAGAATGAGGTTCTAACTGGGGTAGCATGATCCCTGCCGTAGAGCATGGTTACACAGCTTGGAGGAAAAGCATGGTGAAATCAAAAGAGCACAGCTTCAGTTCATAATGTCGCCTTTTAGGACATGTGATTAATTGATTATTGATGTGACTCCCTATTCAGTATTGTTATCTGGGTTTTCCATTTATTTTATGTGTCTTCCAAGAACCCTTCCTATAGAGGGCAGCAGAGATACAGCAGTGAGTTTTCTGCTAACCAACATTTTTCAGGAAGCGTGAAGAAAATTGGCTTAAAGTGAGCTTTGTTATGTAATTCTCTTGTACTTTATATAGTGATTCCTATGCAAATACAGGCCTGTAGACTTAATAAATATCAGATAACCTGAGTGAGAATTGGAGTTTTGTTGAAGGTGTGCAACCTAAGCGGGGTGACACAAACAAGATCTGAAAGTAGTAGTTTTAAAGAGAAAGCAGATGTGATTTTCAAATTTCAAATATGGATTCGTTGTTATAAAACGTGTTTTCTTTGTATTTGTAACAGTAAGGGCAGAACAAATGATTCAGTATCTTACCAAAGATGGAATAGGGAAAAATTTAACAAAAGTAGACTAGCAAAATTTTATATTTCTTGGGAGGATATTTAGAAAGTAATCTGGCAGACTTTGAAAGTATTTCTAAGTTTAATGAGCATGTTTGTAATTGTTTATATTTATATGGAAAATTGAAAGTAGCACATGTAATTTAGCATTTAATCATTTTAAATGATGAATCAGAATAAATTGATGTAACTAAACACATACTAATTGTTAATGTCTGTGAACTCCTCAATTTATCCATTTATAAATTTGATGGAATTTGATTATGATGATCAAAAGCACACATTTTAGAAATCCTCTCTAAAATGTAATTATGTTTATATAAAAATGAAAATTTCATGCTTGTAAAGGGAAAATATAGGGGGTGTTTAGTCATGATTTTGTTTGCTTATGTTTTGAAGATTTCAGTATAGAAACATTAGACTTAAGAAACAAATTCACACACACACACAAAAAGAAACAAATTCACAGCTTTCCTGGTGGTCCAGTGGTTAAGAATCCACCTGCTAAAAAAAAATAAAGAATCCACCTGCTAATGCACAGGATACTGGTTCTATCCCTGGTCCTGGAAGATCCCACATGCCACAGGGCAACTAAGCCTGTGCTACTGTTCCTACTGTGTGCCCCAAAGCCTGTGCTCTAGAGTCTGGGAGCTGCAACTATTGAAACCCATGCATCTAGGCCTATGCTCCACAAAAAGAGAAGCTGCCTTTATGAGAAGCCCATGCACTGCAAGTAGACAGTGGCTCCCGCTTACTGCAGTGAGAAAACCCTCATGAAGCAGTGAAGACCAGTACAGCCAAAAATAACTAAACACAGGGCTTTTTAAAAAAAGAGACAAATCTATACTCCACTGTATTCTTATATTAAAAAGGAGGACTCTTAGGAGTAGTATTGAGGAGTAGGTATTTTTTTTGTTGTTATTTTACTTTATAGTTTTGTGTACGTATATCTGTGATCTATCTTTTCTTGATCTGATAGCGCTGTAGCATATTTTGGCCTTTATTTTCTTTAGGAAAGTGCGTATGTGCCAATATCATTTGTAGCATTTGTTTCAGAACTTAACATCCTTATTTTTCCACATCTCCCTTCTTAATTGGCTAAACCTTAGCTTATGACATATCGGGTCTGAGACTGTCATTTGTTGTTTTACTGTAAAGCTTCCTCCTTTTTCACTGTCACCCTGTCATTTCTTTTACCTTCAGTTTTGTTTCTTCTTTTGCTTCTTTTATTCCTAAATTCATCTGTTTTCTGGTATGAGAATGGTAGGATAGAAAAAAGAGTGTTGTAGGAATTATCATTACATGTATATAAATTAAAAAGTCATAATATGAGTCATTACAGTGTGACTTTAGTCCTCTAGTTTTCTAATTAAATCCTTAGGAGTTCCGCATTACCTTTCTTAACAAATAGCAATGACAAATTTTGGACATATAAAGTGTATTAAATATATTTTAAAAATAAGTTTATATAAAAATATAAAGAGTATAAAAATACTTGAAGACAGTAGATAGGGGAAGACAACTGGCAGAGACTGGAGGGGTTGGCATTTTAAAGAAGAGACTGGAACAAGCAAGGAGGATTTTTCATTTGTCACCACGTTTTACCCAAAGGCAGGCCCCTGTCAGTGTTGTTCAGGGTGGCTAAACTTGGACAGAAATCATAACACAGAGTTTGGGGTATAGGAGGTTAAAGGTGAAAGAAGCATCTCCCAGAGAGAACCCCACATTATGCATGTAGATCTTACAGGCTATAAGAACTACACAGATTTCAGTTGCTCTCCACTACACGGGAGAAAGCAGTGTACTTTCTGTACTCACAGGGGAGTGACTATAGCCAAGTTAACTACTGTTTAAGCAGAAAAGTAAATACTCCTCAGAAGAGCATAACAGAATCCAGAGTCTACATCCCTGGTAATGACCAAGATACACTTCACGTTTGTTAAACACAGACACATACACATGTAAACCCAGGAATGTGACACATACTTAAAGGAAAAGGCAGATAATTAAGACAGACCCTGATATGACTCATGTATTAGAATGACCAGATCTTGTAACTCTGTTCCAGCACAGAAAGGAAAATATGCACATGATGAATGCACTGACCAGAAAACTCAACAGGAAAACAGAAATTGAAGAGAACTTTATAATTAAATGTACAGTTGTCTTTCAGTCACTAAGTCGTGTCCTTGTGACCCCATGAACTGCAGCATGCCAGGCTTCCCTGTCCTTCACTCTCTCCAGGAGTTGTGTCAAACTCATGTCCATCAAGTGAGTGATGCTACTTAACCATCTCATCCTCTGTTGCCTCCTTCTCCTTCTGCACTCAAACTTTCTCAGCATCAGTGTCTTTTCCATTGAGTTGGCTCTTCACATCAGGTGGCCAAAGGATTGGAGCTTCAGCTTTAGCATCTGTCCTTGCAGTGAGTGTTCAGGGTTGATTTCTTTGGCATTGACTGGTTTGATATCTTTGCTTTCCAAGGGACTCTCAAGTCTTTTTCGGGCACCACAGTTCGAAAATATCAATTTTTTGGCGCTCCACCTTCTTTATGGTCCAACTCTCACATCCATACATAACTGCTGGAAAAACCATAGTTTTGATTATTCAGACCTTTGTCAGCAAAGTGATGTCTCTGTTTTTTAGTATGCTGTCTAGTTTTGTCGTTGCTTTTCTCAAAGGAGCAAGCATCTTTTAATTTTGTGGCTTCAGTCACCACCCACAGTGTTTTTGGAGCCCAAGAAAATAAAATTTGTCACTGTTTCCACATTTTTCCCATGTATTTGCCATGAAGTGATAGGATCAAGCACCTAATTGATATTGTAGAATATTTCATGCAATACGAATACAATAGGATGCACATTCTATTCATGTGCACATGATATGCATACCACAATAAATCATATATTGTGTCATAAAACACCTCAAATAACTTCAAAAGATTGTAACTCTGAAGGTGATATTCTGCAACCATGATAGAATTTAAAATAGAAATCAGTAATAATAAATATCCAGGAGAAATTCATATTTTTAAAAATTAAAGAACATAATTTTCCCTAGTTGATACACAGATTTAATGCAGTTGAAATCATGGACATTTTTAAAGGCATCTACAGTAGATACAAAAGTGTTAGTCACTCAGTCCTGTTTGACTCTGCAACACCGTGGACTATAGCCCACCAGGCTCCTCTGTCCACGGAATTCTCCAGGCAAGAATACTGGAGTGGGTTGCCATTTCCTTCTTCAGGGGCTCTTCCTGACCCAGGGATTGAAACTGCATCTCTTGCGTCTCCTGTATTGATAAGTGGCTGCTTACCACTGGCCACCTGGGAAGCCCTATAGTTATGGTTATAGTTTTATTATAAAAGGGTATAACTCAGGAACAGCCAAATAAAAGGAAGAGATGTATAGGGAAAGTTGTAATGGGGGCGGAGGTGCGGCAAGGGGTAGGGAGGTCTCTTGGCCAGCCACTCTCCTAGCTCACAGTTGTGTTCACCAATTTGGAAAGTCTTGCATACCTCACCATTTTGAGGGTTTTTTTTTTTTTTTAATTTAAAAATTTAAACTTTTTATATAGTTTTAAATTTTTTTGATTTACAGTTATTACAAAATATTGGTTATATTCCTGGTGTTGTACAGTATATCATTGGGCCTGTCTTACACCCAGTAGTTTGTACCTCTTACTCTCCAACCCCTATATTACCTCTCCCAGCATCTACTTACTGGTAATCTGTAGTTTTTTCTCTACATCTGTGTGTCTGCTTCTTTTCTGTTGTATTCATTAGTTTGTTGTAGTTTTTAGATTCCACATAAAAGTGAAATATACAGTATTTGTCTTTCTCTAACTTATTTCACTTACCATACTTATTTTGCTATCATCTGTGTTACTGCAAATGGTAAAAAATATCATTTCTTTTTTATAGCTGAATAGTATTCTGTTTTGTGTGTGTATGTGCCACATCTTCTAAACTCATTCATCTGTTGTTGAACACAGGTTGTTTCCATGTCTTGGCAGTTGTAAATAATGCTGCTGTGAATATTGGGGTGCATGCATCTTTTTAAATTAGTGACTTTTGGATATGTACGCAGAAGTGGAATTACTGGGTCCTATGATAGTTCTAGTTTTAGATTTTTGAGAAACCTTGATATTACTTTCCACAGTGCTGCACCAATTTACATTCCTACCAACAGTGTACAAAGGGCTCCCTTTTCTCTACATCCTCAGCGACGTTTGTTATTTGTAAACTTTTTGATGATAGCCATTCGGACAGGTGTGAGGTGGTATCTCAGTTTGGTTTTGACATGCGTTTCCCTGATGACTCAGTGATGTGGAGCATGTTTTCATGTATCTGTTGGCCCTCCGCATCACCGTGTAGTGAGAACTTTTTAGAGATGTGCTCAGCCTTCAAGTAAGCAATACAGTATTTGTAACTACAGTCACCATGCTGTTCATTATATCTCCATGACTGAATTATTTTATTCCTGGAAATCTGTACTTTTGGACTCTCTTTATCCATTTCCCCTCCCTCTTACCCCCCTTTTCAGCTTCTGCCTCTAATAACCACCGGTCTAGCCTCTGTATTTGCAGTTTGGATATTTGTTGTTCTTATTGATGTTTTAAAGCTCCACATATAAAGAAGTGAAACTCGCTCAGTCGTGTCTAACTCCTTGCGAACCCATGGACTATACAGTCCATGGAATTCTCTAGGTAAGAATACTGGAGTGGGTAGCTGTTCCCTTCTCCAGGGAATTTTCCCAACCCAGGGATCGAACCCAGGTCTCCCACGTTGCAGGCAGATTCTTTACCAGCTGAGCCACAAGGGAAGCCCAAAAATGAAAGTGAAAGTCGCTCAGTCGTGTCTGACTTTTTGTGACCCTACAGTTCATGGAGTTCTCTAGATCAGAATACTGGAATGGGTAGCTTTTTCCCTTCTCCAGTGGACCTTCCCAACCCAGGAATCAAATCGGGGTCTTCTGCATTGCAGGCGAATTCTTTACCAACTGAGCTATCAGGGAAGCCCCACTGCCCCACTGCCCTCAAGGTCCATCCTTGTTGTTGCAGATGGCAGCATTTCATTTTTTTATGGATAAATAGTGTTCTGTTTTGTGTGTGTATCTCACGTCTTTTTATGTTTTCCTGCATTGATGGACACTTAGGTTGTTTCCATATCTTGACTTATTGTAAGTATCACTGAGGTGAACTGGGCCGGGGGACATTTATAGCTTCAAGAATTAGTATTTTTGTTTTCTTTGGATAGATACCCAGAAGTGGGATTACTGTAACTTTTAATTCCTTTCATGACTTAAAAAAAAATAAATGTATTATTTTAATTCTTTGCTTACATATTATATCTGTATATGTTATAAATCCATTGAGACATTGTTATAATTTGTGATTGATATAATTTATCTGTTTTATAGAAGTAGAGAAAAGAAAGGAGAGTTAAGTATTTTTTATAAAGTGCTACATGATCTTTCTTATTTATAATTTTTTCTGGTCCTTTCATTGGTTCCTGTGGAGTCATTACCATCTAGTGACATTTCCTTGCTCATTACAGCTTTGTTCCCACTACCTCCTTTGTTTTATTGACAAATACATTACTTTTCCATATGTTATATAATTATGTACATACTATTTTATGCAGCTGATTTTCAAATAGGTTAAGAGAAAGAATATGCATTATACTTTTTAAAAATCAGGTGATCGCTTTCAATGACACTATTTTTTCATGTGAATTTGTGTGGATTCTTAGGTCACTTGCTTTCATGCTTAAAACCTTCAGTTAGATTATTTCATAAGTTGAGTCTGATACTTTTGATCAGTTTTTGTTTTCTGGGAATATTTTATTTTGCTTACATTTTGATAGATGGTTATATAAAAAGTTTTAGTTGATAGTTTTTGGTTTTTTTTTATTCAGTACTTTGAATATGTCATCTTTCTGCCTTCTGGTCCACATTGTTTGTGATGAAAAGTCAGCTATTAATCTTTTGAAAGTTCCCTTGTACATGATAAGTCATTTTCCTCTTGCTTCTTTTAGGACTTTTTTTTTCTTTTTCCTTCAAATTTTTATATGATGTGTCTGGACCCCTTTGTGTCTGTCCTACTTGGAGTATTCATCTTCATACACATGTAGGTTTATCTTTTTAACAGCCTATCAACCAGAGACGTCTTAGTACGTCTTTTGTTACCCTAACATCATTGACCAGAGACATTTCAGTATTCACTTATGTAAGAAATCACTGGCTACAGGCATTAGTTTCTGTAAAAATCCCCTGGTCAATCATGTACTAATTAAATTTAAGAGATTTATAGCCATAACTTTTTGGAAGGTTTTTTATGCTTCTTCCTCTTTTCTTTCTCTGTATTTTTATTAAATGTACATTGGTACATTTAATGGCATCCCACATTTCTCAGAAAGTTTGTTCATTCTTAATTTTTATCTCTGTTCTTCATATTGTGTAATTTCTATTGTTCATCACTTTCTTCTTTCAGTTTATATCTGCTATTAAACTGTTCTGATGGATTTCTCATTCTAATTATTGAACTTTTCAACTTCAAGATTTGTTTGGTTCTTTGTCGTCAATCCTATCTTTACACTTAAAAAAAATGAGATATAACTCAAATGCCCAAAATTTACCATTGAAAATGTACAATTCAGTGGTGTTTAGTTATATTTACAAAGTTGTGCAACTATTGCCACTTTTTAACCCAGGATATTTTTATAATTTCAGAAAGAAACCCACATTGATTAGCAGTCAATCTCATTTCATTCCTTTCACATCCCCTAGAACTTTCTAGTCTATATTCATTCACCATGAATTTCCCTATTCTAAGCTTTTTGGAGTCACAGTGGAGTCATAAATATGTGGCCCTTTGTGTCTGGATTTGTTCACTAAGTGCACTGTTTTCAGGGTTCACCAATGTTGTGTGTATCAGTACTTCGTTCTTATGGTTAAGTAGTATTCCGTTGCATTGATGGAATATTATATTCTACATTCCACAATGTGAAATATTAATATACCACATTTTAAATCCATTCATCAATCGATGGACATTTGGATTCTTTTTTACCTTTCAGCTGTTATGAATACTGTTTCTCTGTAATTAAAAGTACGAGTTTTTCTATGAACATGTTTTCAGTTCTCTTATGTATATACTTAGAATAGCTTGATCAGTGGTCACTCTGGTTAAACTTTTGCAGGGACTGTCAGACTGCTTTCCATAATGGACTCACCATTTTTTATTCCCACCAGCAATTTATGGTCTCTCCAGTTTCTCCACATCCTTGCCAACACAACCATACCGCTGACTTTTTTCTTCATTTGTTTTCTTAATAATAGCCACCCTCAAGAATATGAAATAGTATCTCATTTTGGTTTTTATTTGCTCTTTGATAGCTAAATGGTTATGAGCATTGTTTCACATGCTTATTGGCTATTTGTGTATATGTTTATAATTTCTCTATTTAGTTTCTTTATTCTCTCTTTCACATGGAATTTCTGTTCAGATCTTTTACCTATTTATCACTTGGCTTATTTGGGTTTTTACTGTTGAGATATAAGAATTCTGTATATAGTGTATATATGTGTTATCTGATACATGAATTGGGAATATTTTCTCCAGTGTATGAGTTGTCTTTTCAGTTTCTTGATACTGTCCTTGGTTGCAAAAGGTTTTTATTTTGCAGAAGTCCAGTTTATTTATTTTTTTCTTTGATTCCTTGTTTTGTGTCATATACAAAAAACTATATAACATATGGTCATGCAGATTTAAACCTATGTTTTCTTCTTAGAGTTTTCATAGTTTTACCTTTTAAATACTGATGTATGATCCTTTTTGAATTACTATTTTACTTGGTTTTAGGCAGAGTGAAATTCTTTCTTTTTCATGAGTATGTCCAATGGTCCCAATACCATGTGTTGAAAAACTGTTCTTTCTCCATTTAAAGGTCATGGTATCCTTTTCAAAAATCAGCTGACTATATACGGATGGGTTTATGTCTGGAATCTAAATCATTTTCCACTGATCTGTATGCCTCCCCTTTTGCCAATTCCATCCTCTCTTGATTAGTATAGTTTTGTAGTAGATTTTGAAACTGGAAAGTTAGCGTTCCCTAACTCTTGTTCTTTTTCAAGATTGTTTTGACTATTTTGGGTCTGTTGCATTTACATAGGTATTTTAAAATGAGTTTCCTATTTCTGTCCTCTTCTGCCCCACCCCTCCATGACTGGGAGGACCTGTTTCCTTCTGGTGTTGGTGTATGGGGGGCAGAGGAGCATTCCACATGAAAGAGACCGCATTCTAGTAATGACCTAGTAGTGGTCAGGGCCTGAAGATTTCAGGAGAGGGCATGGTTGGGAGAGTGCTGTTCTACTTTTATGCTGTGAAATTGCTAACTGTAAATGTAACATGACCAGAAAGCCTAATTATTGACACATTCCTGCTTACACTGCTGAAGACTTGAGGTCTTCAAACAAGTAAAAAAAATCTAACAACAACCTTTGAGAGAATCATTGGAAGTTAGCGTTCATAGGTGATATAATGGAAAAAGAGTGTCATTAGTAGAGATATAACCAACTTTGACTAAATGGCATCGAAGAGACACAGCTCATGGGTACTCTTTCAATACCAACATGTCCTAGGAGCATTGTGAGGGGTAACAGTAGTTAGCTTTCTCTTGAGTGGGAGTTATGAAATTAGTTTTGCACTATGACAGTAAAAACCACAGATAAGATGTCTATACTACACCACAAAGAATGTTTATGTGCATAATTGCACAGTAGATAGACACTGAGTATCTATTTTTCTATTCCATATTTGAAAACTTCATTGATAAATCACTGTAGCTCTGAAAATAAATCACTGAGCCCATGAGAATTTTGTAAAATCAGTTATTTATTCAGACATTTGCTATACGAAAACTATATGCTCAGGACTGCCACATAGCCTAGGGGTTTACATCAGTGAGCAGAATCCAAGTTGTCGGTGGGATGTCAGCCTTGGTGTTCTTTTATACTAATTGATAGCGTACCTGAGAACAGGGAATGTTTTCATGAGTAAAGGATAGAGTGAGTAATATCAGTTGAGCTTGCATTGTTTTGCTTTAAACAAAGGTATTATTTATAGTGTATCTTCATGGGTGAATGCACACTGAGGAGTATGAGTAAAACATTTCTTTAACTAGATCTGTGAACTTTGTGTTCTTATGACTGCCTCTGAGGGGCCTGCGCTGGGTAGAGAACAGGAACTACAGTGTTCAGGTGTTAATAATTACAACCTTCAATCCACAGTAGAATTCACTTTTTAATTATAACAAAATTTTAAGCCTAGGCCTACTCCTAGGTGCAGTTTTGGTCCATGTATCCTTAGTTATCAGTTGGTATCAAGATATTTAGATAAGTTTTAACATTCATCTGAGTAAATCATATTTGATTGAAAAAAGAAGCTTTTATTAGAAGGTAAACCGTATGTATTTCCAGTTCTTTTTCCTTTGACTTCCTATGCTAGTATTATTTACAACTTACTTTAAACATAATTTGAAATAACTATGAACAAATAATTATGTCATAGTTTTGAAAGAGCAAGGTTTAAAGTATATGATAATTTTAAAAGAATAAATGTTCAAGATTTTTTAACATTTTACTATGTTGAGGAAAATCATTTGACCACGTGATTCTATCAGAGTTAAAGACGTGATAGGCCTGTTTGCTTTGACTTTAAGAGAGAGTTTTGTGCTGTTGTAAGATGAGAGACCTGTGAAAGTGCTTAGTAAAAATTAAGACTGAAAACTAAAGGGTGAACAAACATCTGTGATTTTGTCGTGGCCTTCTACCAGTGTAATAGTGCCGAGTGTTTGTGGGTTGAGCCTTGTCTCTGTGAGTACTGTCGGACTCCTGTGGGTTTCCCGGATTAGGAGCTGGTTGTGAACTGCTGCAGTTCATGAGGATGAACCATCCTAATGTTCTACCAAGGATGGCATTTTTGGAGTAGGAGAAAAAGCAGATGACAAAAACTAAAGGAAAAGAGAAGCGTTTCTTTCTGAAAGTATGTAGACTCCCTGCAGATGGTGTCTTCCTTGCCTTCTCATTTGCATCTTACCTTTGTGGATGAGTTAACGTAGCCTGTGTGGGAATGACATAACTACTACCTCTTACTTACTCTGACTGCATCGCGTGAGAGGACTGAACTGTGGCCCACATTTTTCTCCAGGGCTTTCTGCGGAAGTGAGTCAATACGTTGTTTCTGGCTTTACTTGCTGTCCCTCCCTACCATGCCGGCGTTGGGTGCATTGGAATTTTCCAGGTATATCATTAGAGCAGGCAGCACAGGAAGGGCCGGAGCGGGATTCACAGTGCCTGGGGAAGTCCCAGGGATTGTTCCAGGAAGTACTGAAAGTGGGCCAAATGGAGTAGGGGTCAGAAAATGACCTGAATAAAAAATGGACAGAACACTGAAAGGCCTTCATCATATTTAGCTATCTTTTATTATCATATTTAAAAACTGATTTAAAATGTAAGCTGAGATTTTTAGCGTGGATTTCAACACCTTTTTTTGTGCTTGTGCCAGGAACACAGTGTTCTGTTAAGTCATTCAGTGACGAAGACTGCTGGTTTGCTGCCAACCAGGGTCAAGTTCATTCAGATAAGCTTCAGTGTAGATACTAAACTGAGTGAGGAACATTCCTCCGTCTTGGCATGTTAGGTGGGTTTGGAGAATCAGTTGTTTTCAAAGATTGTTGTGTTAATGTCACATTCTTGTCTGTTTGTTGACTCTGTGTCTGACTTAGTGAAATAGCGCTGCTCTCCTAACCATTTCAGACGAGTATCTAGCAGGCCCTGCATGAACTCTACTCTGTCGTGTGAACTGTTGCTTTACACCACTGAAGGGAACACACAGGATTCCAGAAGGGCTGTTTTCAGTCACATATGCAAATTGAAGCTGGAAAAGGTAGATTAGAAGCAAGAAAAATACTATCAAATAGCCATCTTTAAGGATTTTATTCATCCTTTCACTCATTGGAATGAATGGTTCTTTCTTAGTTCCTTGGTTTCCTTTCTTAGTTACCATCTTTGTTTTCCAGTTTCAGAAATTCATTGACTCTGTTATATTAAAAATGCACTAAGTACACAGAAATCTAACTATTAGAGCAGTTTTGCCTGGAAATTGCATTTAAACAGTTTTTTTTTTAAAGTATTTTATTTGTCAATGTGTGAGTGAGCAAACCTATCTTGGTTTATAAGTGGCTTGCTAGATCCTCAGAAGATTACTTTTATTCTGTTCATTGTAGTATTTAACCAAGGATATGAAGTTGGTGTTGCTACTGATAAAGGTTTTAAAGAACGCTTGCATTACTTACTGTCTGCTGGAATATGTGGTTTGGGGGCCAGTGTCTGGTGATGGTCCTCTTTCTGTGACCAGTCACAGTGTCCCGTAATGGTTCTCTTTCTGTGACTGATCACCGTCTTACTCATTAATGCCTGTCTGGACTCGAGCAGGGTGCCTTGTCCTCATCAGGTACCAGCCCTCACCGGGTACCAACAGTCAGCCAGTTGATGGATACCAGCCACGTCACGGGTCCGACATGTGATGATGGAGCATTTAGGTCTGGAAACATATTTTATATATAAAAAAAAATAATCCCATGAAGCAAATAAATCATAAACCTATGCTTTTACAGACTTACTTAAAAGCAAACATGTTATCAAAAGCTATAACATAAGTATTTGTTTAGCTCATTTTTCTGCATGGGTTACTTTGGGCTTCTAGTAAAGCTTGAGCATAATAAATTTCTTCCATCAAATCTTCCTGTAGCAAGCATACTAATTTACCACTCTTCCAAGGACATTTGAACAGTATTAAATATTGTTAATGCAGATAGAATATGCATGAATTTCTCAGAAAGCCTTAGAATTTAAGTGCTGAAAGGAATATAGCATTTCCTCCCTTCCTCAAGAGGCACGCTGTAGTGTTAGTAGAGAGTTAGGGTTGGGTATTATATCGCCATAGCACTCCTTTTGCTTCCATTGTGCCCTTTGTCATAGCTCCCAGCAAGCATTGCCTTTCTCCCCAGGTAGACTGAAGTTTCTTGAAGTCCGAGGTATACTTGAGTGAGGAAATGAATGAATGAGTGAAACAGAGGCAAGACGTGAGGATAGACAGTGGCAGGGACTTTATAAAAACACTGCTGGCAGGACTCATATATTCTCGAGTTAAATACCTGTATCTGTGGTGAAAGCTGAGCTAAAAACAACTATTTAAACGTTCAGTTCTCATGAAAATTGAATTGCTGATATTATATTTTTTGTCTATTTATTCTCCTACATTTGTCTACTTTTATTGGAAAGCTTTATGCCTGCAATGAGGGTGACAGGACAGAGTAATGGGGTCAGAGTGCTGTCATGGGAGCATGATTTCTCATCCAGTCACTGTACCTGTCAGTATCCAAACTCTCAGATTGTAGTTGAGGATACTTAACAAAGTATGTGTCCTGATACCATCAAAATTTTCAACTGTGAGAAAAGCTAAGTGGAGAAAGATTCTGTACTTAATTAGGAAAAAGTTAAACAAATGACTGTAACAAGCATGCATGATCACATGGCTTAGCCACTTGAAAACATTTTTCCAGAATTTTGTATGATAGTTACATTCCAAGTAGAGAGCTCATTAACGAAGCACACGGGTCTCATAGGTTGAATGTGTGCTGATGGTCTATATCACTTATATTTCTAGGAGAAATTGTAATGGAAACACTCTTCAGTACACAGTGCGTTTGTGGTGGCTGGGAGCAGGGGATGCCTGCTTGTAGTCTACTCAGCTTAGTTGAGTGCTCATGTAAAAGGTTTTGACTCTTAAATAAGTAGGGGTTTAAGGAGTGGGGGAAAGTGTGAAATTATCAACAGGGATTTTAAGGGAAACATGTTAAACTTTCGATACTACGATGCTTTCTGTTCATCTTTTACTGTGCATCTTCCATCTAAATTGCTGGACTGTGACACACCTTGCTGTTTGGATCTGAGGGAGGGAACATCATTCCACTGTGTTTCCACATCACAGCACCCACTCCCTCCACGACCTGACACCCACTGCCTCCATGTCCGGACGCCCACTCCCTAGCTACAAGTCAGAACTTGTGCTTCTCTTGCCTGTGTTGGAGATACCAGTGCACTGCTCTGCTGCGTGTGGATCTTACAGGTTTTAAAGATGTCCCACTAGGTACTAAGATTTCTGCCTGAAAAAAGCACTGAGTGGAGGGGTTTAGGAAGGCCAAGGCAAAGAGGACATTGGCTTAAGTCAAACTTCTTTCTTTTATCTTATCCATCCTTTCTCTTTGGCTATGAGTTACATTCTTTCTGTGGTATGATGGAGCAAGATAGCACTTATTTTCCCCACTATGATTTCTGCTTCTTTTATTGAGCTAAACTTCTAAGAAAGAAAGCTCAAAGGGCCTTATTTCTTTAAATATGTGCCTTTGTTTTGTTTACTTATAAGAAAGAAATTTGAAATCTGGAATTTGGAGTTCTGAAAAAAAAACTGGAGAAGAAAATGAGAAAGAAGGGAAAGGAGATTTCTTATGTGTTGAGGATGTAGTGTTTTAAAGCTGCATTAAGGTCAGTAAGTCATATTAGAAAGGATTAAATGTAAATATACTTATTTGTGATTCAGTAGATTTGTGAGTGTTTACTCACTGAAATGTGGCTTGCACATATTTTATTCTGACAGATTTTGTTCTCCACCCTGGTAAAAATTGCCATCCTCATTTATAAAATCTGTTAACAAGTAAACTGGACTCTGGGCATAACATTTTATTTATTTAATTAAAAAATGTTGAATGATTATCTTATTTTTTTCCCCCAAATAACTGCACATCCAAAATGATAGGTTTACACTGTATGGTTTACTCCTGAGTTTGGCGCATTTTCCTGTGGTGGCAGGAAGACAGGACCGGAAACAGATTTTCTTAAGATTCAGATTTAAGGCTAAGATCTCCTTCTGCCCATTGCACAGCAGTCTTGTGACATGAAGACAATTAAATACATTCACATCTGTTCTGTCTATAGTTGTCTCTAATATGGAATGGCATTGACTCAAACTGTCTCGTAAGAATTTCTCAATTCAAGAACACTTTCTCACCTTTATATTACTTCAGGAGGAAACTTCAAAGGTTCTGTTTTCATGTAATCTTTCTTTTCTATGGGTTTTAGTCCTACCCATAGTTATTTATATTTAAGAAGTTAGGATGTCAGATACACACGTGAACACACACCCACTCTTGAATCTTGTCTGCATTATTAATTCATAATCCAACAACTTTTCTATAGTCTCTCTAGCTGGAGGTAATTAGAATCAGCACTTTTGTATAATTTATTTTCATTTTAAGATGTGAACTCTGTGTGACTGGGATTTCATGGACATCTGGTAATAAGAATGAGGCGTAGTGTCTCCGACCCTTTTACTTGTATAAGTTTTTAGTTGAGTTCTATTTTTATATTATTATCCGTGGCACATTAAATGAAGAATTCATATCACCTTTGTTAACATTGTGTCAGAACACTGTTAGTCCCAAATGTTGACAGCATCACTCCTTTAATAAAAATACCACAGACAAGGCCTCTACTTGTTTGGGTGTCCCTGGTCCCAGTTCTGAGATGGCCTTCCCTTTTGGTTGTACCCACAGGGGCAGAATTGAAAAGAGAGTTAATGAATGCAGGAAGCAGGATAGTGATTTTATGTCTCAGCCTGTTCTGCAGGGATGAAGGTGGGGAATGAATATTTTAATTCTTTTTCTCATTTCCCTCAAAAATCAGCTTAACCGTTGCAGACAAAGTTGAGATTTGATCACTCGACTTAATGCCTTGTACAGTTTGTCGGTGTCTTCCAGTTTAAGGTAGAGGGCACCCCATCTCTGAGGAGAGTGCATACATTTGTGGGTGTATGTGTTTCAGGTATTTTGTGTGTGTCAGGAATACATCATGAAAGGTAGTTCTCATTTTGGAATTTACCACTAGCTTTCTCCTTCCAGATATTCTTCCTGCTTCAACGAATGGATCCTTAGTAGCAACTAACCACAGCAGTGTGATCAGGGTTGACTTTCAGACTGAACAGTACATATGTGTGTGTGTAAAACTGCTTGAAAGAGCCTGGGACGCTCTTTACAGAAATGGAGAGACTGGCTTTTCCAGAAAACAGTCAATAAGAATCATCGCTGTGCGATGGTTATTTCTCATTGGTTCTTAAGCAGCCAGAGGACAGTGCTCTCAAATGGTGATTCCGTTTACTGTGCTCACCTTGAAGCCTGGGGAGTTTACTCTGCTCACCTGTCTCTGTCTGTCATTGATCCATCTGTCGTCCCCAGGTAAGAGGCCTGTGGACCAGGGGAGTGGTTCAGAGCGTCAGGCCCCAGAGGGCCTGCCAGGCACAAGACCTGTAAGCTGTCAGGAAGTTCCTGCAGGTGCTGCTTTACTGGAATGTGGCTCCCACATCACCAGATCCTCTCAGTTTCCAGGAAGCTCTCCAGATCTGTCTGTAAAAATCTCCCCATTTCTACACGTAGGCAGCTCATGCAAAGAAAATCAAAACGAAAAGTGAAAAACTCCACAGGGTGAAAAGCAAACATGGAAACCCTTCAGCTGACTGCCAGTCCGAGGCAGTGTCGATACCTCACAGCGCCCATTGCCTTGTTCTTGGAACATTGCTTTGATGCTGTTTGTATTCATGGGCGAGTAGGACTGTGATTCAGCTTTTATTTAGTGTTATAATGAGCATTCACATATGTCTTTCACACCTTGCTTAAATTCTATTGTGCTTTTTAATATTGAAAATAAGTGATAAGTGATGCTGATGAAACTGTAAAAAAAAAAAATTACAGCTGATAAATGGATTAAATGACCACAGTTATGCAAAAAGAGGCATCTAAAGTGCTAGTGTTGTGACCTTGAGTAGGTTCAAAACTGCTCTGACTTCACTTTTAGCCCTGAAATGCAGACGGTGATATCTGCTATTAGAACTTGTTGTCAAGTTCCAGTGAGACCACATGAGAGGATGAAGGATTTGTAAATGGTAAAGCATTATATGAATTTATCATCACAATAAGTCATTTTTATTAATAACTGAGTTATTAATATATTGTTATTGTATAGTGAGTGCCTTCCACCCATCTGACCATTAGTGAGGAGACAGGGTGGATGTACACTGACCCTGGTCTACAGGTCAGTGATACACTGTGGCCCCCAGGGGAGACTACAGGCTTGGACTCAGTAAGGCTGCATCAGGCGGACAGGTGTTAAAACCAAATATTCAGCTGTGAGGCCTTTGTAAAGAAGTCGTTCTCCAACCAGCAGCAGAGCACCACTTGGGAGCTTGTTAGAAATACAGATTCTCGGGCAAGCCACAGACCACTGAATCAGAGTCGGGGGTGAGGCCCAGCTGTCCTTAATGAGCTCTGCTGGCATTCTGTGACTTGAGCGTTGCCAAGAAGGAGAGGCATTCGGAGGGGCAGGAATATCTGTAGGAGAGTAGTCTTGGCACTGGTGTGTGTGGGGAGATCCAGAACTCAGCTCCGGGAGTGCAGGAGCGCTTGCCTAGTTTGGCTCAGTAGGGTCTGGAAGAGCAGGCCCTCGGTGATGGGTGTCAGGAACACAGGGCTCCTCAGCTGTCAGGTCACGGCCAGTGCTCCTGGGCTTTCCTCTCTGGTGGTTGTCCAGTCCAGAGGCTCTGCATGCTGCCTGTCTTCTGACCTGAGTCTAGGTTTCGGAGTAGCCAGAGGAGCCCCAGGAAGGCATAGTGGTTAGTGTGAGCCTAATCGCAGTGTGGGGGAGGGCTGGGGGGCAGCGTGGTGTGTGTGTGTGTGTGTGTGTGTGTGTGCACGTGCGCAGCACGGCAGGTGCAGTGGAGGGCTCTGGGAGCAGTGTGGAGGGTGTGTGTGTGTGCATATGCACACACGTGCGTGGATGCGTGCAGCACGGCAGGTGCAGTGGAGGGCTCTAGGGCAGTGTGTAGGGTGTGTGTGTGTGTAGATGTGTGCAGCACGGCAGGTGCGGTGGAGGGCTGTGGAGCAGTTTTGGAGGGAGTGTGTGCGTGGATGTGTGCAGCACAGCAGGTGGTGTGCAGGCTTCTTGAGGTTGGCGGGGAAGAGGCCTGCTGTGCTGCCGCAGAAACAAGAGGCTGGGAGGGACTGTCTTGCGTGGTGCTGACAGAACGCTTGCATCGTGGTCACAGATGCACAGTGGCTGTGATGTGCGGTGGGGTCAGAAGCCCCCCTCACAAGGCTGTTGCAGAGCTGTTGTGGGCCTGTCCTGGTGGGCCTTCCTCCGAGCCCCGTGTCTGCAGGCTGCCAGGTACAGGTCACCCGGTGCGGCCAAGTGTCAGCCTTGGGTGCTGGCATGAGGAGCTCCCTGTGACTGGGACAAGGGGGCCGCGCTGATTCCCAAGTGGGGGTGGCTGAGGGGGCTGTTGAGGACTTCACTGGCAGAGCAGAGCCAGTCTGTGCATGGATGGGAGAAGAAAAGAAAATTCCAGGGAGGGGTAGTCAAGTTGGGTTTCTAATGACCCTGTTCCAGATGGAGTGTGCATTGGAATGGAGAGAGGAAGGAGTATTAAGATCTATTAATGAATTAGTTTCGGTTTGGCTTGTTGTCACAGAGAACATAGAGGAAAAGATAAAGTCATCATGCTGAGGCTGGTAGCCTGAACACTGGCTGCTGGCGGGTGTAACAAAAATCTCAGAAAGGGGAAGGCTATAAATTCGCTTGTATTATGTGAGGTTGAGAGAGAGAGTCAAATATAAATGTCTCAGGCATTTGTAAAGATGAGTGATTTAAGGATAAAAAAGCAGGAGGCATAGATTTGACTGTTGTCTGTAATTTTTTGGTTTTTGCAATCTCGAGTTTGAAAAATAAAATCCTTACATAGAAAGAAACTTGTACTCTATTTCTCATCGGTGCCATAAAATTCTTCCTTGATGACAAGTATTTTGATTCCAGCTTTTTGTGGTTTTTGTGTTTTCTTTATAAATTGTGGTAGAGTTCTGAAATGACCCCCGGTACCCCACTCCTGCTGAATCCTGCACGGCCCCTGAAACTGTGACCCGGGTGGCATTCACTCCCTGATTAAACTTTGTATTTAACTCAGTGGACTTGAAGACAAGAGTTGATCCTCTGGGCCTGGCCTCATCCCACAAACCCTTTCCATCTGGGTCTAGAGGTCAGAGATGGGGGAGGCAGAATTGGAGGCAGAAAAGGGATTTATGTAATATTGCTGGTTCACAGTTGGAAGAGGCCACAGGGCAAGGACTGTGGTAGCATCTACGAGCTCAGAGTGCGCCCTGACCCACAGCCAGCCAGGAAGTGGAGACCTCAGTCATAAAGTCAGAAGGACCTGAATTCTACCAACAAGAAGATTGAGCTTAGAACTGGCTTTTTCTCCAGAGTCTGGGGGAGAACTAAGCCCAGCCATGCCTTCATGTCATTTTTGTGATACCCTGAGCAGAAGACTCAGTTAAAATGAGCAAGGGACTCCCCCATCAGTCCAGTGGTTAAGACTCCCTGCTTCCAGTGTAGGGGGTGCATGGGTTCAATCCCTGATAGGGGAATTAAGATCCCATATGCTGCCTGACACAGCCACAAAAGCACAAGGGAAAAACAAACAAGACTTGTGGCCTGCACAACTGCTAGGTAATAAGCCAGCGTGACTGCAGTCCCCTGAGTTTGTGGAACCTTGTTACACAGGATAGAAAGGAAACTCAGGTAGAGCTTGTGGACAGCATTCAAAGGGCACAGGTAGTGCATGTTGCTACGCACACCCACGTGTTTAAGACAGTGGACACACGCGAACATAATGAAGTTAAGCAGCTGGCCAGAAACTCCACTGCCGGCGGCCAGGACGTTCACAGGGTCATCCTCTCTGCCTCTCCTGGGAGCCCTCCCTGCGCCCACCCCCGGTATGGCTCCGTGCCCTGCTCCTCCCCCCACCCCATAGCGCTTTGTCCTTCCCCCTGCCGTGGGGTGTGTTTTTCTCCGCGGTGCAGGTTACTCCCCGCCCACACCTCGCCCACGTCTACCTCGGTGTTTGTGCAGCAGCAAGCAGAGCACCTGGTGCTCAGGGGTGTTTGGTCCGTGAGTGAAAGTGAGGCAGGGAGATGGAGATCTAAGAACACAGGGGTTCAGAAGCCAGATTAAAAAGTGTAGGATGATGATTTCAGTGACTGTTGAGATATAAAAAAAATGTGGTTTTTCAAGGGAAATCTCACTCTTGAGTGCAGGTCATTTAGAGTAAAATAGTGAATACCAGAACGTGATTTTGGAAATCAGAATAAAAAGCAGGTTCTGGTGCCTCACATTATTCTAAATGTTTACTTCTAAACATGCTGCGAGTCGGGCTAGAGAAAAATTGACATGGTCACTTACTTTCCAGACTTGGGAAAGAAAGTCACATGTGGTCTTGTATGAAACCTGTGAATAATCTCCTTGTTAATGCCACTACTCATATTTGTAAAGCCTCTTATTGACTAAAAATATATATGCAATACTATTTCTTGCTTAATGGTGGAAAGGTGTGTTCTGTGAATATTTATAAGCATCCTGTCCCATCAATCCTGGGATATGAAGTTTCTGTTCAGTTTCTGTTGTCTGTTACAGTGGTAAAGAATCCGCCTGCATTGCAGGATTCCATCCCTGGGTTGGGAAGATCCTCTGCAGGAGGGCATGGCAACTCACTGTAGTATTCTTGCCTGGAGAATCCCACAGACAGAGGAGCCTGGTGGGCTTACAGTCTATAGGGTCGCAGAGAGTTGGACACGATTGAAGTGACGTAGCACACATGCATGCACAGATGAAGGAGATAGAAACAGCCTCTACCAGAGAGTCCTTAGGTCTCACTGTGAAAGTTGTTTTAAACTCAAAATGATCATTTGTGCTCATTCATTTATTGCCAAAGAGCTGACTAGTAGTATGTTCTTTGTGGCTAGGACACATTTTACCAGCAAATGAAAATAAACTTTCAGAGAATCTACCATTTTTTATGGAGCCTGGAAACTCCTTGTGGGAGCATTTGAATGTGAGAAGGACAGTGCAGGATATGGTAAAATGAAGAGGAATATGACCAGGATTCTCATTGTAGGAGCAGATGGGTGAGAGTGGTCTTCCTCTGTCCCTTTAGTCAGTGTCCTCATAGACATTCTTACAGAAGATCTCCCTGCAAGGAATAGAGGCAAACAGCAGCTCCTCACAGACAGTTAATGAAGACATGATTTGACTTCTCTACGTAAAAACGTGAGGCATATGTGCGTGCCAAGTTGTGTCTGACTCTTTGTGGTCCCATGGACTGTAGCCCTCCAGGCTCCTCTGTCCATGGGATTTCCCAGGCAAGAATACTGGAGTAGGTTGCCATTTTCCACTCCAGGGGCTCTTACTGACCCAGGAATTGAACCTGCATCGTCAGGCAGATTGTTTACTGCTGAGCCATCTGGAAATCTCCACTGTGGGTGAACTTTACCCTGAACTGCATTGGCAAAGTTTCAAATTTATAATTAATGATAACCTGAATATGCTACATAAGGTTTTAAGTATGTGTGAGACCACAAGTAGTTTCTTCAGTATTTTCTCAAGTTCTTAAGACACTTAATTCTCCCTCTTGACTTCCTCTTCATCTTAGAACCTGCAATTTCCTTTGTAGGAACAACTTCCTGCTGGGCTCCACTGTCTTTGGCCACTTCTGCCTTGGATGCCCTGCGTTTTCACCCAAGCCATAACTACATTGCAACACCAGGCCATTTCATCACCCTCCGAGTTGAGAAAGTCTAGCAGGAAATCACCAGTTGACTGTCCCCAGCATAAGCTTCGTGTTTCTTGGTTGCTGTGTCATGATAGGCAGTTATGGAGGGGATGCTTTGTAGAAAAAACTTCTTTTCTGTGGCATATTTAAGAGTCTTGTCATCTGGGGAACAAAATACACGTGGAAAGAGAAATATTTTCACCCTAGTCCGAAAAAGATCCTATTGTTCACAACTATTTTCCTATGGTCACTTCAAGTCTGTTGCTTTCTGTTAATCTCATCTTCTCTCACAGGACCTGATTTCACATGTCTCTCCTGATGAGTTAGTTTCCTGGGTGTAACAACAGGTCAGAGCGGAGGTGGTTACCCTCTCATCTGAGTAGTATCTGTAAATTTGGTTGTGGTCACCCAGAGGGTCCTTTTTTTGTGTGTGTTATCTAATGTAGACAGAATCTGCTCTCTTCCCAAAGCAGAAGGAACCTCTTTAGCTTCCTTCTCTACCAACTGCAGAAGTGGTGCAAAGTTCATTTCCCCATTGTTGCTGTTCAGATGGAACTGTTGTACCTAGCATATAAGGGAAGGGTATATAGTGTAAAAAATTGATTTCTGCTGTTGTTATCTAGAGATCAGATAAAGAGAAGTTTTCAGTGAGTGATGTGGTCAGAACCTACTTATTTCGTATTCTCTCTCACAGAAAATTTCTGTATGCCAGTCTAAACTCTTGGAGCCATGCATACATAAAACAGGTTAGGCTTTTAAGCTCACAGTCTCAAAGAAGGAGACAAATAGCATAAAGAAGTTCAGTAATAGAAGTGGGTACACTGTGTAGTGTTGGCAAAAGAAAAGCCCTTTGTGGGTTAGGAGGAACTCTGTAGTAGATACATGCTATGCAAAGTGTGGGAGTATCCATAGGGTACCCTCAGTGGTGGATGTGTGGGTGTTCACTCATAATAGAACATTGGGGTAGAGAGGACTTTGAAGATGATAGATGGATTAACAAAGTCTTCAGCATTAAATAAGAATTTGCCTCGTAGAAAAGACAGAGGCAGGGCATTTCACGGGCTTCCAAGGTGCCGCTCGTAGTAAAGATTCAACCTACCAGTGCAAGAGATGCGAGAGACAAGGGTTTGATCCCTGGGTGGGGAAGATCCCCTGGAGGAGAAAGTGGCAACCTGTTCCAGTATTCTTGCCTGGAAAAGTCCACGGATAGAGGAGCCTAGTGGGCTACAGTCCATAGCGTCGAAAAGAGTTGGACACAATTGAGCACAGCAACAAGAAAATGGCTTTAATTGGTTTATGGTCTCAAGTTGTTAGAAATTTCTTGTTCTTTTGTGATAGTTATCAAGTATGATTAAGAATCTCACATGATAAGCATGTTTGTTTGACCTCATTCAAAGTCATATAGTCCCTGAACCATACATAACGCTTAAGGTTCGCGTTAGTGCTGCTCCAGTGTCTCAGAAGCTTGGGTTAAATGTTCTTAAGGTCAGACCATTTCTATAAAAAAGCTCATTTCAAAACCTCTCAGTGATTTTTCAGGGCTTTAATTTTTTTAGGCTTACTTTGAGATATTCATTGAGCAGTTCTGAATCCAGTTATTGTCTAAATTAAATGTTTACACTTTGACTGTAAGAACAAGTTGCAGGAGGTTATGTGGGGATTCCACAGGAACAGGACTGTTTGTTGCTGGATCTGAAGATGGGGTGGCCATGCGGAAAGTAATGTCAGCTGGGAGCAGCCCCCAGCTGACGGGCAGCAGGAACCTCAGTCGAGAGGCTGTGAGGAGCTCTGTCTTCTACAGCTGTGGGGACTGGGAAGACGACCCTGTGCCCCAGTGAGAAGCGGCCTGCCAGCACCTTGACCGGCCTTTAGGTACTCTGTGTAGAGACTTCAGCCTGGACTCTCTTGCCCTGGATAAAGGTTTGAACGCCAGAACTGTGAGCTAATAAATGGATGTTGCCTCAAGCCTCTGACTCAGTGGTGATTTGTTGTGAGGCAATAGAAAACCCAGGCTAGAGTTTCCCAGTGCCAGAGAGCCAGGAAGTTACCCCTGGATTGCCCTTTCATGACTTTTGGTATTATACTGAGTTCATAGAAGGTATCAGCAGATCCTAAGTTGATTTTTAAAATTTGTGATTTAGGTAATTTGAGTTTTACTATAGCAACATTGAATGATGAAGAAAGAATTTTAGTATTCTCCTTTGTTTACTTTTTGTTGTATTATATTTTTAATATGTGGTTTTCTTTACCTAGGAAAGAAATTGAGAAAAATCATTTGTTCTGGAATGAAGTTGGCAAACTGTAGCTTGCATACTGCATCACGCCCCTTACCTGTCTTTACAAATAAAGTTTTATTGAAACTCAGCCATGCATACTGGTTTCTGCACTGTCTGTAACGGTGCTCATGCTGCAGCGACACAGTTCAGTATTTGTGAAAGACACTGTAATGGCCCTCAAAGCCTAGAGTACTTACCATCTGGTCCTTTACCAAAAAAACCAAAAAACAAAGCTGCCATCCCGTGTTATAGACGGTGATCTGATTTCAAACCGCATTTTTCTAGCTATAAATAGTTTCCATGAATGGAGATTGGTATTCCTCTGAGTCATGTAACATATATGTTATTAAAAGAACTGTATCTGATTGCCAGGGTTGTATAGGTAACTTTGTACCTTTCATTCTACTCACATGATGGAAAGTGTATTAAAATTATGGACTCTGTGTGTCTGGAGTCCCTAAGACCCTCTCCAGATTTAGTGATTTGTCAGGAGGAATCATTGAATTTGGAAGTCATTATACTTGAGGCTCTGATTTATTACAACAAATGATACTAAGCACAGTCCGCAGGGGAAGGTGTTTGAGAGGTTGGGTGACCAGGCATAAGCTTCAAAGAGTCCTCGCCCAGGGGTAGTAGAGGACACACTTCATCTCGACCTGCAGCAGCGCTTGCAGAGTGTAGTAAGCTCACTGGTTCTGCGTAGTTTTGGTTGTCCCCATAACAGTGCCTGGTGACTGGCTGCAGTGACCAAACCCAGTTCCAGAAGGAAAGCAGATGCTTACCATGAATTACATTGTTTGCACAGACCATCTGGACAGAACAGTACAGTGTGGCCAAGGTACGGAGTGTGCAAAATGTTTCTATCAGTTTGAATATTCCAAGAGGTCAGTTCTCTAGTGCCAGTCAAGAGCCAGTGATTAAAGCAACCCTTCTGAGCACACGTGGTTGGTTCACCTTGTGCGTTAATCCTGAGCACTCCATAGTACGTGTTCAGAGACACACACAGAATTTTTGCTGGTTGTAAATGTTCTGCTGTACAGTCTTTATGTAGTGTCATGTACATATAGAATGTTCTAGTTACAACTGTATTTCAAATATGTTCTTTTAGTGAATTAATTTTAGTCAGCATTATCTTTATTTTTCAAGTAAAATCTGTATTACTTCATGTATCAAGCCCAACATAACTTTATAGAATCATGGGTGTTTAAAATTTCACAAAGATAAACATTGTTTTATTTGAATTTATAGTTTAAATCAAGTATCTTCTTAAGGGTGGACTACTTTACTGTTTCTGGCTTTTATAGGGACTGAAACAGCCTGGTACTTCTTTTCATAGTTCATGTTCCTGCATGAATGTTAAAGAGTAATCATTTTCAGAGTTGACTTACCTCCATGATATTGTTTTGGCTCATTGTAGCAAATAAAATTTCTAACTGTATTAAACATTTTTTAGTTATTGAAATAATGATGAAATGAGCTTTATGAAACATTACACCCTTTAAATAGCTTAATGTAAAGTGCTTGCTGTATCACCTTTGTCAACCTTCATGTTATGGAAAAATATACAGGACAGATTTCTTCTGTGGACAGAATTCTCTTAAGTTTTGCCTTCCTGTACTTCTGTAGCTGTCAAAGTTAAATATGTATACATATGTGTGTATGTGTGTGTGTGTATATATATGTGTGTGTATAAGATTTCCTCTCTTCCTTCACCTGGCATTGTTTTCTAGACAGAGGCTGATAAGTGTTTAGGATTCTGTGTGGATAATAGGGATTCCTGAGATTATTCCCTTATCTTGTGTGACTGCACAACTGTGTTTAAGTCATTTTCTTTATTTTAGTTTACTTAATTTGTCCTCTTTCATCTCAAAGGAATTTTGTGAGGATTATTTTGATGAGGTTTGACTATTTTGAAGAAGCATCTGTTTGTATATGAGATATGGTCAGGTGCTACCTTCTTGAAGTCCAGTTGGGACCCTTTCAGCTAACTTTGGATCTGGAGCAAGGCCTGGATCCTCTGAAATACTTGCTTTTAGATTTGCTTTACAGTGAGTGTTTTGGCTTCACTCAGTTGTAAGCAAGTAGCCAGATAGAGATGTCTAACGAGCAGAGTATATATTTTATTAATCTTTTTAGTCCTCCTGTTGTCCAGCACTAAGCCTTGCTGCTGTTTCCTGGTTTCAAACTCAGAGCAAGCAAGAAGTCTGTGACTTTGATAGTCAGAAATGCAGCAGGAGCAAGCTTGAGCATCGCAGGTTTGAGGCCCACCAGCAGTCTTGTAAATGGTGGGAAAGGAAGCCTATCTGGTACGTGCAGAACTGCACACCTCAACATCCTAAGTAATGTTTCTCTATGAGAACAGCTGTCAAGAAAATGCTAAACTATGTTCAGTCTACAATATTTAAACAGACAGAAGTTATGGAAAACTACAGCCGTCTCTTAGAGATTACAGATGGAAGGATGTAGTCAAGGCTCCTGAGAAAACTCAGCATTTAATTTCATTCTTCCATGTTTATTCCCATTTCCTTGACTGTGGAGCCCCCCCTCTGCCTTTCTCTTCATGCCTGTTAACACCTCCTGGCACCATGCTTGGAGACTGCTTCCCTAGGCCCTATGAGGCTGTGTACTGGCCTTTCACTGTATTGCCTTGTTCACCACCTTGTTCCTTAGGGCACTTCCCTGGCTTGTTTCCTTGGAAGCCTTCTGTCTTCTCCAGACTGCTCCCTCCATTCTGACTTCCCACCCCCACCTCATTCGGCACTGTGTAGGATTTTATTTTGCTTTAGTTTAGTTTTTTTTAATTAAAGTGTGGTTGCTGTGCAGTATTATATAGTTACAGGTATACAATATAGTGATTCAGAATTTTAAATGTTATACTCCATTTATAGTTAGAAAATATTAACTATGTTCCCTGTGTTGTACTGTATACCCTTGTAGCTTTGGTTGCTTGCTTAGTTTCTCAGTTGTGTCCAGCTCTTTGCGACCTCATGAACTGTAGCCCTCTAGGCTCCTCTGTCCATGGAATTTCCCAGGCAAGAATATTGGAGTGGGTTGCCATTTCCTCCTCCAGGGGTTCTTGCCAAAACAGGGATTGAACCTGCCTCTCTTGTGTCTCTTGCCATGCAGTGGATTTTTTACCCACTGAGCCACAGGGGAACACCCATGGTCTCATTTTGTACCTAATAGTTTGTGTACGATTCTAATTCTTTGCCATGAAAAAAAGCAGTCTGGCTCATAACCAGCAACAGCCTGTGTCTTGCCTCTGATTCTGTTTGCAAATGAATAAATTAATGTTTTGAGTGTGTGGTCATTTTTCCACTCTGTTAGATTTGAGGCTCCAGTTTTGAGCGTGCTCTGAGTTGGATGTTCCTTAGCCTCCAGCTGAGCAGAGAAAGGTATGCCACCCCTGCCTCTTTGCCAAAAGACTGCATTGCAGAAAGACAGGCTGTGTCTTTCCCTGAAAATGTTTGAAACAGAGAGAGGCAGCCAGGTTGTGTCACAGACTGCATCTGTACTCCAGTTGAGCACCATCTTCCTGGGAGGAGGCGTGCTTTCCTTTCCTGTCCTGTAGTCACTCACTGGGCCGGGGGATCCTGGTTCTGGGTGGATCTCTGCTGCGAGGCCCTGCTGGCCCCAGGCCTTCAGGCACTTTTGTGCTCTCAGCTGCTGCTCAGTGAACTTTGACCCACAGCTTCCTTTTTGAGTGCTGCAGTCACTGTCTTGCTCTGTCTCTAATGATGAGCCTTTCCCCTGCTGTTTGCTGTTTTCCCCTTGGGCTCCTCAGAGCAGGCACTTTGGTTGTAAAGATGAGGTGGAACGGTGCTTCTGTGAACCCACAAAACGTCGGTAGGACTTGAGTTCTGTTCTCATCACGCTGGAATTTGAGGTTGGAAACATTTTGTTTGGGGAAGGCAAGCCAAGTGGTTTACAGAGGTGTAACTCTGGGTGTAGCTTGTTAAACCTGTTTACCACAGAAAAAAATTTTTTTTTCTTGAATGTGTGAGAAAATCTGTAGCTTTTGTTTTCCCTCTCACTAGCTGGCAATGATTTTCATGGATAAAGTTTCAGTCACAAAAAGCATGCAAGTAAACAGTGAAAGTGTATCACCTATGATTAGTTTAAGACTATATTATCTAGAGTTATGTTGCTTTTACTGATTTCTAATTCCAGTAGAAAATAAAATTCTGTTAGGATCTGGAGGATACACTCCTCCCATTCCTGATGGTTTTGCTCTCCTTTTCTACACATCCAGTGTTGTTCTTGATAGAGAATAGCCCACGTTAATGAAGGAGTGAGAGTATACGTGTGTGTGTGTGTGTGTGTATAATGATTCCACCAGAATTTAAAGACCATAGAGGTTAGGATTCTGGTGTCCACTCCCCCCACCGATCACCACCACTAGATTCATTGTACCCAGAATGATCTCTGATGCACAGCAGCATTCAGCTGATTTGTTAAAGGAATGAATTCCATTTTAGAGTTTTGAGTGGAAATGAAAGTGTCTTATAACTAAACTTGTTCGCTTATCAGCTGCCAATATTCTTCATTCCCATTAATTTTTAACGACTATATTAGTTTTGGTCATTTTACTTGTCACAGCTGCCAGGGCATATCTTCTTTAGCATTTTAGCTGTTGCCCCCACGTTTTAACCTACGTAAAAACATTTAGTGGCTGTTATTAGATTCAAAAGCTCCTAAACAGACAGGACCTTTTACTTCTCTTATTATGTCCTTAAAATTCCTGTGACTGTTGTCATTTGTAGTGTGAGTTGAAAGGGAGGCTGAATCAGGATAAACGTGGTGAACTTGGCGTGGCCTGGCCCTTGCTGATCTCCTCGGGCAGGTCTGGGCTGGCCAGTAATTGGGTGGGAGCCTCAGAGAGCAGAAACCAGTGCTTCGAGCCATGGGCCTGCCAGTTAGGTGCAGCCGATAGCTGCCCCCACAGCAGGGCACTGGGCTCACAGGGTGCTTCACTGACCCTGCTGGGCTGAGACCAGAGCATGAGGCTTGTTTTTGCATAAAATACAGTAAAATGAGCTGTTTTTGTCCTGTAATTGGTTATCTCAAGGAGTGATTTTAGTTTAGTTACCTTTTGTTTGTTTTGCCAGCTGGGTAAGTAATTTAGCTTACAAAGGTGTCATTTAGAATTGAAGAGGTTATCATTTGTTACTGATATTCCACTGTTGCTGTTGGTGAAACCTATCTATACATTTTAGAATTGAAAGCTATAATTTCTGAAAGTTAAGAGAGTTGTTTCATCTGACTGATTGGTTTCACTTATTTTACGGCAGCGTGTCTTAGCCTTACAGGTAGACGCTTGACTTCCTGACTTTGTTAGTGGACACGGTTTCTATCCAGGAGGACCCTGCACGTGTAGACATGGATTTAGATTGAGATTTGATATACGAACTAGGATGCTTAGGTTCAGGGCTAGTTCTTTACTTATGAGAATCTTTCCTGAACATTTCATGCAGACATTTGTGGATAGGATTATAGGAGGTAACTTCAGCTTAAAGAATATCAGATGAATTACATAGAATGTTGTCTGAATTCATTTTTTAAATTAAAATTTTATGATACTTATTTAAAAATCTATTTTAAATAAAAAATGTTGAATATCCACCTATTTAGAGAATTGAAGAATTTTTTTATTCCTGATTTTTCCACTGATTACAGCTCACGTAAGTGTGCGTGTATGCTTCCCATTTTGTCCCTGCTCTCGTCATCATGTATGCATTGCCAGATAACTGGCAGATTTTAAGGGTGAGACAGTGGAGTCTTTTTTATCATCTTGGGTGCACGGGATTGCAGATTATCAAAGTAAGATGGAGTCATTGTGATTCCTATCATACCATCTGTAGGAGGTTGGTTGTCTGATGAGGCGGAAGTAATAAATGCACATTGACTTGGTTACCCAGAAATTAGAGTGCTGCAGCCAGCTTGTCCTCACTCGTGTCCTCCCTGAGGATGTCTTCTGGGTCGGTGTCACTGGTGTCTTGAATCATTTCTTCTCCAGTGACATCTTTGTCAAGGAGCTGAATTTCTGGTCTCCTGCTAGGTGGCTCTGTGTGTCTGTGCTCGTCCTGTGATCATCTAAAACTCTGTGTGTTCCAAAGAACAGCTTCTCTCTCCATCCTCTGCTCTTGAATGTGTCATGTATTTTAGTTGGTAGCACCGCTGTCTTGATTGAAACTTGGCCTTTTGTAGTGCATTTCTTCAACCGACTATCTGCAGTATTTTCATTAGTGCTATTTGGTTATCACACAGTTTTAGAATAATAATTATTAAAGTAGTAGGCTGTGAATGCATTTACACTTACCAGTGTGCTGAATTTCAGCACATTAAAATTCTGTAGTAATTTAAGTTGCTGGACTTACCGTGTGACTCAGTGGTAAAGAATCCACCTGCTGATGTAGGAGACGTAAGAGACACGGGTTTGATCCCTGGGTTGGGAAGATCCCCTGGAGAAGGAAATGGCCACCCTCACCAGTATTCTTGCCTGGGAAATCCCATGGACAGAGGAGCCTGGTGGGCTACAGACCATGGGGTCGCAAAGAGTCAGACGTGATTTAGTGACTAAACAACAACAAATTTAATTTGCTAGAGCATGTCTTCAGTGAGTTTGGGAATGGAAACAAATCTGAAGGCATGGAGCTTATCACTGACCCAGAGTAGTCCCTGGTACCAAGAAGCCACATGGAAAGTATGTGAGTGAATTTGCCCAAAGTTATCATCATTCCAAGAAATAAATTTAGAACCTACTTCCCACTGCTGATGGCTTGCTTGATTTGTATTTATGTGAGAGGACATTTGTATTCTCTGCACCCCCCAGTCTTGTCAGTTATGTTGTTATCTCTTGCCTCCCAGTATGAACTCCACACTTTCATCTGTCAAGACTTGTCTGTGTATCTCGAATATCCCTGGTCCTTCCCTGCCTCATGTGCTTTCTTTTGTCTTTTCTCATCTTTAAAATGCTAAGAATTCTTTAGTCCTTTGAGACCCAGTGTAGGTTTTGTCTCTTCCAGCACATCTGCTGGTTTCTGATCAGCCAGAAACAGGGTCTCTATTCTCTGCTCATTTGGAACATCTCATGTGAGCCATGCTTACAATATCTCCTTTATTTGATTTCAGGTTCGTTATGAAACTGTCTCATTAGATTTTCTCTCTTGTGTAACACCTTGCACATAGTATATCCTTAATTAGCTTGCTATTTCTTTAATAGAACACTTTCTGTACTTTGAGATACTTAGCAGATAGTTAATTTTTAGTTGCAAGTAACAAAAAGCAAATATAATTAGTTTAAGAGGAGGAGTAAAGGTTTTAGAACCCTGCTAAGGAGAAGGCAATGGCAACCCACTCCAGTACTCTTGCCTGGAAAATCCTATGGGTGGAGGAGCCTGGTAGGTTGCGGTCCATGGGGTCGCGAAGAGTCAGACATGACTGAGTGACTTCACTTTCACTTTTCACTTTCATGCATTGGAGAAGGAAATGGCAACCCACTCCAATGTTCTTGCCTGGAGAATCCCAGGGACAGGGGAGCCTGGTGGGCTGCCGTCTATGGGGTCGCACAGAGTCGGACACAACTGAAGCGACTTAGCAGCAGCAGCAGCAGCAGTATATCCTGAGATTGCTCAGGATATATTATTTCTGTAACTGGACTATAGACCTGAAGAAAGTAATTATATGTGAAAGTTTTCAGAGGGCTCCATTTGGTCATCTTTCCCAAGGAAGCTGGTGGAAGTCAGTCTCTCCATCTCCCTGTGTCTCTCGTCTTTTGCTCTGGCAGCCTAAGCAGACTCATCCAGAGGTTGGTGCTGAGAAGTGTTGTGCTGCTGTGGCAAATACCTTAAAGTGCAGAAGTGGCTTCAGAATTGGATGTGGGGAAAGGATGGAAGAGTTTCGAGGTACATAGACACAAAAGCAGACTGGTGTGAAGGGCCTGCTAAAGGTGATACTGGTGAGAACTGAGAGAAAAGTGATACTGTTTTTTATATATTGGGTTAAATAACGTCGTTATATTAATTTCATCTGTTTCTTTTTATTTTCTTAATGTGGCTACTAGAAAGTTTTAATTTATATATCTTTCATTGGGCAGCACTGAAATAGAGCTACATGTATGAACATGAATAAATATTTTTTAAAAAGATAATGTTGATGGAAAAAGTAGGTCATTCAGAGCTGTGTTCAGAGGATACCATTTAAAAATTTTATATAAAGTTTGAAAGCTCACAAAATAATACTCTATAGTATTTGTGTGTGTGGTAAAGAAGAATAAAAAGAGGATGTTGATGAAATGCCAAATTTAGGAGGGAGTTACCTCTAGGACAGAGGAAAACTAGAACATGAAGAGAGATGCAGGAATTTTCAACTGCCTTTAAAAAAAAAAAAACTGAAGAAAAATTTGTACTGTGTTAATATTTGATGAAGGGTGATTAGGTAATGAACACAGATATTTTTTACTTCTTAACGATCTTCCATGTGCTTAAATTATTTCATAATAAGTAGTCATATTATCTCATTCTTAAAATACTTCTGGAAGAATTTTTCCATTCAGCTAAGGAATGACAGAGCCAGTGAAGTGATTTGTGCAACTACGAAACAGTAAAATAGGGGACCTGTGATTCAAAACCAAGCCTTTTTTTGTTCCAAAACTCATAGCCCTCCTTTCTCATTAATCAGCTTCTACAGTAAAGATAAATTGTCCCCTGGAGCTTCTGAACCTGCAGACTCCTGTGAGCAGTCTTTGACTCCTTCCTTCTCCTCCTGTCCCGTGCACTGGCACCTCTGCATGCATACACAGGGACACACGGTGCATGCGCGCTCATGCACTCAGCATGCTTTGTGAGAGAATGTGAGTTCCTTACTGTCAGGCTGGGGCTAAGACACCTGGGCTCTTGTGAGCTGCCGTTTCTCGCTGTGTCCATGTGAGGAGAGTTCTTCCACACTCATCAGGATTTCAGCCTTTGGGGAACAGTTCTAAAGGAAAATGTGCTGAAGTGCTGCTGCTTGCCATCTTTTCCCAAAGAAGTTTGTTATGGCTTTTGTTTCCTCTTAAAATTGGACGTGCCTACTTCATGTAGAATACATGGTGTCTTCTGCTGGCTAAGGCATTGTTCATGTTTGATCGGCTGCTGATGACATTATTTGTTATGTTCCTCATTGTCATTTACAGAGATCCTCTTAGGGATGAAGAAAAAAACTTAAAAAAGAAAATATAAAATTTAATACATTTATCAAATGCTTAAAACCTCAGTTGGCAAAGAATCTGTCTGCAGTGCAGGAGACCCGAGTTTGATTCCCGAGTCAGGAAGATCCCCTGGAGAAGGAAGTGGCTACCCACTCCAGTATTCTTGCCTGGAGAATCCCATGGACAGAGGAGCCTGGTGGGCAACAATCCATGGGGTTGCAAAAGTCGGACATGACTTAGCAATTAAATGACGGCGAAATGCTTAATGTGTTAGATGTTATTTTTTTCTCCAAATTGAAGATAAAGAAACAGACATAGGAAAGTTAAATAAATTGCTTAAGATAACTGGCAATTGAGGGCAGGGCTGAGCTTGAGATGGTGTTGGGTTCGTATCTGTTCAATCTCTTCCTTTTCAAATGAGTTCACTTTTCTGTTTCTTCTCACGCGAATACAGCTTAAATGTTGATGATATTCCCAAAGTTCCAGCCTGGACCTTCTCTTCTGTTACATGGTTTCTGTGGACCATCTTTCTCTTGAGCTGTCATATTTGAGTGCACAGTTTCTGTCCCTATGGTTCCTGCACTTGTATCTCCATGTCGGATCTCTTTCTTTAAGCTCCAGGCCCGTCAAGCTGTGGCTGCCTCTTGGTCATTGTTACCTCAGCTATTTCATAGGCGCTGCAGTATTAACATACCAAAACCAAATTCAGTATTGGCAACAATCCTGTTCCAGATATATTCCCAGATTTCCCTTTCTTGGTAAGTGTACTTCTCTTGTTGCCCAGACCACGTGCTTCGGGTTTCCTTTTATTCTGCCTTCACTTTCCTTTCTGACATCTGGGAGTCCTCAAGTATTGTTAAATTTTCTTCATTATTTTCTTTCCAGTCTGCTTCTGTCTCCTCCTGCTACCTCTCACATCTTCATCTCTTGCTTTGATTATGGAGGAGACTTCTTGCTAGCTGCTGTCTCTACCTGCCCATGGTAGAGTCTGTTCTTCAGAATGTTGTCTGGGTGATCTCTTCACACCAGCATGCGCCTTGGCTTGCCCCTGGTAAAACTGCCTGTGGCTCACCAGGGCCTCAGAGTAAAGCGGCATGCCCTGCTGTGGTCTGCTCGGCCTTTGACACCCCTCTCTTCTGCTTCTTGTAGATTACCCTGCGTGTGCTCTGTTCTTTCTGGCCTCCTATTTGTGGTTGTGCTATTCCTAGTCCCTGAATGTACTTCCTTCTCTCTCTGCCTAATAACCTACAGTTAGCATTCAGCTTTAGGTGGCCAGTCCTGATTTGAGTGGCATCTGTTTCCTTCTTCCCCTCCCCCTGTGCCCCAGCTGGCTCTGTTCTCTTACCTGTTCCTGTGCAGCCTGAACAACACTTCTGCTGCAGTACTTCCACCAGTTTGTTCTGTGACTATTTCATTTTGACCTCCCCATCTCCACAACAGTTGGAGTTTTTCATGTGAGTCCCTGGCACAGGCCACATGTAGCTGGTTATTTGTTGACTTTTTTCTAGGACAGTGGTTCTCAATCGGGGACGCCTGGAGACTTTTGACAGTCATGCTTGGAGGGGCAGTGCTCATTCCGCTAGTGGGTAGTGGCCGGGATGCTGCTAATCACACTGCAGTGTGCAGGACACCCCCCACATTATCCAGGGTGAAAAGGCAGCAGTGCTGACGCGGAGCAGCCCTGCTCTAGCGGGAAGTGCACAACTTTAGAGTACTGAAGGAAAAGACATTCCATAGCAAAAACATGGAATTAAATCAGGAGCTCTCAATAATATCCAAAAATTTCATGTCGAGAAACTTAGTTTTCAGCGTCCACTACTGTGGTTGTTTTTGTGGCCTGTTCTTAATGTTTACTCAGAAGCTGTGTCTGGCAGGGCAGGGTTGGGGGGAATATGTGCCCCTGATGAGCAGTGTGTAGTAACTGAATATTTTAGTAACACAGTACCCTTATGGCAGAAAGTGAAGAGGAGCTAAAAAGCCTCTTGATGCAAGTGAAAGAGGAGCGTGAAAAAGTTGGCTTAAAGCTCAACATTCGAAAACCTACGATCATGACATCTGGTCCCATCACTTCATGGGAAATAGATGGGGAAACAGTGGAAGCAGTGTCAGACTTTATTTTTTTGGGCCTCAAAATCACTGCAAATGGTGATTGCAGCCATGAAATTATAAAAGAGGCTTACTCCTTGGAAGGAAAGTTATGACGAACCTAGATAGCATATTAAAAAGCAGAGACATTACTTTGCCAACAAAGGTCCATCTGGTCAAGGCTATGGTTTTTCCAGTGGTCATGTATGGATGTGAGAGTTGGACTGTGAAGAAAGCTGAGTGCCAAAAAATTGATGCTTTTGAACTGTGGTGTTGGAGAAGACTCTTGCGAGTCCCTTGGACTGCAAGGAGATCCAACCAGTCCTGGGTGTTCATTGGAAGGACTGATGTTGAAGCTGAAACTCCAATACTTTGGCCACCTCATGCGAAGAGTTGACTCATTGGAAAAGACCCTGAAGCTGGGAGGGATTGGGGGCAGCAGGAGAAGAGGACGACAGAGGATGAGATGGCTGGATGGCGTCACCAACTCGATGGGCATGAGTTTGAGTAAACTCCGGGAGTTGGTGATGGACAGGGAGGCCTGGTGTGCTGCGATTCATGGGGTTGCAGAGAGTTGGACACGACTGAGCGACTGAACTGAACTGAACTGAAAGGGGGCACACAGTTGAGCCTGTGGAGAGGATTATGGGGTGAAGCTCTTCTTTTGACACTTTTTTCATTTACTTTTTCATATTTTAAACGACACCTGATAACAGGTGACTACCCAAACTTTTGAGATGTGGGAATAGATAAGGTCCTTTTTAAGCTCTTAAAAAGATTTTAACGATAAGATTCTCAAAAGGCCAAATGTGATAAATCTTTTGCCTTGTGTGTAGATTAGTAAATGATGAAAATTGTAATGCTAACCTACACACACACACACACACACCCCAGTGCACATGCGCACACACATACCCATAAGTGATAAGCTCGTTCACGTGTGTCCTTGTGCCTGCTACAGTGCCAGTGACACAGTCCAAGTTGACCATCAATAGGAAGGGCTCCTTGTGAGGGTCCCTGTAGCTACAGTATGAACTGATGGGGTACAGAACCCATTCGACTAAATGTACAGTTTACATTTAATGAGTTAAAAATTTAGTGTAGTGTTAAATTAGGAGCAGCTACTAATATACTGGAAAATTAGAATGTTGAAGGATAAATTGTTGCTGACATTAAAACAATGAGAGTGATTTGCAAAATCAGGTAATAGGAAAATATCTACCACATTTAAACGTTTTAGCATGTTTCTGAGCAAAGACAGAAAACATTACAGGAGAATGTTTTGATACTTCTCTCTAGGATTTGCCATTTATTTACTTATTTATTTATTGGCTGTACTGGGTTTTCACTGCTGTGCGAGCTTTTCTACAGTTGGAGCAGGGGAGCCTACTCTCCAGTTGAGATTCTCGGGCTTCTCACTGTAGTGGCTTCTCTTCAGAGCACTGGCTCTTGGGTGTGTGGCCTTAAACTGTTGCAGCTGCCAGGCTGTAGAGCAGAGGCTCAGGAGTTGTGGTGCGTGACTTAGTCGCTCTGAGGCATGTGGGATCTTCCTGGGCCAGGGATCAACCTGTTTCTCCTGCATTGGAAGGTGGATTCATTGCTACTGAGCCACCAGGGAAGCGCCAGTTTTGGCTCTTGATGTGAAGTCCTGTTTTATAATCTGGTGCTCAAAACAAAAATTCTTACTTATTTGGTAGTTCAGAAATTTGAGTAGAAGAAAGTATAGGAAATGTTAGGAAAAAGACTCAGTGACTCATTCTAACATAGTTCCTAGTTTGTTTTTTTTTAATTCCAAAGGTAAATATTTATTATGCTCTCAAGCATATTATTATTATAATTATATTGTATTACATAACAGTTCTATCCACCATGCCCTGATGATATTTCCCTCAATTATCAAGATAGCACAAAAACACAAATTAATAGAACATTCTTAAAAACAAGACATTAAAAGGGAAATAAGGGCATAGGACCAGTTTCTTTTTTTTTTTGATGTGTGATGAAAAGAGGATTTTATTTTATTGCATTTATTTTTTAATTAATTAATATATTTTAATTGGAGGATAATTACTTTATAGTGTTGTGATGGTTTTTGCCATACAATCACATGAATCAGTCACAGGTATACATGTGTCCCACCCCCATTCTGAACCCATCTCCTTCCCTACCGCATCCCTCTGGGTTGTCCCAGAGTACCAGTTTTGGGTGCCCTGCTTCATGCATCAGACTTGCACTGGCCGACTGTTTTACACATGGTAATACATATGTTTCAATGCTATTCTCTCAAGTTATCCTACCCTCGCTTTCTCCTGCTGAGTTCAAAAGTCTGTTCTTTACATCTGTGTATCCTTTGCTGCCCTGAATATATGATCATCAGTACCATCTTTCTAAATTCCATATATATATGTTAATATACATTATTTGTCTTTTTCTTTCTGACTTACTTCAGTCTGTATAATCGGCTCTAGGTTCATCCACCTCATTAGAACTGACTCAAATGCATTCCTTTTTATAACTGAGTAATATTCCATTGTGTATATGTATCACAGCTTCCTTATCCATTTATCTGCTGATGGACATCTAGGTTGCTTACATGTCCTCACTATTGTACAGTGCTGCAGTGAACATTGGGGTATATGTGTCTCTTTCAATTTTGGTTTCCTCAGGTGTATGCCCAGCAGTGGGATTGGTGGGTCGTATGGTAGTTCCATTTCTAGTTTTTTTAAGGAATCTCCACACTGTTCTCCATAGTGTCCGTACCAGTTTGCCTTCCACCCAACAGTGTAAGAGGGCTCCCCTTTTCTCCACACCCTCTCTAGCATTTATTGTTTGTAGACTTTTTGATGATGGCCATTCTGACCAGCATGAGGTGATACCTCATTGTGGTTTTGATTTGCATTTCTCTAATAATGAGTGATATTGAGCATCTTTTCATGTGTTTATTAGCCATTTGTCTGTCTTCTTTAGAGAAATATCTGTTTTGGTCTTTTGTCCACTTTGTGATTGGGTTGTTCATTTTTCTGGTATTAAGCTGCATGAGCTACTTGTATATTTTGGAGATTAATTCTTTTTCAGTTGTTTTGTTTGCTATTATTTTCTCCCATTCTGAGAGTTGTCATTTCACCTTACTTATAGTTACCTTTGTTGTGTAAAAGCTTTTAAATTTAATTAGGTCCCATTTGTTTATTTTTGTTTTTATTACCATTACACTGGGAGGTGGATCATGGAGGATCTTGCTGTGGTTTATGTCCGAGAGTGTTCTGCCTGTTTTCCTCTAAGAGGTCTATAGTTTCTGGTCTTAGGTTTAGGTCTTTAATTCATTTTGAGTTTATTATTGTGTGTGGTTTTATGAAGTGTTCTAGTTTCATTCTTTTACATGTAGTTGACTGGTTTTCCCATCCCCACATTTTGAAGAGACTGTCTTTTCTCCATTGTATATTTTTGCCTTCTTTGTCAAAGATAAGGTGTCCATAGGTGCATGGATTTATCTCTGGATTTCCTATTTTGTTCCAGTGATCTAAATTTCTGTCTTTGTGCCAGAACCATACAATCCTGATGACTGTTAGCTGTGTAGTATAGCCTAAAGTCAGGAAGATTGATTCCACCAGTTCCATTCCTCTTTCTCAATATTGCTTTGGCTATTTGGGGTATTTTGTATTTCCATAAAAATTCTGAAATTATTTGTTCTAGTTCTGTGAAAAATACCATTGGTAGTTTGATAGGGATTGCATTGAATCTATAGATTGCTTTAGGTAGTATATTCATTTTTACTATATTGATTCTTCCAATTGAAGAACATGGTATATTTCTACATCTGTTTGTGTCATCTTTGATTTCTTTCATTTGTGTTTTATTCTGTATACTTGGTCTTTTGTTTCTTTAGGTAAATTTATTCCTGGGTATTTTATTCTTTTCATTGCAATAGTGAATGGGATTGTTTCCTTAATTTCTCTCTCTAAGTTTTCATTGTTAGTATATAAGAATGCAAGTGATTTCTGTGTATTAATTTTATTAGCAGTTTCAAACTGGCCTCTGGAAAATATTTCATTGGAATTATATGGGAAAACTCAATTTTTCATCTTTATCCTTAGAGACTTCTTTGGTCAATTAAGTGGGTTACATCTGAAAAAGCAGTTTTAAAGAAAATTTGAGTTTTAACACATAAAAATTAAATTATTATACCCCACATTAAAATTCAGAATCAAAAGATTACTTTTTTCCCAGTAGGTGTTAAAGGAGTAGTGGCATTCAGGTTTATGTTATTAGTTCAGTTTTTGAAACTGACAAATGTGTGGCACATTTCTTTTAGTTTATTGAAGGAAGATTGAAATGTTTGTACTGGGTTTGGTGGATTCTTTGAGATAGTGTCTGGCTTAGAATTGGTTTAATCTCTTCTTTGGGTATATGGCTTGCTTACTTTGGATTTTGTATCAAGAAAGAAGTTTAAGATACAGATATTATGTCTGCAAAGTTATTTCAATGAATATAATCATATGGGGGTAGAATAATAGGCATGGTATAAATATGGATTTGAATAAACAATTCTCCAAAGTTAATTGCATTTCTCTTAATTTTTTTGTTTTCAGACAAATCCTACCGAGATTTTAGAGTATTCATCAGATAGTGAAGAAGATGATGGCTCTGAGAACGTCTTGCTCATTGATTCAGAATCCTCTCACAAACATCATGTGGATTTTGGATCAGATGGAAGACAGGTTACAGAGAGACGAAAAAACCTGAGGGTAGAATCTACAGAAACCATTTTGCAGACACCCAAGAAACAGACAAAACTTCCCAAGACTCCAGAAAGTTCAGCAAAGAGGAAGAAGCTTTTAAGGTTAAATACTTTATAAAACAGTTTTTTTTTCTTTTTTATTTTTCAGTGGGTTTTGTCATACATTGATATGAATCAGCCATAGAGTTACATGTATCAGTTTTTTTTCTTTTTCTTAAAAAGTCCAAATACCTAAAATGTTAATTTAAAAATATCTATTTATGTGGGAAGGAAGGTTTATAGAATAGAATTGTAATTCTGATGAGCAGTTAATGATTTATAGTTATAATTTCTGGAGATGATTTATGGATTTGTTCATCTAAGTTGAGCATCCACTGTTTCAGTCATAACGTAACTGTTTGAGTTCAGCTTATATAACTGTTTTCCATAATGGAGATTGGTTGTTTGGGTTTATGAAATTTAATTTAGTAACCGTGTTCCAAGTGTTATCTTAGACAGTTAATACAAGTAAATGACTGTTCTTATTTTTGAGTGAGTTATGTCTAAAGAGGGAAGCAGAAATAAAGAGTATTGAGACTGCTTTTGTGATTGTAGTTGGCGAGAGCAAGGATTCACAGGCCTGAAACTGGCTGGTGTGTGTGTGAGGAACCATAGAACCTAGGCTACAGAGGGCCAGCAGGATGTGTGAAGGAGTGCAGTAGAGCGTTTGATCAGACTTGATTGGGATCCAGTGTCTAAAAGAGATCCCAGAGAAAAAAGTGAGATGAGTTAGGGAATATTAGAGAAGACCCAGTGGAGACTGAGAGGTTAAGAATAATCGCTATCCATGTCCAGGGATGGAAATGGGAGAAGGAGACCTGTTTTGAATAAAGGAGCAGAGGGGAGACTAGAAGGATGTGACCAATTCAGTGGGATGGATATAGTCTGGTGAGTCTATCGATGCTGTTCACTGTTGTTTTTTTTTTTTTTTTTTGGACATTAAGTAAGACAGAATGCCTCATGTCCAGAGTGAAGAAGTTATTAAATACCCTTAAATGAGAAAGATGTCGTAGTCTCTTGAGAAAACAGGAAAGGAATCTAAAGGGATTAGAATGTCCTTTGCTCATGACTGAAGCAACTCCAGCAATATGCAAATAGTTGATTTCTTCTTGTGATTTCTAAGTGATAACTGAGAGATGTCTGTTTTGTGGTTATTCTTTCAGAGTTACTGTGTTGAAATACTAAGAGTGCGGTTGGTGTGATTAGGGCTGTCTGTCTTGGGCATCAGACTGGAAGACTTTCTGTTGGCGCTAGGAGGAGCTTTACTGAACTTCCTGAAGGCCTATGGTTGCTGCCTGGAGTAGGTTTGCTTACCTGCTTGGAAGCAGGGGAAAGGTCACATGTTTCAACTCATAGGCTGTTCTGTTTATAGCATCATGTTTTCAGTTGAGAAAATCTCTTAAATAGTTGTCTAGTAATGATGAAAGAAAGACTTGTTGAAGTGAACTTTTATGAAAATGCTGTGGATACAGATGTCTTGATAATCCTCACAGGGAAGGGTCACCAGCCGTTGTCACAGAAGTTCAACCAGGGGTGGGGTGGGGTGGGGGGCAGTCTGTAGAAAATGAAACTGCTATGAGGAAAAAGGCAGGTGTAAGTTACAGGTTTCCATTATGTAGCACGAATAAAATATTTATAAATGTGATTAAAAGGATTTTTTTCTTTTTTTTTAGCCTCATAAGGACTAGCTAGCAAGGATCAAGTTAAGTAGTTGGCATTTCAGGGCTGGAGAACATTGGCCCTCTCTCCTTGTGATTTGTCCAACAGGGACAAATTCAGTCTCTTTGGCCTTAATTTAGTCTCTTTGGGCCTTCTTCCTCATTTGTTTATTTTTTAAAAATTATTTATTTATTTATGGTTGTACTGGGTCCTTGTTGCTTTATGTGGGCTTTCTCTAGTTGCGTGGAGTGCGGGCTACTCTGTTGTGGTGCACAGTCTTCTTGTTGCAGTGGCTTCTCTTGTTGTGGAGCACAGGCTTTAGGAGCACCGTCATCAGTAGTTGCAGCTTGTGGGTGCTGGAGTGTGGGTACTGTAGTTGTGGTGCACAGGTTTAGTTGTTCCTTGGCATATGGAATCTTCCTGGACCAGGGATTGAACCCATGTCCCCTATGTTGGGAAGTGGGTTTTTATCCACTGAGCCACAAGGGAAGTCCTATTTTTATTTTTGTTGATTCATGGCACTGTTTGAGGCATAACTAATGAAAGTCAATCTAACATTGCTTTGATATTTTAGTTAGGTTGTCAATAATAAGGCCATATTACCCCAGTCTTACGGTCAGGTTTTTTTTTTTTTGTTTGTTTGCAGTGCTTGCTATATTTGACAGAAAGCAAAACTTGAAAATATTGTATAGTACATTTATTTAAATTATTTTCTCTTTATCTGATTTCTTCACCTGGTAGAGTGTATTAAAAGTATGTAGTGATTCTTTTTCTGGAAATTAGTTGAATGTTTTTGAATCTTTTTCTTTTTCACTTCACATTTTGTAGAAATGTTTAGCCTTGTTGAATTGATGCCAGTAAACTTTTCAGATATGGTACCAATCTGTCGATTTTATATAAAAGATAATTGGACTGTCTTAGCTTGCTTAGTGAATTTATGAGAGCCTCACCATAGACCCACCCTGGCTCAGCAACACGCAGTCACTGGGGAACTTGTAACTCCCAGCTATTCTGTGAGGAGCAGAGGATTTGGATCCAGTATGTAGCCCCTCAGCTTTTAAAACTTTCACTGGAAGGACTAGCCCCCAAACACCTAGCTCTAAAAGCCAAAGAGGCTTGTGTCTATGAGACCCACCAGACTCTTAGTTCAGTCGCTTGGTTGTGTTCGACTCTTTACAAGCCCATGGACTGCAGAACGCCAGGCTTTCCTGTCCATCACCAACTCTGGGAGCCTGCTCAAACTCATGTACATCCAGTTGGTCATGCCACCAGCCTTTAGCAAACATAGATGTAGTTCTTAACGGACTTACCAGGACTCCCTGTGGCTGTTTCTCTAGAGCTCAGTCCACAGTGAGCTGACAAAAACAGCTCCCATTCTTTCTCCCAAAGAGACCTATTTGCATATGATAAAAACTGTTGCCTGAGGATCATTTCAGTTCAGTTGCTCAGTCATGTCCAACTCTTTGTGACCCGGTGGACTGCAGCAAGCCTGGCTTCCCTGTCTATCACCAGCTCCTGGAACTTGCTCAAATGCATGTCCATCGAGTCAGTGATGCCATCCGACCATTTCATCCTCTGTCGTCCCCTTTTCCTCCTGCCTTCAATCTTTCCCAGCATCATGGTCTTTTCCAATGAGTCAGTTCTTCACATCAGGTGGCCAAAGTATTGGAGTTTCAGCTTCAGCATCAGTCCTTCCAATGAATGTTCAGGACTGATTTCCTTTAGGATGGACTGGTTGGATCTCCTTCAGTCCAAGGACTCTCAAGAGTCTTCAACACCACAGTTCAAAAGCATCAATTCTTCAGTGCTCAGCTTTCTGTATAGTCCAACTCTCACATCCATACATGACTACTGGAAAAACCATAGCTTTGACTAGACGGACCTTTGTTGGCAAAGTAATGTCTGCTTTTTATTATGCTGTCTACCTATAAGACCTTCTAGAACTAACACCCAAAAAAGATGTCCTTTTCATCATAGGGGACTGGAATGCAAAAGTAGGAAGTCAAGAAACACCTGGAGTAACAGGCAAATTTGGCCTTGGAGTACAAAACGAAGTAGGGCAAAGGCTAGCAGTTTTGCCAAGAGAATGCACTGGCGATAGCAAGCACCCTCTTCCAACAACACAAGAGAAGATGCTACACATGGGCATCACCAGATGGTCAATACCAAAATCAGATTGATTATATTCTTTGCTGCCAAAGATGGAGAAACTCTATACAGTCAGCAAAAACAAGACCAGGAGCTGACTGTGGCCCAGATCATGAACTCCTTATTGCCAAATTTAGACTTGAAGAAAGTAAGGAAAACCACTAGACCACTCAGGTATGACTTAAATCAAATCCCTTATGATTATACAGTGGAAGTGACAAATAGATTCAAGGGATTAGATCTGATAGATTGAGTGCCTGAAGAACTATGGATGGAGGTTCATGATGTTGTACAGGAGGCAGTGATCAAGACCATCCCCAAGAAAAAGAAATGCAAAAAGGCAAAATGGTTGTCTGAGGAGGCCTTGCAAATAGATGAGAAAAGAAGAGAAGTGAAAGGCAAAGGAGAAAAAGAAAGATATATCCATTTGAATGCAGAGTTCCAGAGAATAGCAAGGAGAGATAAGAAAGCCTTCCTCAGTGAGCAATAAAAAGAAATAGAGGAAAACAATAAAATGGGAAAGACTAGAGATCTCTTCAAGAAAATTAGACATACCAAGGGAACATTTCATGCAAAGATGGGCACCATAAAGGACAGAAATGTTATGGACCTAACAGAAGCGGAAGATATTAAAAGGAGGTGGCAAGAATAAACAGAAGAGCTATACAAAAAAGAGATTTATGACCCAGATAACCACGATGTTGTGATCACTCACCTAGAGCCAGACATTCTGGACTGCGAAGTCAAGTGGGCCTTAGGAAGCATCACTATGGACAAAGCTATTGGAGGTGATGGAATTCCAGTTGAGCTAGTTCAGATCCTAAAAGATGATGCTTGAGAATGCTGTACTCAATATGTCAGCAAATCTGGAAAACTCAGCAGTGGTCACAGGACTGGAAAAGTTCAGTTTTCATTCCAATCCCAAAAAAAGACAATGCTCAAAGGCAAAGAATGCTCAAACTACTGCACAATTGCCTGAGGATCAGGTTCTAATTTATCACACATCTAGGCTGCCATTCTCCTTGGAGACCTGGGAGGCCAGCATGTGCTGTCTTCTCGCTCTCTCTCTACATCGCTGTGGGTTGATGATGTCTCCTAGAAGAGGCTTGTGCACATGTCTGGCATTTCAGCTTTTGTGACTGCCACCCAGAGGATATACCTTGATTGCCTATGTCTGATGGCCAGCAGGACTGGCGTTTATGGATTGAACAGGACAGTAGCAAATAAAGAAGCAGTTCTTATCTGGCTATCCCGAAAGAGCTCAACACAGAGGAAGTGCACAGAAATGCCCAGCTTCCAGTATTTCCCTGACAGAAGTTTACTTGTGTACTTTAAAAGCTGTTAACTGAGATTCTGCCTTTGGGACACTGATAGGTCTTGGCACACTCTCAACTTCCAGGAACCACTAAGAACAAAGAAGACATCTTGGATGTTCACAAAAGTTTGTGAGAACCAAGAACTCAGGCCTGGCTGAAAAATAAGGTTGTTTTCCTAAACACATAGAGTCAAGCAAAATGAAAAAATAAGAGGAATACATTTAATAAAAGAAAACAATAGAAAACTCTGGAAACAGACCCTAATGGCAGAGACATAAATGATTTGCCTGAAAAGAGTTCAAAAATAATAGTCCTAAGGATGCTCTCTGAGGTCAGGAGAATAATGCAATAGCAAAGTGAAAATTTTAAGAGATAGAAGATATAAGAAAGTACCAAGTAGAAGTCACAAAGCTGAAGAATGCAATAATTTCATTGAAAAACTGAGTGGAGGATTTCAACAGCATTGTAGATCCAGTGGAAGAATGAATCTGTAAACTCAAAAACAGGGCAGGAGAATTCATCCAAACAGAGAACCAAAAAGAGAGAGGAATGAAAAAGACTGAAGATACCTTAAGGGACTTGTAAGATACCATCAAGTGGGCCAGTATTTCATTGTAGGGGTCTCAGAAGGAGAAGAGAGAAGCAGGCAGAAAGTTCACTCAAAGAAGTAATGCCTGAAACTTACCTATGATGGGTAAAGAAACAGACATCTAGATCCAGGAAGTCTAGAAAATTCTTAGTAAGTTGAATCCAAACAGGCCAGTGTCAAAACATATAATGAAATTATCAAAAGTTAAGGCAGATCATTGTAAAACAGCAAGGGAACATCAGTGTCTTATGTACTAGGAAACCCAAGTAAAACTATGAGTAGATTTTTAGCACAGCATTGGCAAACAAGAAGTGTGTGGCATGATATATCCAGTGTGCTGAAAGGGGAAAAAATGCCAACGTAGACTACTGTACCCAGCAAAGTTGTCCTTCAGAGTTGAACAAGAGATGAAGCAAAAAAGTTGAAGATGTTCATCAATTACACTAATCTATCCTTACAGTAAGTGCTGAGGGACGTTTTCAGACTGAAAAGATGGATGGTAAAAGTAATGGGAAACATGTCAGAATAAATCTCACTGGTAAATGTAAATATATCATTATATTCAGAATATTCTAATTCTGTTGGTGAGTAAATCACTTCTAAAATATAGTATGAAAATTAAAACACAAAGATATTTAAAATTACTGTAACTACAGTGCTTTGTTAATGGATACATAAGATAAAAGCATTTAAATTGTACCATCAAAAACATAAAATGTCAGAGTGGGATAAAGTAAATGTATAGAATTCTAGTAAGCGTTTGAACCTAAGTTGTTATCAGCTTCAAGTAGACTGCTTTAAATACCAAGACGTATTATATAGCCTCATGGTAACCACAGAGTAAAAAACCTATAATAGATAACAAAGTTAAAGAGAAAGGAATCAAAACATACCATAGAGAAAAATCAACAAATTGAAATGAAAGGGACAAAGAGAAGACAAAGGAACAAAGGGTTACAAAAACTGGAAAGCAACGAACAAAATGGTGACAATAAATCCATATTTATCAGTAATTACTTTTGGTGTAAATGGACTAAATTCTTCAATCAAAAGACAAAAGAGTAGCTGAATGGATTTTTTAAAAAAGTCCAACCAAATGCCGCTTGTAAGAAACTTCACCTTGAAGTAGAGAGAAACAGACTGAACGTGAAGGGATGGAAAAAAATATTCCCTGAAAATGGAAACCTAAAGAAAGAGGGGTAGCTCTACTTATATCATACTGTATAGACTTTGAGCCAGGAACTATAACAAGAGGCAAGGGAAATTATTTCATAATGATCAAGTCAGCAGTGCATGAACAACCTAACTTTACACCTCAAAGAATCATATAAAGAACAACAACTTAGGCCCAAAGTTATTAGAAGAAATAGTAAAAGTCAGTAGGAAAATATATGATATAAATTGAAAAGATTAGTGGAAATGATTAATGTTGTTTTGGAAAGCTAAACAAAGTAGACTCACACTTAACCTAGATACAACAAAAACAGGAGAAAAGTCTCAAAACTGGAACTAAAAAGGGAGTCATTATAATTAATACCATATATGTAGAAAGAATTATAATAGGTACTATAAACAATTATATACCAACAAATTGGACAACCTAGAAGAAATTTGGATAAATCCTGGAAACTTTCGACCTACCAAGACTGAATCAAGATAAAATTAAAAATTTGAACAGAGAAACTACTAGTGAGATTGAAAGACAGTGAGCGTTGCTCAGTCCTGTCTGACTCTTTTCAACCCCACTGTCATTAGCCCGCCAGGCTCCTCTGTCCTTGGAATTTCCCAGGCAATACTGGAGTGGGTTGCTATTCCCTTCTCCAGGGGCTCTTCCCTCCCTGGGGATTGAACCTGGGTCTCCTGCACTGCAGTCAGATTCTTTATCATCAGTCATCAAAAACATCAACAACAAAGAAAAATCTAGGAACAGTTTGCCTTCACTATTTAATTCTGTCTCAGTCAATGAAGAATTAATGCCAATATTTTTCAAACTCTTTCCAAGGATAGAAAAGGAGGGAACAACTGCAAACTCATTTTACATAGCCCTGATATGGAAATCAGACAAGGACACCTGAAGAAAAGAAAATTATAGACCAATATCCCTAATGAACATGGACACAGAAATCCTTAATAAAAGTATTGGCAAATCAGGTTCAACAATATATTAAAAGGTTTATGCACCATGATCAATTGGGATTAATTCTAGAGATTCAAGGATTGTTCACTCTTCACAAATCAGTCAACATGATATATCACATATAGACAAAAAAAATCATATCATTTCAGTAGATGCAGAAAATGTTTTTAATCAACATCCATTTATGAAAAAAACCTCCAGCAAACTGGGTGTTAAGAGAATGTACCTTAACACTGTAAAAACCACAGAGTGCAAACCACAGCAGACATCATACTTGACATCGAAAAGGTCAAAGGTTTTCCTCTAGTATCAAGGACAGCAAGGATGTTCATTCATTCCTGTCACTTTTATTTAACCCAGTACTAAAAGTCCTAGCCACAGTAATTAGGCAAGAAAGAGAAATAAAAGACATCTAAATATCAGAAGAATTAGAGCTTGTCTTATTTACAGATGACATGATACTCTACAGGAAAACCTAAAGACTCACTAAAGAAGCTGTGAGAAGTACTAAATAAATTCAGTAAAGGATACAAAATCAGTATAGGCCTACTTCATTTTTTTGTGCTTTGCTTCATTGTATTTTGCAAATATTGTGTGTTTTTGTTTTACAGATTAAAAGTTTGTGGCAACCCTTTGTTTTTCTGCCATTTTTAGTAGCATTTTGAAATTAAGATATATACATTTTTAAGACACAGTGCTGTTATACATTTAATAGAGTACTGTATAGTGTAAACTTAATTTTTACATGTATGAGGAAACCAAAAAGTTTCTTGTGATTTGCTTTATTATGATAATAAATTCATTGTGTTCGTCTGGAACCAAGTCCCTAGTATCGCTGTGTACAAAAATCAGTTGCATTTCTGTACGCTAACCACAAACCTATCCAAAATAAAAATTAAGAAAGCAATCCTATTTTACAGTTCCATCAAAAAGCATAAAATACTTGGGAACAAATTTAACCAAGGAGGTAAAAAAAAAATACACTTAAAATTATGACATTGGTGAATGAAATTGAGGAAGACAAAAATAAATGGAAAGTTATTCTGTGCTCATGGATTGAAAGAATTAATATGGTTAAAATATCCATACTACCCAGAGCTATCTACAGATCCAGTGCAACCCCTATCAAATTCCAATCCTAAACTTTATGTGGATCCACAAAGACCCCAAATAGCTAAAGCAATCTTGAGAAAGATGAGCAAAGTTAGAGGCATCACACTTCCAGATTTCAAACCATATTACAGAGTGGTAGTGGAGCATGATGGAGAGTCCAGAAGTAAACCTGTGCACATGTGGTCAATTAACTCATAACTGTGGAGCCACAAATAATACTATGGATAGAGGATAGTCTTTTCAATAGTGTTGGGAAAATTCTATAGCCACATACAAAAGAATGAAACTGAACCTCTGTCTTACACCACTCATTAAAACAACTCAGGTGTTAGACTTAAGCAGAAGACCTGAAAATGTAGAAGTCTTAAATGAAAACATAGGTGGTAATCTCCTTCACCTTGGTCCTGGTGATGGATTTTGGGGATTTGACACCAAAAGAAAATCTAAAAAAGCAAAAATAAGCAAGTGGAATTTTTCAATATAGAAAGCTTCTGCGGAATAAAGGAAACCAGAAGCAAATGAAAAAGGCAACCTACAGAATGGAAAAAAATACTTGCAAGTCATATCTGATAAAGGTTAATATCCAAAACACATAATTAACTCACGAAACTCAGTAGCAAAAATATCAAACCATCTGCTTTTAAAAATGAGCAAAAGAATTGAATAGACATTTTCCAAAGAAGATATTCAAGTGACCAAAGATGTGAGAAAAGGTGTTCAACATCAGTCATCATCAGGGAAATGCAAGTCCAAGCTCACTGAGATGCCACCTAACACCTGTCAGAATGTCCTTAAAAAGACAAGCAATGACAAGTGCTGGCCAGGATACAGAGAACCCTTGTGGGCTGTTAGTGGGAGTGTAAATGGTTCTGCCACTAAGGAGAACAGTATGGAGAGCTCTGAGAAAATTGAGTAGATTCTTCCATACTCTCCAGCAGTCCCACTTCTGGAAATGTATTCATACGAAAAGAGTGCAAACTTTTAGTCATAAAGTGAGTAAGTTATGAGGATCTGACGTAAACATGGTGACCGTTATTCAGAACACTACATTGTACAACTGAAATTTGTCAAGAGTGGAATTTAAATGTTTACATCAAAAAGAAAAAAAGATAAACATGTGAAGTGGTGGATCTATCAGCTGAGTAAATGGGGGAGAATCCTTTCACAGGTATACATATATCAAATCACCACTGTATACACTGTATGTACTTTACAAATTTATTTGTCAAATGTGTCTCAATAAAATTTAAAAAAAAAAGAAAAAATATTTTGCTTATATTATAGCAGAGCCTTACTGAATCTTTTTTTTTTTTTTTTAAATATACAAGAGATTTTTCCTGGAATTGTGTTTGTTGACTAGAGGTCATGGTGTTTCCATTCCTGAGTTCTGGTGTACCTGCTCAGAATTCCCTGCAGGAATTCTCGGAACAGAGGAATCCTGTGACCTGTGTCTAAAGTCTGGACGGGAATGCAGGTTCTCTCTTAGGCTTCAGATGCTCCCGCATGTGGAGGGCAGTTTTGCATTCATTCATTTTTACTCCTGATTTTTACCTTTCAATCCTAAAATTCCTGAAGTTCACTTGTAAGATAATGCTTTCAGACTGTATTTTGTCTTCTTTTTTTCCTTCTCCCTTAAAGTCATAAGTTTGAAAACAAACATTTGGTAAATAATTAGATCATTGTGCAGCAAATACAGTCTTCTGCTTTTCTATGTGTTTTTAGTATCTTTAAGTGCTTAGCAAGTATTCCTGAAGAGGTGGTAGGTGTATCACTGAGTCTTGAGCTGTGCTCTCTGGAGCCAGACTACCTGGTGTTCACCCAGCTGTGCCCCTCAGCAGATGTCTCTCCTTGTGCAGTGTTGCACTCTCAGTGCTTCTGTTTATCATGTGTAACGTGAGGAAGACAATAGTGCCCCCTTTCATGGTGTTGTTTAGAGGGCATGTACAGATTAGTCACTTCATGTAAACAGAATGATCTGAAGAAAGGCTTACATGTATATAAAGTAGAGATGCTTTGGCATATATATGATTGTGAGAATTTTTAAAAATTTCCTGTTATATATACTGCTCTCACACACATATTCAGAAATAATTAGTGCCTATAGAAAAAAAAACTACCTAATCGGAAAATGAAGTAATTTGTAGTGATAATATATATAATGTATATTAAAATGAGGTCTTTTAATCATTGTAGAAAGAGTGCAGGGTGCAAGTAAAAATCGAACAGAGTCAGTGATGGCAGTGATTAGCATTTCTTGACGATTGACTAAATGCCAAACACAGTGTCTTTTCTGTTTACTCATCTGGCTAGTTATACAACATTGAAGAATTTTCCTGACCTCTCTCTAAGCTCTGACTTTTTTCATGTATGAAGTGGGTATTGATATCTGTTGTTTCTACATCAAAGGAATATTACTAGAATAAAATGAGATACTGTAGTGAAGTGATCAGTGAACATAATTTTATGAGATAATACATTGATGACTTACAGAGTCAAATGGTGATTAACAGCTGATCACAGTTTCTCCTGTGGTCACAGATATGTTAGGAACTGCTGACTTTTCTGAATGAAGGTAGTTCATGGAAAAACCCAAATGAGCTTTATAATTTATCTGTGTGTCTATTCATTGACAGATCAGGTCTCTTGTGAAGTGCCTGTGTATCCTTCATTATGAGTCATCTTCCTGCCATTCATGGAAGTTTTTTCCTTTGTATAATGTTGGTATCCTTGCTGTATTTACAGTTAATACTCACTTTTCTCTAGGTCAAGTAATGAGCTCATACCCAGATCCTCTTATTTGAGTGTTCTGTCTGTCAACTGGGTGCAGGTTTTATTCTTGATTACAACTCTGAACCCATTTTACACTTATATTTTTGCAGATTAGGCTATAAGGTCCACCGTGATGTGACTTGTTGCCTTCTTCACATCCTTGGCACCTGTGCTTGGCTTGGCATAGCAGAAAACACATAATCAGAATATATGTATGGAGTAAGTTAACTAAGAAAGAGTAGTCAGGAAGTCAGACTCATCTCAGAGGAGCCCACATTTCTAAGAATCAGAAAACTGATCATCCAAGAAGTCTTAAAAAAGGAGATAACTAACGTAGACGGATTTGACCTGTAGGAAGAGAGTGTAATGCCACACAAGTTAAAACGTGCATGCCCCGATTGGAGGGTATAAAGTGTGAATGTTCCAACTGTTCTGAAGCTTTTATTTTCACTAAACTTAATACATTATAATTTGTTGAACAGAGGCGGGCTAGCAGAAAGACTAAATGGACTGCAGAATCGAGAGAGATCTGCCATTTCTTTGTGGAGACATCAGGGTGTTTCTTACCAAAAGACACTTTCAGGTAAGGCTTGCACTGGCATATGTGAGTAAAGAATATGCCAGGTAAAAATATTTTTACATTAAAATATATAAAGTCGATCATTACTATTTTTACCCCTTTTTCTCTAGGTACCAGAGATCTGAGTTGGAGGGTTCTGTATTACATCTGTTTCTTCCTTTATCTGTTTCAGTAGCTTTCTGATTTTTGTGACTGTGACCCATAGTAAGCAGTACATCTTACTGCGTCTCATAATACACACACAACATTCACACATATCACGCACACACACACCTGAAACAGACATTCAGTAAACACTAACTCAACATTCACACATATCACTCACATACAGACACACACACACACACACACACACACCTGAAACAAACATTCAATAAACACTAACTTCAGTAGTATCCCAAGTCCTTGTCTCACTAAATTGATGTAGAACCCTTCTAATGAGGTGCAGCATGCAGCTTAAAAGTTGCCACTACAACTTCTCATTACAGTGAATTAACCAGATCGTCAAGCACAGAGCTGAGAGAGTGTCTTCTGGAGGTTGGACAAGAAAAATACCAAGTGAAACAAGTATGACTGGGTGCTGAGACTGAAGGGAACAGATGAGCTTTTGTTTGGCTCATCAATACCAGATAGCTTATTTGGAATCTTCCTTTTGTTTTCTTTTCTTTCATTTGAGAATAGAGGGTACTTACTTATATGATGAATAAAAGAGAAAAGCAAAATAAAAAAACAGACAAAAATTATCTATTAATTTGAAAATATGAATAAGACCAATTCCAATAGATTGTTCTTTTAGAAATCTCTGTATTTAAGAATTTGGATTTTGTTTTTCTCTTTGATGAATTTCTTATTTTTCAGACCTATGAATCCTCGATATTTGTAGTAAGTTGTATCTTTAGTATCTTGTAGTAAGTTGTAGTAAGTTGTGTGCTTATATCTCACTATAAGCATATATTAGGAAGAACATTTCACTGTTTGGTGTTTTGTTTCCTTTGTGGCCTGGTAGAAGACTTTTTTTCTTTCAATATAAAAAAGTATTTTCTCACTTTTTATGTTTATAGCAACTGAATAAATAAGAGAAAAACTTGCAAATATTAAATAGAGGTAATTTCCTGTCTCACCAGTCCCAGGAACTTACATGTAGTGAACAGCTGAAATTCAGGGATAGACTCATGGGGTAGCTCTCTGATGAAACCCTCTGAGCCTAGAGCCTGTTATACAGAGTGAAGTAAATCAGAGAAAAACATCATTTATTAACACATATATGTGAAATCTAGAAAAATGGTACTGATGAACCTATTTGCAGGGAGGAAAATGGAGGAAAAGAGAATATACTTGTGGATATATCGTGGGGAAAAAAAGGGAAGTATGAATTGAGAAAGTAGCATTGACATATATACACTACCATGTACAAAACAGAGAGCTTAATGGGAAGCTGCTGGATAATACAGGAAGCCCAGCCTAGTGCTCTGTGACAACTTAGAGGGGTGGGATAGGGGGAGAGAGGGAGAGGAAATATATATATATATATAATTATGGCTTATTTGCGTTGTACGGCAGAAACCATCACAACATTGTAAAGCAATTATCCTCCAATTAAAAAATATTTTTAAAAATGAGGCTGATTTTCCCAGTGAGGCAGTTGTTTCAATACAGAGTAACAAGATGCTCATTGTCCTTGAGCATCATTAGCTGTGAGCACTCAGAAGTTTCATCTCCAGGGGCACAGCGGGTCCCTGGGTACTGCTCCTGGAGCCCTCCTCGCCCTCTGCTGTGCTCCTGAGGCCTCGGAAGCTTCCAGAGTAGTGGCTCCTGTGGAGTGGGGCTCCCTCGGCCCTGCTGGAGCGAGAAGCCAGAAGTCTGGCCCCTGTCTCTTTCTCACTGCTTCCTAGGGACCCCTCTAAGACTAGGGAGGCCCCTGAAACAGGGTCGTGTTCAAGACTCCCCACTTGAGTGGTCAAGAGAGGAAGAAGGAATGACAGGGCCAGCATTTTCTATGCAGTGACAGTGATGTGAACCCGAAGAACCAGGAATTTTGTGCAGATAGGTGTCTCCTTGTGCTGTGCTGTGCTTAGTCGCTCAGCAGTGTCCTACTGTCTGCAACCCCTAGACTGCAGCCTGCCAGGCTCCTCTGTCCTTGAGGATTCTCCAGACAAGAATGCTGGAGTAGGTTGCCATGTCCTTCTTAATTTCTTCATTGCAGTATTTTCTCATAAATAAAAAGTGTCTTGGTGTTAGTAAATGGTTGATTATTTCTGCCAAACCTAGTTAGTTGGTAACCTAAGATCCTTCAATTACTTGAAAAAAATACTTGATAGACAATACATATAACTTGGTCTAAGTATTCTAATATTGAGAGTTTAAAGCTAGGAAAGAGAGGCATGTGGTTGGCTGTTTATTTAATTTGTTTGATTTTTGGCAGTATTGTGCCTGTTAAATTTTTAGTTTCTGTGAGGATATGGGATTTTTGACATAATATGACAAGTTTAAAAACACTACATGTTTGTTCAGATTTATGGAATGAGAATGACATGGCTTGAAACAGGTTGCAGTTTCCTAGTTCCAAGTCTTAAACTCATTTAAAATGTTTTCTTGAACTCCTTGGTCTATCTTACTTATTTACCCTTTGCTTCAAGTGAAGGGACCCTGCCTGTGACCTGCTCAGTGTGGGTCAGGTCCAGGGTGCTAAGGAGGTCTAGCTGCAGTTCTTTTTCTTAACTTCTGCTTTTCTCTGGAGTCAAGGGAGCTGCCTCTGGAGTATTTCTAGCTTCCCTCTCACCAATAAAACCAGAAAGCCGATTAGTGTCTAAGCTTTATTTTTTCCCCTTTTTATATCCAAACCCACATTTAGGTATGGCAGTGGTATTTAATATTGCTCTTTTTATTCATGGGCAAGAGGAACTCACATTAATACTCTTTGAGTTATTAGTCAGGAAATAAACTATGATACTAGTTTACCCACTGTTAGAACTGTGACTTCATGTCCCAAATGACTGTAATTTCCAGTGATCATTGTAAGTATAAGTTAGTAGTAAAGAGTTCATAAAATATTGATGGGACCTGAGACATAAAGGAAGGGATACTGACACCAAACTCAACTCTCCAACTAATGTGTGTCACCCCTTAGCTGTTTATACCACGTCTATTTTTTATCTTTTGTGAGTTTTTCCACCTAAAAACCTATGTAATGAGATTTGGTGGCACAACAGAATTAAATGATGCTTTCATATTTCCTGTAAATTTATTTAATCTGTGCTTTCTCCATTTCTTTTTACATGAAAGAAAAACAGTAATTCTACAGGTTCTTTTCTCATAGATCTGAGGTTTAAAAGAATCTTTATTTCTGTTTTCTTTTGTCAATTATCCAAAAATAAACCTGCACAGTTAGTCCCTTCTAAATGAATTATATAGTGCGTAACACATATTTGCTGTTGAATTCTACATGTGGCTCAATGAATAAAAATTCATTCCTAGAGTTAAATTGGGACCTCATTAATGACAAAAATTATCTGTATGTTCAAAATGCTAGTTTTGACCTTTAGAAAAGCGTTGATATTGGCAAGGCAACATTCCCTTTGGCTTGCTCAAGCAATTGTCGTTTTACCCTCCAGCCTAGTTCAGTATCGTGTCGGCCTTTGTCCTGATGTGAAATCTTGAGTGTGTCATCGTAACCTTTTCACCAGTCTATCTTTCCAAACTCCTTCAGCTCATTTTTACTTTCAGCGAGGTTGTAATTTCCACTTGGGACCTTGGTGCCTGAAGGAGCCTGCTTGAAAGTGGGAGTCCAGGCTTGACTGCCCTTATCTCCCCGGAAGATGGTGAGGAAGGAGAGTGCGCTGACCGACTTGGTGGCCTGCTCCCCAGCTGTGCCCCATAAGTGTTGCTGCAAGGAAGGTGGTCTTAGAGTGGGTGGCTGCTTATCACACAGTGCTCCTAAGCTTTCCGAACACATTCTGTTACAAAATAGGAAACTTTTCAGCCTGTGTGCAGAATAAGTAAGTTCTTGGATTAGTAAAATGCCTTATAAAGTTTGGAAAACAAATTGGAAGCTGCCTTTGTACTGTGACAGCGATTTGCGAGGGTAGCCACTTGAGCACACCGCCTCCATCTCCTGTGACGCTGCTCCATCTGCACCAGCATGGGGAAGTGGTCATTCCTCAGAGCTGTGTTCATTCGGCCTTCACAGCTGGTCGCCCTCACTTCAAGGACACGCGCCCTCCTGGTCTGCCTCCTCCCGTGTACACTTGCCTCCTTTGTGACTCCTCTGTGCAGCTTCAGCAGATGTTCGTCAGGCTTCTGCCTTAACCTCTTCTGTCCTGCGTCCCCTTCCTGGATAATCTAGGATCTCCACGCCAACCCCCCCCACTCCCAGGACTGCTGGGCAGTCTGGAAACTGTCCTGGCCCAGCGCCAGCACCACCAGCACCTCAGTGCCTGCAGACCCAGCCGACCAGCGTACCTGCCACCCGCTGCCCTGGCCCACACACCGAGTGTCTTCCCCAGGCTGTCTCTTTTTTTCTCTCCCCATGGTCTCTCTTGTACATGTTTTCGACCCATCAAGTCTCAAAGTGCTGGTGATTCTACCTCACAACTCTCTCTCAGGTCAGACCTCTTCAGTGATCCCATCAGCCACGAGCTCAGGCCCCCTGTCCCCTTGTGCCTGGATTACTGTGTCAGCCCCTGCCTGGCCTCCCAACACCTGTCTGGCCTCATTTTCAGCCTGTCGGGGTCATTATCCTAAGAGGCAAATCTGCTGTCACTTGTCTGCTTTAAAAACATGTCCACAGACTGCCTTTTATGTTGGAGTAAGTGTCCCTCACCATCAGAGCCTGTGGTGTGAGCTTTCTTAGTCCGGGGCTCGGCCCACCCAACTAGTTATTTCTCACACAGGTACCACCCTGTGTCGGTCACAGCCGCCCTGCACCTGCTGTGGCTTTCATGATAGCCATTTGACCACTGGGCCCAGTACACTCTTCTCTGTTGGTAGTTACACTGCTGGCGTCCTGTTGTTCAGTAGTTACACCAAGTAAAGGTAAATCCTAGCTCTGCAAAGTGCCACAAGGATGTGCAGGGCCAGCCCCGACCCTGAGCTGTGCCTGGGGACTCAGCAAGTGTTTATGAAGTAAATAAATGGTGTCAATGGTAAATTTTAAATTTTTCTATGACACCAGAGTGCAGAAATGGTCCTAGCTCTGCTGGAGCTGAAGGCCCGTGCAGGTCACTTGATCTGTGCCTCTTTCTTTCCTGAGAAAATTTGTCTTAGCCAAACCTTTGGTGATCTCTCCTTGAGATCTTGTGTTGCCACTGTCCACTGTCCCTGCGTGAAGTCATACTCCGAGTGCTTCCCCGCAAACTCTCTGGTGATTGTACTCTCTGGTCCGTCCATGCATGCCCCTTGAGAAATGATAAACTTTTTTGATATCATCTCATTTTAATCCTTCAGCTGATTTCTCTCCTTTTCCCTCTCCTCCCTCTTAGGGTCTATTACAATGTCCTTGGAAAGGGGATAGCACCCAAGACCAAAATACCTGCTTTTCTATAGTAGTTGTGAATTCACTGTAATTCCTGCTGGAACGTACACTGCCTGTGTGTGTGCTCAGTCATGTCCAACTCTTTTGTGACCCTGTGAACTGTTGTCCACCAGGCTCTTGTCTATGGACTTTGCCAGGCAGGAATACTGAAGTGGGTTGCCATTTCCTTCTCTAGGGGTTCTTCCCAACCCAGGGATCGAACCCACATCTCTTGTGTCTCCTGCAATGGTGGGTAGATTCTTTACCGCTCTACCACCTGGGAAGCTTGCCTATTTTGACCCAATTTAAAGTGGCTTAACTGATGGATTAGAAGCTCTTCACTAGAATATCCTTTATGAGTAGTTCTCAGAGAGTGGGAGGGGATTAGGGTTGCTGTTGGAGTAAGTACCAAGAGTACCAGGGCCTGAGGGACACCCTGGATTCTGTCCACACGTCTGTACATGTGTCTTTAGTTCTTTCTGCTGCAGGGTTTTCAGCATGTTGGACTGACAGTGAGTGTGCACTTTGCTCAGATGCACACACACTCTAGCCTCCCTCAGGATGGCTTAGAGAAGGTGGATGTGAGCCCTGATTTCTAGAAGACTCTGCTAGTTAATAACTATCCAGAAGTAGTAATTTTCTGTATTGTAGTTGGGTTCCTAAAATTTTTCTCAAGACATTTGTTTGCTTTATAGCTGATGTTAAATATATATAAAAGAGATATTTAACAGCCCTATGACCTTTTAAAAGTTGTTTTCAGTGTGATTTTAAAAATTTTTTTATTTTGAGGAAGTTGCTTAGCAATGTTGGGATGGTTTCTGCTATTCAGTAATGCAAATCAGTCGTAATTATACACATATCCCTTCCTTCTTGAGCCTCCCTCCCCTTCCCTCATCTGACCCCTCTAGGTCATTGCAGAGCGCCAGGCTGAGCTCCCTGTGTTAGACAGCAGCTTCTCACCAGCTGTCTGCTTTTCACGTGGTAGTGTATATATGTCAGTGCTACTCGCTCAATTCATCCCACGCTCTCCTTTCCCCACTGTGTCCACAAGTCTGTTCTCTACATCTGCGTCTCCATTCCTTCCCTGCAAATAGGTTCATCAGTACTGTTTTTCTAGATTCCATACATGTGCTAATGCATATATACGTATAAGCAATATTTGTTTTTCTCTTTCTGACTTCACTCCGTATAACAGGCTCTAGCTTCATCCCCCTCACTACAACTTACTCAAATTCATACTTTTTTAATGGCCGAGTAATATTCCATGGTATATATGTAGCATATCTTTATCCATTCAGCTGTCAGGGGACATCTAGGTTGCTTCCGTGTCCTGGCTATTGTAACTAGTGCTGCAATAAACACTGGGGTGCATATGTCTTTTGGAACTGTGGTTTTCTCAGGATATATGTACAGTAGTGGGATTGCTGGGTCATATGGTAGTTTTATTCCTAGTGGTTTTTTTTTTTTTAAAGGAATCTCCATACTGCTATCTATAGTGTCTGTATACATTTACATTTCCACCATTTCCTTTAAAATTAGTACCCCAATCCTTATGACCTCATTTAAGTTTAGACCCTTCCTTAGAGGCCCCGTCTCTAACTATATCCACAGTGGGAGATGAGGGGGCTTCAGTATATGAATTTTGAGGGACCGAAGCATTCAGTCTCAAATATTCTGCCCCAGCCTTCAACAGTTCATGTCCTTCTCACATTCAGTATGCATTCATTCTATCCCAGCAGCCCCCAAACCCTTAAGTCTTTCCAACGTCGGCTCTGTAGTCTAGAGTTTTGTCTAGATGTCTGAATCAGATGTAGGTGAGACTCAAGGTCTGATTCCAGCCTGAGACAGAATTCCTCAAAAGCTGCGAGCCTGTGAAACCAGACCGTAATGTGCTTCTGGATACAGTGCAGTCAGGTATAGGACAGACTTTGCCTTCCCACAGGAAGAAACAGGAAGGAAGAATGCAATGATAAGTCCCAGGCAAGTCCAGAAACTACGAAGGGTCATTCTATTAATTTTAAAGGTCAAGGAAGTTCCTCTTTGGTTCAGTGTTCTGCCATCCAGGCCCACTGGAGGACAGTGTCACCCCCACGGCTCTGTTGGGCCTCTCACCGAAGGCTCTCTGCAAAGACACCACCCCTGGGGCAGAGAAGGGCATCTTCTCCCCACAAACCCAAGACACAGCCCTGCCCTTGGAAGCAAAGAAGGGAATACCAGCCCCGCCCCAGCCTTGTGGTGAGAGTGGCAGCCCTTAGGATCTCTGGGCGACCTTTAGGGTCATCATTCCCTTTTTTGAAGGGTGACACATATTTGTAGGCTAACTTTTCTGCCCTGCGAAGAAGCCTTGCAGCCTTTTTTCGTTTCCTGTGATCTTTGTCTCCTTTGATTCAGACTGGTAGTGTCTGTGCTCAAAAAATCTCTTTACTGAGTGATCGTTTAGCTACATCTTTGGTATCCTCTGCCCAGTATACTTTTTTGTTGTTTTGCAATATGGACAGAGTGAGAATTTTACAGATCTTCAAGGTTTGCTTCTTTCTGCCGTCTGCTATGTGCTCACAGGCGAGGAGGCAGAGCCTCGCTGTGTCTCTTACATAGGTGCTGACCCCATTCTTGAGGGCTCTGTCTTGGCATAATCACCTCTCAAAGCTGCTCCTCCAACTACCATCAAATTAGGGACCTCAATATAAAGATTTTGTGGGGACAGAAACATTTGGTCCATAGCAGTTACCTGTCTTCCACTATCCTTGACTTGTTCCTCATGTCTGCTTGATACCTCACCAGAATCACCTTTAACATCTATATTCCTAGTATGTATCTTATCCAGTCTCTGCCCACTGTCCAGTTACAAAGCTGCATCCACCTTTTCAGATACTTATGACAGCAGCCCACTTCATGGTACCGAAATCTGTCTTACTCGGCTTTGGCTGCTGTACAAAATGCCGCAGACTGCAGGATTTAAACAGCAGACATTTATTTTCTCACTGTTCTAGAGGCTGGAAGTTCGGGATTGAGGTGCCACCATGGTCAGTTTCTAGTGAGAGCTGTCTTCGTGGCTTGGAGAGGGCAGCTATCTGGACATGTGCTCACATGGCCTTTCCTCTCTGCTTGGCAGAGAGATACAGGAAACTGTGGCTCTGTTCTCCCAAGGACCCTCACTAATCTTGTCACATCAGCCCCTCCCCCCCACGACCTCTTTCAACCTTAATTACTGTCTTGGAGGTTTGTCTCCAAATATAGCCACAGCGTGGGGTTAGGGCTTCCACATGTGGATTTACAGGGATACAGGTGTGCATTCCAGAGTACTCCTTCTTCCTTGGTTTTGTACGAACTTTGCTGAGGGGTCTGTTGCTTTCCTGGAGCTTTTTCCTTACTTGAATTTCTTAAAAGATGAGACCTTCCATTGCCCATTTACCCTTTCCAGAACAGTTCAGGCTATCCAGGAGAACAGGTCCTCTGATACAGCTGGTGGCCACACTGTGTCTCTGTGATCCCCGGGAGCTGACATGCTATCTCCATTGTTCTCATTGCTGGGGTCTATGATGAGCATTACAGTCTCTCAGGCCATGTTGTCTTGTCTGTTGTTTTTTTTTTTTTCTTTTTAAGACTTGGGTTTCAGATTTCTGTTTCATGCTTAGAATTATTGTGGCTTTTGGAAGAGAATATTTTAAACTGGGTGAAAAGGCCAAAACAAAAAAAAAAGTAGAATCGAGAAGTGAAAGCATAATTGTTTACAGTTCAGTAAGCAGTTGTGGTTAAGAAATGTGTCTGTTCATCATTGCCAGATGACTTAAAATTTTATGGGAGAGCATAAGTTCTACAAAGAATAATTGTGCTTTTACAGGATAAAGATGTAAATGTCCTCAGAATTTAGTTTTTAGGTATTGTAATCTAGACCTCCTGGTTAGAGCTTTATGAATTTTATTGTGAAATTTTCTGTGAAATGAATCTGATGGCAGCTTACAACAATTGCTTAGAAACTAAAATTTTGATGTGCCAAGCACTAGTAATAATAAAATAATGCACTTGGGAGTACCAGACCACCTTACCTGTCTCCTGAGAAACCTGTATACAGGTAAAGAAGCAACAGTTAGAACTGGACATGGAACAAGCGACTGGTTCAAAATTGGGAAAAGAGTATGACAAGGTTGTATATTGTCACTCTGCAGAGTGACGTCTCTTAACTTATATGCAGAGTACATCATAAAAAATGTGGAGCTGGATGAATCACAAGTTGGAATCAAGATTGCCTGGAAACATATCAATAGCCTCGGGTATGCAGATGACACCACTCTAATGGTAGAAGGTAAAGAGGAACTAAAGAGCCTCTTGATAAGGGTAAAAGAGGAGAGGGAAAAAGCTGGCTTGAAACTCAGTGTTAAGAAAGCTTTAGGATCCTGGCATCCGGTTCCAACACTTCATGACAAATAGAAGAGGAAAAAGTGAAAGCAGTGACAGATTTTATTTTCTTGGGCTCCAAAATCACTGAGGACAGTGAGTGTAGCCACAAAATTAAAAGACACTTGCTCCTTGGAAGAAAAACTATGACCAATCTAGACAGCATATTAAAAAGCATTACTTTGCTGACAAAGGTCCATCTAGTCAAAGCAATCGTTTTTCCAGTAGTCATGTACGGATGTGAGTTGGACTGTAAAGAAGACTGAGCACCTAAGATTTAATGCTTTCCAGTTGTGCTGAAGATGGATCTTGAGAGTCCCTTGAACTGCCAGGAGATCAAACCAGTCAATCCTAAAGGAAATCAACCCTGAATATTCATTGGAAAGACTGATGCTAAAGCTGAAGCTCCGATCTTTTGGCCACCTAATGGCAAGAGCCAACTCATTGGAAAAGACCCTGATGCTGGGAAAGATCGAAGGCAAAAGGAGAAGGGGGCAGCAGAGGATGAGATGCTTGGATGGCATCACTGACTCAGTGGACATGAAATTGAACAAACTCCGGGAGATAGTGAAAGACAGAGGAGCCTGGCGTGTTGCAGCCCATAGGATTGCAAAGAGTCGGACATGGCTTAGCAACTGAACCTCAACAACAACAATGAAGTTGAAGACTCAGTAACTGAACACTCACAGGCCTATACTATTGCTGGGTGTTTGGGATCATTGGTAGAATCAGGCATAGTTGTAACCTCTCAAAAGAAAAGATAGTACAGTTGTGTACAAATAAATACAATTCAACTTTCAGTATATATTAATGAAAATAAGCAATGGTACAATAAAGTGAATAGATCAAATACCACTTGGATTTGATTTTGGACTGTAGTGTTTATTACAGTTTACTTTGCATCCCTTGCAAAGTTAATGATTTAATAGATAAAATTATTCATTTTATGTGTTAAAATCTTGGTAAGAGCTACAGTAATGACATAACAGAGATAAACTACTGAATGGGAAACAACTGTGGTCATAGCATTCACCTGGGAGATGGTGATGAAGTGCTTTCTTAAATTGTGAGTATAGTAATAATTTAAAGCTTCTTGAGAGCTGTGGGACTTGAGGGTAGAGCAGGGAGAAGTAACTGGTTACAAAAGCGTTTCTAAAGAGTGGGCCGTTGTTTGGGTTACTCAGTGGTTGGCCCCTGAAGGGTTCAAGAACAGGAATGGCTGTCATCAAATTTATGCGGAGAGAGACAGCTCTGGACGGCCTTGGGATAGGGCCGAGCAGTCAGGTACCAGACTGAGAAGGTCAGTTAGGGACAGGCTGCCGTAGTAACTAAGAGGCGTCTCAGTCTTCCTAAACCTAACACTGATATCTTGATGTCACTATTGTCCCCTGTCCCTTGCCCATCACACACACACCTGCTCCTCTGTCTGCACAGGAAGCAAGTGAACTTTAAAGCCCCCCAATTTGCTCTACTGTCTTGCCCTCCCACCCCAACCTGTGTGTGCACATGTGTGTTTTCATGTGTGCATGTGTGTTTTTATGTGTACATGAGGTGTGAGAGCTGCAGGAAAAAGTCATGATGGGCACCTGCTGATGATTTGACCTGAAGAAGAGAAAAAGTACCAATTTCAGAGAATAGTAGGACATGTATTTTAAAGCCAGACTCTTTATAGGTTAGCCTATAAATATCTGTGAAGACAAAAAGTGATAATATAGGGAAAATCCCAAATTATTCTGTGGTCAACATTTGGATAAGTAAATGGAACAAGTTAAAGTTAATGCAACCATTATGAAAGGTATTTCATAATAAAAAATTACAGATGTTTCTGTCTCAATAGAAGGATGATTTCAATATTTCTCCCCGCACAGCAATTTGCCTCACTTGGTACTTTCTTTTATAATATTTGTTAGTTTTTTGCATAGTATTTTTATGTAGGTATTCTTGAAAGTTGTCCTCACAATATATATATTAATTCATCAATGTAACCCACTGAGAAAGATTGGAATTAGCATGTATTGTAAATGGACTCTAGTCATCTGTATATTTCAGATAAATCAATTCAAGTATCAAAAATACATTGTGTTCTTATATTATTTGCTCGATTGTTTTTAGACCTCTTGTTTATTTAAAATGAAAGACTTTTTTTAGAGCAGTTAGGTGATAAAAATAAATCACTTACTGATGCATTCATTCAACAAATGTTTACCTTTAAGGTAACTATTTTCCTTTGTAACACAGAGTGTTTCATCTGCTCAGCTCTGGTGGTGTATTTCTTCTGTGAGTTGTCTGTTTGCATGTCTTCACCACTTTGTTGCTGTGTTGATGTCTGTGCCCTCCATTTGGTCTTCGAGCACTTCTTCCTCAGAGTTTGGTTTCTGTCAGATTTCACTCTTCCTTACCAGTGTTGAAATCCTGACTATGTCCTGCCAGTGAGAAGCCTCACTGGAGTCCATTTCTCAACCAGGTGTACTTAAAAAAATTTTTTTTTTGTTTAACAAGTCCAATGTTTTAGTATAATAAAATAGGGGTAAAAGCATCCTCAGTTTCCTGTCTTTAACTGGCATTTACCCTCAAGACATTGCTTCTAGGACTTGTGAGAACACTCAGTTTTCTGACCTAACCCTAACCCCTGAGTCCTGCCAGTGATCCTCTCTGCCCTGAAGAAGTCATGTGAGCAGCTGACTTGTTCATTTTTCTTATTGGTCAAGATGAGAGATTAGTATATTCCTTACCTATTTCATAGAGTTATTGTGGATCAGGTAGGAGAACATCAATAGATTTAGAAATGCCTTGGAAAGTTAGTGTTGTGACAGTGCTGTGATGACAGTGGCCGCCTTTATTGCGTGGGTAACAAACCAGGCCCTGCACTGTAGGCTTTCTGTGTGTCTCTCAATGTTTGCCGTGTTCTAGACAATAGCCGAAACCGTCTCCATTTTAAAAGGAGGGTTCTCATGAGAAAGATAAGTGTAGATAAGGCAATTGAGGGTTTCTGAAGGGAGGAACTCTGCCTGTGGCTGGGATTCAGGAAACACTTCCTTGACAACATAGATAGAAGCTTCGACTGAGTCGCAGCAGCGTTTATGAAAAACTGTTGTCCCACTGTCACAGAATAGCCTTTTTGTGTTCCCCTCCATCTAGTTGCAAAATTGGTCATTTGTAAAACCAGTATCTCCTGTGCTCGAATTGAAACTTGCATCGAATGCAAAACTGGTCTTGGATTGTCCAGGCTCTGTCTCCCGCAGAGGAAGGGGAGGTTACCCTGCTTCCTTTCTGCAGAGAAGGCTGACCTCGGCTTCCCCGCAGGCCTGTGGGAGGAGCTTCACAGCCCCCTCCGCCCCCCAGGCCCCGCTTGCAGCCAAGAGGGCACTCCCAGACCTGTTAGTCGGGAAGCGTCCGGTGGTAATGGTCAGATCAGGGTTCATATTTATTAGGTATTGTCAGGAGTTCTCATAAAAATCTTCAAAGAAACTACAGTCAGTAGCAGTGTGACTCAAATATATAGGTATTTCTTCTGTAATACTGTTTACGTGCCTCTGTAGTGTCTGGCCTTATGTAAAATCTGTCAGGGACTGTAGAGTTGGAGGCAGACCATTGAAAACCTAAGTCACTCTGTGATCAGCCGCACATAACAGTGGCTGGTAACCAGAGGGAGAACGGTGCTGCCTGGGCAGGCGCTGGCCCTTGAACTCCAGCGGGGCAGTGGGTACTGGAGAGCACAGGCCTCAGAGTCCTGGGCAGCAGCTGCTGCCAGTGGCAGAGGATAGTGTTGGGGGTGAGCCCTGAGTGCGGGTACACGTTTTAATAATTCCTGAAATATATCCAGAAATGTGCCTGTGGCTAGCACTAACCCTAGGGCTTTTCTCTGTGCTGCCAGTGAACTTGACTCCGCCCCCTGCTCTGCTGCCCAGCGCAGGCAAAAAATGTGTGCCCCACAGTGACCCCACATACGCTGACTTCTCTTCCTGCTTGCTTGCTGAGGGTGGGACTTCCTTTTGCTTAGAGACGCCTGTAGTGGCAGAGCCGAGTCTGTCTTCCCTTCCCAGGCAGTGCTGTTCTTTCCGGGTGTTTTTACTCCCCACAGGGACCTAGCACAGTGCAGCCTAGCATTGTGCTTGTTCTCGGAGCGCCCCCTCCTCAGGGTAGCCGCATACCTCAGAAATCCTTGTTCCCGGTTGTGCTCCGGGGAGGTGCTGTGACCTTACTTCATACATGAATGCTTGCTGTTGGCACTCAGAGAGAGAAGAGTGTGGAACAATTTGAGGAAGAGGGGAAAATGACGGAGAAAAGTGAAAGGGTTTTTTTTTTTTTTTTTAGAAATTTTTTAGAGATTTCTTTTTAGAAATGGAAACGAAATTAAACTGTATACCCACAGCTTTGGCCCCGTTAAAACCTTCAGTTAACTGGTTAGCTAAAGTGGTAACGAAACTTGTATTAGTATCTGTTATTAGCAAGACACGTACCAGACACTTAGGTTTTATCTCATTTAATGCATTTACTTTTTAATTAAAAAGCAGAGTGTAATAAAAGTAATAAGTAACCACTAACTAGGATTAACAGCACATTAATCTTTTGTCTCTTCTGCTTCACTTCTTTTTATAACAGTACAGCAGATAAGTTTGAAGTCGCTTGCCTTTCCTTCCTGAGGCACACTCCTTTCTCACACGATTCAGCCGTTATCACGTTTTCTCTGTGTTGTACTAGTCCATATTTATGTAACTGTCTGACATTTGTGTCTGTAATGATGTTTTATTGGTCTTTGTGTTTGAGAGAAATAGCATTAGGGTGTTAGGCTGCTCACAGCTCATTTACCCCTTTTATTTACTGAGATCTCTCCGAGCTGATACATACAGACCAGGTCCGCTCACGTAGCCGCTGTGGAGCCTCCTCTGTCCGCCCCCACAGCTTACCCACTGGGCACCGATTGATGCTGGGTTGGCTTCCTGCTCTTACAAACAACAGTGAGTTGTGCAGCTTTGTCGTGTTCTCCGGGAGCATGTGACAGAGTCCTTGGGTGCATATCTGGGATTTCTGCTATATGGTTACAGGCTATGCACACCATCAACTTTATTTATCTTACTTAAATCTTAAAAATATTAATCAAAGCAGGTGGCATGATCTCCATGTTACGTATGAGAAAAATGAGGTGTTGAAATGCTATGTAACTGGGCCAACTTAATAAGAGAGTCGGTGATCGAATCCAGATCAAATTCCATCCACTTCAGTCTAGAGCCCTAACTCCCATTATTCCACAGAAATCCACAACTTTTAATCTGTATGATTGTTACAGTATTTGCAGCTGGTCAGTCATATTGCATCGTTTCAAAGTAGGCAATCAAAGCAGCTAATGAAGTGGAGAGGCGCGTGAGAAAGGGGGACCCCGGTCATGCTCCCTTTGTAGTTGTTTTTGAAAGGGTTCAAGTTTTAGAGTAAAAACATGCTTTATGAAATGATGGGTTTGCCTTTGTTTGTCTCCTTCCAGGTACAAAATCTGGTGTATTAACTGTGAAGATTCTAGAGGTGCATGAGGAGTGCACTGTCCACGTTGCCACGTGTAGGCAGTTGTCAGAGCTCCCGGCTGACGGCCCTTGTCAGGGTGGGGCCACAGGGGCCAGCCTGAAGGTTCTCTTCACCAAGGAGACTGCCCACTGCCTCAGGGGGCGCCCACAGGATGTTGTCCACATCTATCCTCCCTGGTGAGTGCAGTCACCAACTGTGAGTATGTCTCAAAAGACTTTGTTATCAGGAACATTTTTATCATTTTATTATATGATGATGCCAGGGGAAGGGAGCCAGGATTCGACATAGGTTTTATGTAACAGAAGCTCTGAACTGCCTCTCATGGCTTGTTTGTACTTCTGGCAACAAATTTTTGATACTTTAGTGGGGGTGGAGGTCCACATCAAGATTTCTGCTTAAGGGCTATGTTTTTATAAAATCTGGCTGTTTCTGTTTTTATTTTTCTTAGAAATGTAATTTTAGTAACAGTGATTATGTTACAATAGGATAATACACACTAATTTAATACTTATTTGCTAATTTTGTTGGAGCGGTAAAAATCATGATGTAAGATGAAATAGGGGTTTGATCATATGGTATCTAGTTCCCTGACCAGGGATCAAACACACGTACCCTGCACTGGGAGCATGGGGTTTTGACAGCTGGACCGACCACCAGTGAAGTGCCTCAGGGATACTGATTTTATCGGCAGTATTTTTTTTTAAATTATTTACCTATTTATTTTTGGCTGTGCTGAATCTTCACTGCTTTGTGTGGGTATTCTCCAGTTGCAGAGAGCGAGGGCTACTCTCTGCTTGTGGCTCACGGACTCATCGCGATGGCTTCTCTTGTGCGTGGTTCCAGAGGACATAGGCTTCAGCACCTGTGGCGCACAGGTTCAGTTACTCAGCAGCCTGTGGGATCTTCCTGAACCAGGGATTGAACTGGTATCCCCTGCATTTCAGGGCGGATTCCTAACCACTTGACCACCAGGGAAGCACCCCTACTGGCATTTTTAAAATTTCATTCATCAATAAATTCTTAGATTTGAATTCAGCTGACTCAGATGGTAAAGAATCTGCCTGCATTGCTGGAGACCCAGGTTTGATCCCTGGGTAGGGAAGACCCCCTTGAGAAGGGAATGGCAGCCTACTCCAGAATTCTTGCCTGGAGAATTCCATGGACAGAGGAACCTCATGGGCTACAGTCAATGGTGTCACAAAGAGTCAGACACGACTGAGTAACTAACATTGTCATTGTCATTGTAAAGATCTCTAAGTTTAACTTCTTCCCCAGAGGAGGGATCTTTTCATTGTGTCTGTAGTGAGTGATCATTAGTCTCTAATTAACAGGCTGAGGATATCACAGGTAACTTGCATTACTTTATTTAAATTTCTAATACATTTTAAAATTGACCAATATAATACACATATAGAATCATACACAGGTTACAAGTTTATATTTCATTAAGTAATTGCAAGGTAAGTACATAATTGCTGATTCACATGGCAGGAATAATCTGCTGTGCTTTTCCACAAGATGACTGAAGATCAGTTCAGTTCAATTCAGTCGCTCAGTCATGTCCAACTCTTTGCGACCCCGTGAATCACAGCATGCCAGGCCTCCCTCTCCATCACCAACTCCTGGAGTTTACTCAAATTCAAGTTCATCGAGTCGGTAATGCCATCCAGCCATCTCATCCTCTGTCGTCCCCTTCTCCTCCTGCCCCCAATCCCTCCCAGCATCAGGGTCTTTTGCAATGACTGAAGATAAATGATAATAAATACTCCATTTTGAACTGGACTGTTTCTACATGTTTTTCTCTATGACATAAAACATAATTATAACTGTGTGGTTCAGAGGCTTTAACTTCACACAGTGATTTTGAAAATTCTGTGAAGAATTAGGAAGTAACCTTGGTGAGTATTTTAGGTAACAGAGCATTGAATTCAACATGGCTTACTGAGGTGACACGTTTAGGGTAAGCTAAGTGAAGTCCTAGGGATAAAGTGTCATGTGGATTTGTTCTGAAAGAGGAAGACTTACTGAGGTCAGAGGATACTGCCCTTTTTCTGTCTTGAACAAGGTTGATTTCTTTCAGAGAAGCTACACATCAGTCATTCTGATCCAGCATAACAGGCAGCTCCTGGCAGGGGCACAAGTGCTGTGAAGGCCTGTTAGAAACATTATGGTTCCAACACTAAGCTTATGGTTAAATATTATACATTAATGAATGAATGGAATGCTTCATGTCTAATGCAGCCTCCCAGTTGGCCCACATGTACTCTTTATCATAAAAATAAAGATTGGAAAAGCAAAAAGAAAAGTTTCCTTGTTTAAAAATGTGTCTGCTTTCTGGCCATGGTCTTCCAGAGGCGGGCTGTTAGTGAGCACAGAGCATAGCCCATGAACTCCTGGATGGAGAAAACGCGGCCAACGTCGCTGTACTGCTCTCCTGGTGTGTCTCCCTCTTGGAACGTAGCACACAAGTTCTGTCAGATAAACAGACACATCGTGACCTGTCAGATTAGATCACATCCATGAACCCAGGAAATATCTCATAATTCTGTATAGATTTATTCTTAGTTGAAAGGTGTTGGAAACAATCATGCTTTCTGCCTTCTGGGAGTTAAGATCATAGAAGTGTAACATGCCTTATCTGCACATGTCCTGGCTAGAATGATGAAGTTTTTCCTAATTTTTCTAAGTTGTTTTTTCTTTCATTATTTTTAACATAATGATTATCTGTGAGACAAAGACAAAAGTCAGAATAGAAAGTGAGTGACTTTTTCATGGTCTTGTTCTCAAAATGACTGTGGCTTATTGTGGTCACTGAGAGTCCACACACACACACACACACACACCACCCCGCCACCCCCACCTTTGTAGGCATGGTTCTTTCTTACTAGAGGACTTTTCATGTCCCCAGGTCCACGTGACAAAACTTGTACCTCTCCTACCCCTTCTCTTTATGCTTTCCTTGCCTCTTCTTCCCAACTCAAGACACGCTTGGTTGCTCTGTCTTACATGCCACATTGTGCCTTCCACATGCCTCTGTTACAACACATCTAATAGAAAATCCCTTCTGTCACACTTTTATCTGTCCCCTACACAGTGAGCTTCTTGAGGGCAGGGCTCATATGATTGGTGGTAGAAGTGGAAATTGGCTTTGCAAGACCATATTGACCATAGTGAAGTGAAGGTGTTAGTTGCTCAGACATGTCCAACTCTTTGTGACCCCATGGACTGTTGCCCACCAGACTCCAGACTCCTCTGTCCATGGATCCATGTTTTCTCAGAAGATCTTGAGATTAGATAACCAGCTCATTTTTGAGGAATTGAAATGGTAGTGGGAATATCTGTACTAGTATTTGTAGCTGTGAAAGCACTCAGTTATTAGATCTTCCTAGCCTAGCTAACATGAAAATGCTTGAGAAGTTTTCCTTCTCTCTCCACAAGCTTACAGGACAGGTAGTGTTCACTCAACAGCAGTGCTCCCCTGATCAGTCAGCGCCAAGCAGACAGGAACAGTACTTCCACACAAGCAGGATCCCTGGGTCTCCAGCTGTTTTTCATGGGAGCCATACTCTTGCTCAGCCCAGCATGGCAACACTGTAGGGACTCCATCACCATCCTTTAATGGCTGGAGAAAAATGACCAGGAGAGAAAAATCAGACTAGTCTGGTTGATGATTGGGAAGTGGATATATATTTGACCACAAATCTTAAGCATATTATGGAGTATTTTTTTTTTAATAGTATCAGGCTTTTTTTTTTTTTTAACTATGTGGAACATTCATGGATATTTTGAGGAAGTTTAAAAATAACGTTGAAAATGAATATATGTTAATTAATAGCTTTCTCAGTAATTTTGCTCAATAAAAATGCCATCCTTAGCTGTTTTAGGAATGTAATCTTGAAAGAATAATCCAAAGACTAGAATAGTGGGAATGCCAATACGTAAGGGATTTCTCTAACCCCAGTCACAGCATCACCCTCTCAGTCATTCTGAGCCCTGGACCACTTTCTCATTGGGTTGAAGGTCAGCTCTTACCTTCTGTGATGTTTGTGAACAGATTAGCTTATCATTTTGCATACTTTTCTCCTTTAGAGAAGACAGTAATGTAAAAACAGTTCTGACTCTCTGTTTCCTTTCCAAAGTTGGCCTCAGACCCTTTTCTTTTTTCTGGTTACAGAAAATAGAAATGCCTGTTTGATTTTTCCTGCATCTAGAATTCTAAGGATTTTAGAAATAATTGATTTAAGAACTATGACTCCAGTCCAGTACAGAATTAACTTGTTACCTGCTCTCTTTTGTGGGATGTCTGTAGAATTTGTCATTTCCATACTACAGGTGAGAGAACAGAATTAATACATTTTAAGTGTAGCTGTTTGATGCAGGCAGTTGGGTCAGCCTCTGACTGGGTCATAACATTCAAAATTCTTGGCTCTCAGATCTGCTTGCATTGTGTTTATCACCGTTTTTACTAACAGTGTCACGGACACTTAGTTATGTAAGTTACTTTGGATCTGTGGGGAAGCAGCTTCATGTTGTAGAAGCAGATGATTCTTAGATTCTCTTCAGGTCCTGAGGAAGTTGCCATGGAAAGTGGGAGACTGCTTTGGAAGATTGCTGGGAAGCCATGGTATTATTCTCCTGTGATGCTGCCCTGTGTATAGAGGCAGCTGGGTTGCTGTTGTCTTTACCCGAAGCCCTTACATTAGGGAAAGCTATTGAGGAAGGTAGACTGGTGGTCCAGCAAAGGTATATAGGTGCAGTTTGCTGTTCTCCTCATACCCTGGCAAGTATCCCAGAAACATACTCTGAGTAGAATGTACTTATCCAGGATAGTATATTTTGTTGTTTCACTTTGTTTTGATTTTTACTCTTTTCCTACCTTTCATGTAGAAATCAAACCAGCTTTCAAGGAATAGATTTGTACTTAATAGATGGCTGTTTCATGATTCTTCTTGTGGTTCAGTTGCTAAGTTGTGTGTGACTCTTTGTGACTCCGTGAACTGCAGCACACCAGGTATCCCTGTCCTTCGCTATCTTCCAGAGTTTGCTCAAATTCATGTCCGTTGTGTCGATGATGCCATCTAACCATCTCGTCATTTGTTGTCTCCTTCTCCTCCTGCCCTCAGTCTTTCCCAGCATCAGGGTCTTTTCCAATGAGTCGGCTAAGACACTTATTTTCAGCCACTGCCCCCTGTCACGTCAGCCCATCTAAAAACCAGACCTGACTTTTTCTCTTCAGGTTACTTGTCATGCAGACTTTCCTATGAGGCTGTAAGTGTGGGCTGAGGGAAGGATGGCCGGTGTGGCAGGAGCAGGTAAAGCAAGAGTACAAGCTTCCTGTTTGTGGAACTTAGTTTCAGGTGCTCTTCACCCTTAGTATGCTACATACACCGCTTTCACTTGCAGACATGGTATTCCTGGATGTATCCACCCCTACCACTGGTTGAATCAGACAGTGCCCAGTTCATGATAAGTCCATGGCCATCTCATGTCCCTTGTCAAGGTTGCATGGTTATCTAATATAGTCAGGTGTCCTGTCACCACTGGGAGCCAGCAGCAAGCCAGGATTTCCTGTCAAAAGGAAAACAGTTATTTACTGACTAAAGCATGGCTTAGCCCCCCCAGACCTTTGGTCCTTCTGCTCTTCTCTTTGGTTCCAAGTATCTCAGTCAGCTGTAGGCATTTCCATTGGTCACTGAGACCAGGACAGAGATCCTTGTTGTATCCTGGCCCACATAAAGTGCGTTCTCTCACCTCGCTAAATGCTGAACCTTTTAGATCACTCAGGAGATAGAGAAGAACACAGGAAGGTGGAATGAGAGATACTGACATTTGTGCCTCTTTTTTGGTGGTAGCAGATGAAGAGTGCAACTTTTTTTCCCTTTGGAGGAAACACGTTAACATGTCTACATCATAGCACATTTGCTGCACAAAATTTACTCTGAATTCTTCTAGTATTTATCTTCTGTCCAGTGGTACAGGCTTGTATTGCCAGGGTGTCCTAGGATACCTTCTATTTCCTGTTAATGAATTCTACCCATATGATGCCATCTTGTCCTGTGAAGCAGTGAGATGATGAGGTTCCTGCAGGCTGAGCTATGGCGAGAACCAGATTTTACATCATGTAATGTCAGCCAGGTGGAAGTAGCCTGTCGTCAGTCAGGTGAAAGCAAGTAGCTTTCTGTTTTCTCTGCTGTTTGGGACAGAGAAACACAGCTGCACATACACATTCAGCTCTGAGATCAGTAGCTGCCATCCAGGGCAGGCAGTGTGCTGATTCTCTCCAGCAGAACTCACAGCTCGATCTGCAGCTGCAGCAGAGGCTGCTCCTGGTAAAATCTTTGGTAACTGCCGTCATCCTCAAAGATGTCTGTCTTCTGTGGAGGCCTGATGCCAAACAGGAGGGGAGAGGAGAGTCAGCAGCGTGCCTCTCTCAGTCTCTGATGTGATGCCTCAGAGGATGCTGTCTCTCTTTAATTGTTGTTTGCAGGGGAGAGAAACTTCGGATTTCTTTTCAACTCTTCACATCACAGCGTTCTCATTATATGAATTAAGGTGTAAATGTGGAAGTTCTTCCTGTTTCTGAGCATATGTTCAATCCACAAACTCAGGATCTGGGCAGATAATCATAAGACGGACTTCAGTTGTGTTTGTCACTCATGAAACCTTCAACTTGACAGGTAGAGCACAGGGGTATTGAGTCCTCGTGGATCAACATTACATCAGGGACAGGGACCTGTGAGTCCCGAAAGGTCTAGTTTTCTCTTTCTTCAGTGCACAGTGGTCCCCAAAAGTAACGCTTTGGGAAAGAGTAGAAGGAAGAGTTAACTGACAGGGTTAGTGTATCAGTGAAGGGTTCTTTCCTGAAGGACCAGCTGCCCTCTGAATCAGGGGCTCTGGGACTGCTTCTGACTCAGGCTGGGACCCAGAGGATACTCCTCGACCTTATGGTGCTTGACCAGGCAGGGCCTCTGTCAGTTACCCTAGAGGTTAAATGGGAGTTTCTTCAGATTCTCAGCTTTTCCACAAATCTCTCAGTAGCCATCCTCCACCAAATATTCCTGTACCTCAGGGCATATTAATAACTGAGGTCCTCTGGGTTCTTATGCATGCTCTGCCTGACTGCTTCTGGGCATGTGACTCCACTTTTCCTTACCGCATTGAAACCCGGGAGCCTATTTCAGTGGCATCCTCTGCCATACTGACCTTCTCTGTGGCTCCCTGAGGGGTCAGGTTAAGAGGTGGGTGACCATGAGAGATGTCTCTCAGTCTTCGTATTTCTTTCTCTGTATTTTACTGTCACATTGCTAGCATCCAGATAGTCTGATTTCTGTACTGGGCTATGCAGAAGGCAGAAAGTTTGAGTTACTTTGATTTAGGGCTTTTATAGGATAGTTCTGGTTACAGACAGACACTTTGGCAACTGTGATAAATTCCCAGTTTCATCCCTTAAATGCATTTTGTAGTGACATATTACAACGCCTAACAGACAGAAGCTAATCAAGGAACCTCTTGGAGTACTTTCATGTCTGTTTTCTTATTTCCTCTTCAGATAACCTTGTGGTATAAATAGAACTAGATTCTTACAGATGAGGAAACAGGTTCAGAAAAGGTAATTACTTTTCTGGAGGCAGAACTAGGACTAGAACCTGAATCCCTTGACTTCTTATCTTGTGCTGTCTCTTTTCAACACACATCTAGTGGTAGGTGGGTGTGTTCACACATACAGTGTGGCACACATGCCTCTATCCAGAAGCTACAGTTCACAGTTGTGTTAGATATTGGTTGCTGCTAATTACAGCATATATGTAAGAATATATTTGCAAATGAGTTAAGAAACACAGGAAGTTGCAAATGAAAATTGTGTGTAAAAAGAGTATGTGCATGTTTGTATTTTTTTTGTAATATTTACACCTGCAGTTTCTATCTCTATGCAATAATTCTTTCCAGAGAAAATACATCTGCTGCTTTCTAAATGCATCCGCTGCTTGCTTTAGAAGTCCTTGAATGTGATTTCCATCTCTTCCTCCTATAAGAGGATTTGGAGACAGGTTGTGGGGTTGTTTAATTGAGGAAGTTCTGCAGGTTGAAACCCAGCCTATTTTGTTGTCCATCTTACCTGATCTACATAGTAATGCCTAAGCCTAAGGTCAGTGTGTTGATTTTTGTTGTTAAATCATTTTTTGTATTTTTTTCTCCCAAGAAACATATACAATTTTTGAAGATTAGTGTTACATGTATTTTGAAGATTAATGTTACTTTATAAGTTTGCTCAGTCCCCTGCCATCTTAACTGTTCATGTTTAGAGCATCACATGAAGGCGTTCTTAATGAGATTTAGTGCAGGCCTCCGCTGTTATCTCACTGGAGGGTTTGCTGGAGGCTGGCTTTCCCGACAGCCCTGACCACAGAGCGTTGGAATGCGGGGCTGACGTCACAGCCGCTCCTGGGAATGTTCTGCATTCCTCTTCCTGGCAGTGGTCAGGTGGCTTCCAGCAAGAATGAAGGATAACAGCTTCCAAAGAAGAAAAAGAAAGAGGAGGAAGAGAACAGTTTATAATCAAACTATTGTGGGGGAGGCACTTTTATTCTGAGCCAAAATTGAAATTAGAACCAGATGTCTAGCATTCTGATGCTGCACGAATGTTAAATGCATTTATTAATGACTGTAATAGCTGAGTTATTTGGCTTCTTATTGAGCTTAAGTTTTGAAACTCTCTTTAAGAATTCTGGAAAAACAACTTCTTGTAGTTGACATTTTATCTGCAGAAGCACCTTTTTGAGTATAAAGAGGGGGATGGCACACGAGGCCTGGGTGCTGTGGTTAATGAACAGGCTGTGTAAAATCTGTTAATATTCAGAAACATGACATCTGAAACATGAAGTCTCTGTGATGTGTTAATGTAGTAACTTCAATCCATTAATTAGGGGAGAGGTATATTCTATTAAAATATATGCTACAGAAATTTTTTTTCCTGAAAATATTTGCATTAACATTGTTGTTTCTGACTATTATGTTACTGGCCAAGCCAGGTATTCAAAACAAAACATAGCAGACTCTTAATATAATAAACACAGATTTCCCAAAAGTTGTTCAGCTCTGCAGTAGTGTGTGCAACAGAAAATTGGACAGTAACTGAGTTACGTTTAAACTTAATTTGTGTTTTCCTGTCTTCTAGGCACTGAAGTGCTTTGTTCACATTGATTGTCCTGGCTTAACATATCACAATTTGTCTGTGTTAAAGTAAAAAAGTTCTTTCTTTTTTTTTACACAGTGCCTTTCAGTAGATTCTCTTACTTCTGTATCATAGCAGTTACATTAAAACAGTTCCCCAGTTTAGGTGAAATATGTTTGAATACTTCCTGTTACATATTGAAATGGAAAGTTGGCATCCTGTTTTAGGTCATGTCGCTGGTAAGGAATTTCCAGAAATGTGGAGAAGTGCTGACTCATGGTGTACAGTGGACTGATCCCACTGCAGTAAGTCATGAGGGGGTTTTCTGAGCTCCTCTTTGAAACAAGCAAAATATGCCTGGGTAGTGTGCTATTTTATTTTTAGATGTAGCAGTGGGGGTGGAAAAGAGGCTGTTGGTTGGAATATTAGCCTTGCTAATAGCTTTAAAAGTTCTAGGGTTAGGTGTGTGTCTAAATGTGTGTGTTTCTACGGGCTATTATTAGAATTTGGAAACCAGGTTGTTTTTGTTGTAGTCACCTACCGTTGTTCCCTCTGAATCTTGCCCCCAACACGAACCCCATGCCCTCAGGCTGGGATGGTGTCTTGCTGTGGGCTCTATGAAATGTCAGTGATCGTGGTGCTTGCGTTGAGGGGGATGGTCCAGAAAGAGGTGTTGAATTCTTTGTATCTATAATTGGAAGTTTCTGAAACTAATAGAATGATTTAAAACTTTAAATATTAGTGGGCAGAAGTTAGCAGAAAAACTAGGATTCGTTGCATTTAAAGTTCTTGGCTCTGTTCTTAATATTTTACGTGTGTTAAATTGTCTAAATCTGAAGTTACTGGTTGAAATTTATTTTTCATTCATTTGGTATGGAGATGTCTGCTAAATTTGAGGGAGAGGAGCTATCTATAACAAAAATTCACTTCTAAATGCATATCTAATCTCATCTAATGTGAAGTGTATCCATCCATCAATTCCACAAACACTTGCCGAGTAACTGTTCTGTTCCAGGCCAGTGCTGCTGGGTGCTAGGCACTGAGTGCTTGGTGATAGGTGCTGTGGAAGATGTGCTCTTAGTTCCCTCTCTGAGGGCAGCAGTGCTGCATGTAGGACCAGAGCAGGAAGCACATGTTCATGGCTTGTGCAACATTCTGTTATGGCTATTGTGGTAGAATTCTATAGGTACAGTGAGGCACAAAGAAGGGATATACTTAGATCTATGCTAGATTCTGTCGGATTGTGCTATATTTAGTCGCTCAGTTGTGTCGCTCTTTACAACCCCAGGCTCTTCCTCTGTTCATTGGATTTTCCAGGCAAGAATTGTGGAGTGGGTTGCCTCTTTTAATATGATTCTGAGGATGTCAAAGTTGTTGGCTGAAAGTAATTTGAGTAGGCAGTGCTGAAAAAAACAAGCTTATAAGGGAGATGAGGGAAGTACTCCAGTATATGTGACAGTTATTCAGACTGCTTAAGAGGAAATTTAAGAAATGTAAATGATATTTCCTTACATCAAGTCATTTCCTTACATACACATGTACATCTCACAAAACAGCATGACCGTTGCCTTGTGTGTCTGAGTCTACCCTTCTCACACACTCCTAAAGAGATTGAATGGCTCTTTGTTAACACTCATCATGGAACCATAGAGCATGTTGTAAAACTGTTTTCTGTTACGTGACGGTTGACAGAAGGAAGAGTAGGCGTCCTTCTTGTGAGTGGCGCCCCTGCCACTGGGGAGGCACATGGGACTCCGCAGGTGGCCTGCAGGCGGGAGCCCCACCGAGCAGTTGTTCGAGGAGCTCTTGTCACGTTTCCTGAGCACCTCTAGTGTCCCCTTCTGCTGAGCTACACCAAGGGAGTCATTGGCCTGTTTTGAGGGGTGATTGTGAGGAGTTATTAACAGAACGATGCTCATATTTCAGATTGCAAGAATAGTTCTCTTCCTTTCAAAGTGTGTGTTCTCTAATTACGTGGCAGATTGCCGACCTCTGGTAGGTGTTGTGCTTGAGAACTGGGTGAGCACCAGCAGTAACCAATAGCCCTGAGGCTGGGGGTGATGCAGAAGCACCTAGGGCCTGTCACGCCATCCACATGGGATCCTCCAGTAATCTACAAAGCCCAGGAGTGTCTAGAAATTTAACGTGTTTGTTGACTGAATAAGTGACATTTCTATACCGTGAGACAAAACTACATTCTTTACTTTGTAAACTCTCATATATGTATACACATAATCCATGAATGCTTAAAAAAAAAATCAGTGGCATATATACATAACATAAAACTTACCATTTTAATATTTTTATATATATTCAGTGGTATTAAGTACATTTGTAACATGTTGCAAGCATCACCAGTGTACAGAGCTTTCCCATCATCTCAGACAGACACTCTGTACCCATTTAATAATAATTCCCCGCCTCTTTCCGCAACCGCCCCCCACAGCTCCTGATAACCTCTGTTATACCTTCCATCTCTATAAACTTGCTTATTCTAGGTAACTCATATAAGTGGAGTTACACAGTATTTGTCCTTTTGTGTCGGACTTCTTTCACCTAGCTTAATATCCTCAAAGTCCATGCTACTGTATGAATGGACCACGTCTTATTTATTCATTCATTTGTTAACAGACCCTGGAGTTGTTAACAGACCCTGGAGTTGTTTCTACCTTTCATTTATTGTGGAAAATGCTTCTGTGAACATTGATTTACAAATACCTATTTTAGTTCCTGCTTTCAGTTCTTTTGAGCATATATCTAGGAGTGAAAATAGTAGAGCATATGTTCATTCTGTGTTTAACTTTTTGAGGAACTCATAGTTTTCCACAGGGGCCCAGCCATTGCGCATTCCCACCAGCAGTGGGTTCCAGTTTCTCGACATCCTTACCAATACTTGCTATTTTCCTTTTTAAAAAGTAGTGATTCTAATGGGTGTGTGGTGGTATTTCATCCTGGTTTTGGTTTGCGTTTCCATCCATCATGACTAGTGATGCTGAGCACATGATTCACTTTGAAATTCCAAAATAACCCAGAAAACAATTAAAAGTCTCCAAGAAGATGAAGAGTTCCTCACTGGACCATCTTCACTCCAACTGTGGCCTCTCCAGCCCACAAACACAGTTTCTTGTAATTTGCATCTGTGACTAAAGGCTGGGACCACTGTTCTCAGAGCTCAGGAAAGTAGAAAAAGTTCTTTTCCAGAAAGGTAACCCTTCAACAACATGTTCTTTTGCTGTGTTTGTATCAGATTCATTAAGTATGCACAATGATTATGTTCACTTATACTTACTAATTTTCTTACAAAAACCAAGCGTTTAATCTAAAACTATGTGCTTGTGTGTGCTCAATTGTGTCTGTGACCACATGGACTATAGCCTGCCAGGCTCCTCTGTTCATGGAATTTCCCAGGCAAGAATACTGGAGTGGGTTGCCATTTCCTCCTCTAGGAGAACCTTCTGACCCAGGGATTGATCCAGGGATTGGCAGGTGGATTCTTTACCAGCTGCGCCACCTGGGAGGTCAGTCTAAAGCTATATGTAGGCATTAAGTAATTGGAAAAGAATGGGTCTATACCATGAGGGCATGTGAAAATGATGAAGTCAATAAAATGTTTAATTCTGTACTGGTTATTTCATTATTTACATTTATTGCCTTAATATGTTTATATTTAATGCTTTAATATATTTTGGTGTATCATATGAGATATAGGAATCAATTTTAATGTTTTCCAAATAATTGTATCAGCTTCACTTCCTAAATAATTTTCCCTCACTGACTCTAAATATTTCTCTTATTACTTATTATATTCCTGTATCCTAGGACTTATTTCTTTGCTCTATATTCTGTTTTGTTGTGTTGATAGTAAACCTTGATATAAATCAATGCCTTGCTTCTGTGTGTGTATGAATAATTTATAGATAAATACACTTGATCGGGGGACAAAATCATTAAAAATTTAAAACCAAAGTGTGTGATCAGTTTCAAAGACAACAGCCCACCCAGTCCATGAACAGAACATCTGGCAGATTTTTGAATTCTTCTCTTGCCCTTGGATTAGACTCTTGTTCATCTGTCAGCACAGATTCATCCCACCTTCAGGCAGGGTCGTTACTTCAGGACAACCTGACTTCACTATGGATGCCCAGCCCACACTTGAATCTCAACAAAGGAGGGTACTTTGCTTGACTCTCACTTTTCTTTGTTGCTCAGTTTTCTTGAGAAACTCTACAAAGGAATTTTAGAGCAATATGCTTCTTATGACAGAGGGAGATGATTTTGTTTTTTTTAAAGTACTTTATTGATCAGCTAGGTTTTTAAGGATCCCCTAAGTTCCTTGGATTGCAAGGAGATCAAACCCAGTCAATCCTAAAAGAAATCAAGCCTGAATGTTTATTGTAAGGACTGATGCTGAAACTGAAGCCCCATTATTTTGGCCACCTGATGCAAAGAGCCACCTCATTGGAAAAGACCCTAATGCTGGGAAAGATTGAGGGCAGGTGGAGAAGGGGGGAAACAGAGGGCGAGATGGTTGGATGGCATCACTGACTCAGCAGACATGAGTCTGAGCAAATGCCGGGAGATGGTGAAGGACAGGAAAGACAGGAAAGACTGGCGTGCTGCAGTCCACGGGGTCGCAAAGAGTCGGATATGACCGAGTAGCTGAACAACAACAAAGCTTGCTAATGATCAGTTTAACATTGGCCCCAAGGAGGTCAAGTCCCTGTTCTGGTCACCTTTTTACTTCATGTTGAAATTGGCACACCTTTAAAAAATTTTTATTGAAGTGTAGTTAGGAATAAAACATAGCCATCCTATATTTTATTTGGTAAATCTGACAACTGTTTACCTTAAGCTGAATTATACATAATATACTTAAAATGTTGTGTTACCTTCTGCTGTAGAGCAGAATGAGTCATTTATACACATATATGTATATATATATATCTAGTCTATTTTAGATTCTTTTCCCCTGTAGGTCATTACGGAGTATTGAGTAGAGTTCCCTGTGCTACACAGTAGGTCCTTGTTAGTTATCTCTTTGACATATAGTAGTGTGTTTGTGTTAATCCCAGTCTCCTAATTTATCCCTCCCCCGCTTCCCTTTGTTAACCATAAGTTTGAAATTGGCACACATTCTGAGTGTTTGTTTGACATGAATGAAACAAAACTTAAATTGTTGAATTTTGTGCTTGTATCAAGCAAACTGAAGAGTGGTTTGTTCATTTTAGAGTTTGACTTGAGAATCTTTGTTCCCTGCATTTTCTCCTCTCAGTCCCCAGGGGTGATTCTCCCCTCTCCTGGTCTGCCCTATGACCACCCAAGACAGCACGCAGCTGATGGCATGAACGTTCTTGTTCCTTTGAGAAGAAGCTCACCATATGTAATGTTTTCATATTTCATCCCTAGCACAAGTATAAGAGAAGCATTACTATCTGAAATTTTCAGATAGGGAGACTGAAGTCAGGGAGATGAGGTTGTTCGCTGCATGTCCAGCACTCTTGAGGAGGCTTGCAGAGCCATGTGCAGGGCAGGTCAGCGCCTGGAAAGGAGTTCTGGTTCCCTGGCTTCAGAAAGGAGCCCCATCTTTGTCTTAGAGTTGCTCTAGTTTGGAGCATGTGGAGGGCAAGGGATATCAAGTTTTCCTGAGTTTTTGGTAGTCTGTTGAAATGACCTTGAGAAAATTTAAATCACCTGGCTGAGGCTCACAGAGTTTTGTAGGGACCTTTTCCTGATGTGCTCTGTGACTTCCTTATTACTGTGGTCACGACCTTTCCCAGACTTTGCTCTTTCAGAGAAAAGGGTATGGGTAGCATTTTGAGAATGCCTCTTGGATCCTAGTCCTCTCCCTGCAGAGAGGCTCCTCAGAGTGGGTATCAGAGTGGGTAGGACGCAGCAGAGGGCTCCAGGTGCATGTTGAGGGTGACCTCATTCACTTTTACTGTGGACGTTTGATTAAGTAAGTTGTTTTGATGAATAAATAGTAGTAACTATTTTCCTTTCCTTACTATTTTCTCTTCAAGAGTAAATGATTAAAGCCAGAAATTTCTGTCTTGGGTATTATGGAATGTATGTTGGTATAAATGATAGAAGTACGGAAATGGCGAGGAGGATTTTAGCAAAAATACCCAGATGTTTTTGTTGTTCTAATAAATGGTCGATCCATTTTGTATTTGAAAGCATTTCAGGTGGGTTTTGTAGATGCATTTCAGTTAGTTTTAGGGTAGCGCTTTGTGTGGGCTTCCCTGGTGGCTCAGATGGTAAAGCGTCTGCGTGCAATGCGGGAGACCTGGGTTCGATCCCTGAGTGGGGAAGATCCCCTGGAGAAGGAAATGGCAACCCACTCCAGTACTCTTGCCTGGAAAATTCCATGAACTGAGGAGCCTGGTAGGCTACAGTCCCATGGGCTCACAAAGAGTCTGACACGACTGAGCGACTTCACTTTCACTTTCATGTTAATGAAGGATGCTGCTAGATCTTAGAAGTGTGTGAGCAGTAGAGAAGTGATTTTAGCCCTGCTGTCCCGCCTGCTTGTTGCTTCGGTAAGCATGGGGCTTTGACTGGCTGTGCGGCACTGTGACATGTCACTGTGTGTACCCACACAGGTTCCCTCGCGTCGTCTCTTTCTCCAAATTTGTGAGGAAAACAACCATTGTAAAGTTCATTTATTTTCCCTGTTTGGTTGTCAGTGGCAGAAAAAGCTGAGGAAGGTTTGGTCATAGCCAGCGTGGAAAGGCAAGGGCCTGTGAGCCCAGAGGCCCGGCTCAGAGGTTGCTGGCTTCCAGAGTTGCCTTGGGCTGACTGGACTCCCCTCCAAGTTTGCAGGACTGACTGGAATACAGGTGTGTTCATGTCAGAAATCATAAAATACCACTGTGCTGTGTGCACCATATTCTATTGTTTAAAAAGACAATTAAAAGTAGAAATTATTTATAGAATTTTTAAACATGGTTTTAAAATCCAAGTTTATATTATTATTTTTTAATCCTAAGAAGTATTTAATTTTCTGGTTGTACTTGTTTTTGAATAGTTTTTTTTTTTCCTTCTTCTAGGTAGTAATATTCTGTTTCTGGGGAAACTCTTTATCATGTATTATTAGTTAAATCTACAGTGATCTAATAGTGTTTCTGCCACATTGTTTTAAAAGCAACATTTAAGAAATTTTTTTAAGTTTTAAGGCAAGTTTTTCTTTCACAATTTGAATCTGGCTACTAGTTTGGTGTATTTTCACCTAAGTTCTATCTTATGAACTTCCTGGTGCTTTATTGAACTCCTATTTCATTGACCCTTACCGAATCAGTAAGGTGCAGGCGTTGCACACAGGTGGACTTTGGTGGGATTGTGACCGCAAATGGTAATTGCGTGTCCTGAAAATCTGGCTTGGGAGTGTGGAGCTTTAATGACTGTGCTTTAGGGGAGAGCCCTGCTGTGTGACACAGACCTGGAGCTGTGGCTGTGACACTTGAGCTGTTTTTCCCCTTACTTGAGCCACCAGCCTCAGGGTTGTCAGCTCAGCGCTGTTGTCCTTGACCTTGACCTTCCGCTAACTCCTGAACTTGTCATGTCTGACTCTTTATGACCCCCATGGACTGCAGCACACCAGGCTTCCCTGCCCTTCACCATCTCCCAGAGCTTGCTCAAACTCATGTCCTTTGATTTGGTGATGCTGTGTAACCATCTCATCCTTTGCCACCCTCTTAGTCCTCCTGCCCTCAATCTTTCCCAGCAAGATCCCTGGTATAAATCAGATTGCACCCAGTTTTGCCACTCTTTGCTCTTTATTGATCCGTGGCTGTATATCCTAAAGAAGCCTCTCAGTTTTTCTTCCGTAGTAATAGCACCTCTTGAATTCATATAAAATAATGTCCTTGATGGGATAAGAAACATTTCCCCGCTTCTTATTCCTCATCTAAACCTTGAAGTCAGGGAAGCCTTTACTTCTTTACTTCATATTATCCCCTCTACACTCCCCTCCCGTATGCCCAAATTGAAATGTCTGTGAGGGGCACTTGGCCCCTTGTGTTTCACATATCTGACCCCTGGAGTCCCTGTCATTTAGGTTAGGGCCAGCCGTGCTAGGGCAGCCGGGCGAGTTACTGTCTCTCCTGACCCCTCCCTCCTGAAACCGCAGGCCCAGCACTGCAATTTGTCCCTGGCAGCCAGAGGCAGGGGAGACGGGGCACGTAAAACCCCCGGTGTGTTTCCGGGGCTGTGGTGGTCCTCCCTCCCTCAGGCTCTGAGGCCCCTGTAAAGTTATCCAGGTGACCCAGGGGACAAGCGCGGGCTGATACAGTGTCAGAGAGGGTCGCGGAGTGGAAGGGGTTGGCAGAACTAGATAACTTTACTGCCTTCCAAGACTGATAGTCAGTATCCAGAGGGGGCGGAGCAGAGCTCCCAGTCACTCCAGGGCCTGGCTGTGGGCATTCAGAGGTCCCGCACAGTATTTCTGGATCCTCAGAGTGAAACAGCGTCTCCTGTATGGGCCTTTAGCAGACGGAAGCTCTTATTCCAAAGGCTGTCAGTCAAGGTGTAAAGGCCCTGCTGTGAATTAAGGTGACACGCCCTGTTTTGAATTGGATTTCCTGCTCCTTCTGATGGCAGGCATTCTTCCCGGACAAGGGTGAATTCAGTTCCAGTGTTTGCTTGTAAAGCTGAATCCAGTCATTGTATTTGTTGTTTGGCTTTCTGCCTGCTGTTGAAGCACAGAGCAAACTCCTGCTCGTTAGTCCCTATGGTTCTGAGTCCTCCGCAAAGAGCAGGGACGGGAGAGGGGAAAACCCAGAGGGTGACTGAGTTCATTTACATAGGGTGCCAGAGGGCAGCTGTGTGCTGCCTGGCCGTCACATGACCCTGTGCAGAATCCCAGCTTTCCACTTACTGGAATAGGAGACAGCCTGAAAAACCCGGCACACAGGAACTGCCCGAGATCTCTTTTTATGGTTCTCAGCTTAGCGTTGGCAGCTTAATACTTCAGTTCTACTGTGTAGAAAACATAGGTGAAAAATAGGAGGTTTCATGTTTCTCTCTCTTTTCAAAGTTTTGTTCAAGAAAGAACTTCTCTAAAGGAGCGGTCTCACAGCAGGACAGTGGCCCTGCTGGTTGGCTCAGCCCGACTGGACTCTGCCCACTGAGTTGTCCTGAGGGCCCAGATCAGCAGGCTGCTGTTGGGATTTGTGGGAGGTTGGCAAGGCCACGCCCTCTACCTGGACTAATAGAAGATGCGATTCAGTCCACTCAGTATGACTCTAGGTGGTCCACACATGGCTGAGTGCATTAGACACGTGTCTGAGTGTGCCTTAAGAAGGATTATTTTTCCTATTAAATGTGAGGGCATCCAGAAGGATCCAGCAGCCATCCCAGGTACCCAGAGAAGTATAGTACTTAGAGTCGTTCCCCTGAGTTAAACTCTGAGCCCTTATAACCTGGGGAAAGGATAAGGTGGGGGGATGGGCTGATCAGCTTCAGCTCCGAATCTGTTCCCTCTCTGAGGCAGCCCCGTCTGAAGTGAAATGAGGGGTGTGGTGGTGATGCCCCGGGGTGGGTTTCCATCCTGCCCTGGTGACCTTACAGCCTCTGTGTCCCTTGCTGCCCCGATTTTATTTAATTCTGGTCTGGCCCGTCAGGTTAGAGCTAGATCAGTTTTTCCTTGGACTTAGTTTATATAAGTGGAAGAAATTTGAGTGTTTAATTGAGTAAATATCAAGGTTTTGAGTTTTTTATTAGTGAGGAGCAGAGATCCCTGCTGCCTTGCTGCTGCTTTGCTCAGTACCAAGAGAATATCCAAACATCCGAGAAACAGGTTTTGGCCACAGGGAGCCCATGGTCTTCTTTTGGGTAGAATACCTAAACCCAGCCAACTGTCATCTCAGAGCAGAGTGTGAATGGAAGGAAAGACCCAGGTTCCCACATGGATGTTTTATAGACGGGACAGTAATCAGATGTTGGAAAAAAGAGATGGTGGGTGGTAAGCTTCCCAGAGCCACCATGGCCCGCCGCAGGCATGGTACAAACAAGGGCCCAAGGATAGTAATAGGAAGAGTTAAAAGGCCCAAATGAAGCCATCAGAATAGGAGTTCTGACTTCGTTTCTGGTCTGACATACAAGGAACTTGGAAGGCACTTCTATTTTCACAACAAGAAAAAAGCCAAAGAAACAAAATCAGTAGCTCCTTTAGGTCCAACAGAGAATTGAAGTCCTAGGGCACATCCCTGCCCCATAATTAGAGAGACAGGCTAGCAGATGGAGCAACTTGTAGAAGCTTCACTGGGACCAGAACTGGGGTGGAAGACCCTTGAAAGTTTAAGTGTTGGTCACTCAGTCATGCCCGACTCTTGGCAATTCCATGGGCTGCAGCCCACCAGGCTTCTCTGCCCTTGAGATTTTCCAGGCAAGGATACTGGAGTGGTTTGCCATTTCCTTCTTCAGGGGATCTTCCTGACCCAGGGATCAAACCCAGGTCCCCTTTACTGCACCACTCAGTCTTTACCAGCTGAGCCATCAGGGAAGCTGGAAGGGCCTTAACAGTAGTGGAAGAACTGCTGGGGCTCAGTGTGGACAAGCCAGAGAGTTAAAAATCCCAGGGGCCCCGCCTTGGGGTGGGGGTACAGTTTTGTGAGACTACCTCTCAGAGCCCTACCAGATTCTCACAGTAAAGATCAGAGAAAATTCCCCTCAGGCACCTGTCTTGGAGAGGGAACAGGAACCATTCTGAAAGACACCAGGGCACTCTTTACTTAACAGGTCCTGCCCTAGAGGAACTATCTCACCAGGTCTTATCAGAGCCTCTGGGCTCAGCCCTAAAGAATCTGCCTGCAGTGCAGGAGACGCAGGAGACAGGGATTGGATCCCCTGGAGGAGGAAATGGAAACCCACTCCATAATTTTTGCCTGGAGAATTCCATGGACAGAGGAGCCTGGCGGGTCGCAAAAAGACACGGCTGCACACGACTGTTACAGCCCAGCCGGCCTGGTGGGGAGGGAAGAGAGCCCATGCCAGATTCCTCCAGTCTTCCTGTCTACCTGAGGAGGTCATAGTCCAGAGGTTCAGGCTCAGGACGACCTGAGACCTGATCATAGGCTCTAGAACATTTGCCTTACCCCTCACCTCCTGCCTCACCCCCACACCAGGTTTCCTAGTACTGTCATGGGAGTAAAACTGAAAGGGACACATGTCTCAGACCTCCTTTAAGAAGCCTCTTGGGAAAGGCAGAAACAATAGGGCAGACAAAAACAGTGACCACAGAGAAAATTTTTGTCTTTGATGGCTACAGCTACGCACGCAGTAAAGATAGTATAGATCTTCATGAGGTAGACATAAAGCCTCATGCTAAAGGCCTGCACACCTCAGTTCCTTGAACCCGGGACATCATGTCTGGCTTCCAACAGTAAGTTGCAACGCATTCTACAAGGGAGAAATCATAATTTGAAGAACAGATCAAGCATTAGGACTGGACATAGATGTGGCAGAGATGTTGGAGTTACTCAGATCAGGAACGGAAAACAGTTGTGTTAGTATCCTGGGGGCTGTAAAGGAGAAAGTGGGCAACATGCAAGAACAGATGGGTTGTGCCAGCAGAGAGAGAAGCCCTAAGAAAGAAGCCAAAGGAGATGAGAGAAATCAAAAGCACTGTGACATGAAGTGTGCCTTGGGTGGGCTCATCAGCGGACTGAACATGCCCAAGGAAAGAATCCATGAGCTGGAAAAATGGTCAGTAGAACTTTCAGAACTGAAGTGTAGAGAGAGAGAGTAAAGGAATAATGAAAAGGGAATATAGTATCCAAGGGGTGTGGGGCAGTGGCAGAAGATAAAAGGTACGGGAGATGAGAGGGCCTTCCCAGCTGGCTCAGTGGTAAAGAACCTGCCTGCCAGTGCCAGAGACTTGCAGAAGATGTGGTTTGATACCTGGGTCAGGAAGATCCCCTGGAGAAGGAAATGGCAACCCACTCCAGTATTCTTACCGGGGAAATCCCATGGATGGAGGAGCCTAGTGGACTATATCCATGGGGTCGAAAAGAGTTGGACATGACAGAGTGACTAATCTCTATGGAAATAGCATAGAGGTTCTGCAAAAAATTAAAAATAGAACTGTCATATGGTCCAGCAATCCTACTCCCAAAGAAAACAAAAATGCTAATTTGGAAAGGTATATGCACCCCAGTGTTCACTGAAGCATTATTTACAGTAGTTAAGACATGGAAGCAACTTAAGTGTCCATCGATGAATGAATGGATAAAGAAAATGTGGTGTGTGTGTTCCACACAAAAGGGAATAATATTCAGGCATTAAAAATGAAGGCAGTCTTGCCATTTGTGGATGTAATGCACTATGCTAAATTAAGTCAGGAAAAGAAAGATAAATACCATATGACTTTACTTATATGTGGAATTTACAAAGAACAGCAACAAAACAAGCTTATAGAGAGAACAGATTGGTGGTTACCAGAGACAGGAGATGGGAATGGGAGATGGCGGCAGAGAGGGTGAAAATGTATAAACTTGTAGTGCGGTTAATGAATCCTGGAGATGTACTGTACCCATGATGGCTATAGTTAATAACACTGTATGCACATTTGAAAATTGCTGCATGAGTAGATCTTAAAGTTCTTGTCATAAGAGCAAAAGTCTTGTAACTGTGTATGGTGATGGATGTCAACTAGACTTACCGTGGTGATGATTTTGCATTGTCTGTAAATATCATGTTGCATACCTGAAACTGACATAATATTATATGTCAGTTATATCTCAATGTTCAAAAATGTAAATGGATGCAAAGAGCTAACAAGGTTCAAAGGAAGCTAGAGTAGCCATGTTAATTCCAGCCAGAGCTGATTCCAGAGTGAGGACGATGATCAGATATAGACAGGAGCATCACATAATTATAAGGAGATCAGTTCTCTAAGAGGACATAGCAGTTCTTAAAGTGTATGTGCTTAATAATCGACCAGCAACATATGTGAGGCAAAAACTGATGGAGCTGCACGGGGGAAGGGAGGAATCCAGAACCTTGGGTGGGACGGAGCGTGGGCCCCTGAAGGGTGAGAACGCCCATGCTGGCAGTGAGCAGTTTTGGCAGCCGCTGGAGGGATGAGCTCTGGCTGGGCTGAGGCTGTTGGGAGGGACAGCTTGGGGCCGGTATTTAAAGTGACAGTACTCCTTGAGGACAGTTGGGAGGAGGAAGAGGAACAGGCCTGAGACAATTCCCAGATCCTGACACTGACAGTTGCATGTTGGTGGGACATTTAGACAAGATAAGTCATACTAAGGCCAGGGAAGGCTTCCCGTTCCATTTTTGACAGGTTTTCATTTTAAATCCAACGTGGTCTAGTCAGTTGTTAGAGTCAAATACATATGGAGAAGCAGGTCAGCAGGTTGGGCCAGAGCTGAGGAGCCCATGGGGTGGCCATCCTGTGGAGTGAGGCTTGTGGGAAAAGATGCAGAGAGGGGAGAGGAAGGAATGACTTTCAGAGGGGCCACAGCGGGCGATGGCCATCCGGTAGCCATGGGAAGGACAGTGGTCAACAGAAGAAGTAAGATGAGGAGGTGCCCCTTTCGTTAGGGGTGGTGGTGACTAGGGGTGTTCCAGTGGATGCCAGTACTACTGAAGGTTGCCCAAACAATAATTCTTTCAAGGAGCTTGGCTAAGACGAGGCCTAAGAAAGGGATGGTGGCTAACAGATGTGGCAGTAAAAAGGGCTTTTTTCTTTCCTTTAACTGGGAAAACCATGGACATTTTTCCCCTGGCGGCAGGAAAACCTTGGATAGGAAGGGACTGAAGATGGAGAAGAGGCAGTTATGAGAGAAGGTTGGAGACAGCCAGATTGAGGGATTAACCTTGGACAAGTGTGCGGTCTCTTTTCCAGGTCAGAAGAAGGGAGGATAGGAGGGCTGGACCTTCTGAGAACATATGTTCTTGGGACTCTTGTTAGCAGCGCTGGCTGGAGCAGTCACCCCTCTTGTCAGAAAGGGGCAGTGCCAGTTTCTGACTTCCAGGGCTATTCTGAGACTAAATGAGGTCATTCATGCAAAGAATTCAGTACAGAGAGAGGTTTGTAGTATGTACTTTAAACAGTGTTAATTTAAATGTTGTGTTAATTTTGTTTCATCAGAATTAATTTCCATTACTCGTTAATACACCTCATAACTACTTCATGAATACCTCCTGTTTCCCTGGGGTGCAGTGGGATGAGATACCACACAGGGTGGCAGGTGGGTGAAGAAGGACTTCACAGCCTTCTCCGGGGCCAGGTCTCTTTCCCATCTTGCTGTTCCAGGAGCACACCCATTTCTTTAGGGGCCACACCTACTTTCCTTTTACCCCACCCTACTCCTTAACCACGGATTAAAAAGCAGAGACATTACTTTGCCTACAAAGGTAATTTTCTAAAGGTAATCAGCATTGAATATTCATTGAAAGGACTGATGCTGAAGCTGAAGTACTTTGGCCACCTAATGCAAAGAGCTGATTCATTGGAAAATATCCTGATGCTGGGAAAGATTGAGGGCAGGAAGAGAAGGGGGCAACAGCGAATGAATGGCATCACTGATTCAATGAACATGACTTGAGCAAGCTCTGGGAGATGCTAAAGGACAGGGAAGCCTGGCGTGCTGCAGTCCATGGGGTGGGTCGCAAAGAGTAGGACACAATTGAGTGACTGAATAACGACCTCCTTAATCACTGACAGTTGTTTATCTGTTTCCTATTGTTGCTATTTGGTATATCAGCAACATTTCCTAAATGGAATTGTATGGTACGTAATGTGTTGAAGTTGGCTTTTCTCAGGATGATTCTCTGGAGATGTGTCTAGCTTGTCATCTGTGTCCGTAGTTCCTTCCTGTTCACTGCTGAGTAGTCTTCCCTTGTGATGAGCAATGTAGTTGTTTATCCTCCTGTTGAGGGTTTTGTAAATAAAGCTGCTGTGGACATCGATATACCAGTTTTTGTGTATACATATGCTTTTGTCTCTCTTGGGTAAATACACTACACTACACCAGAGTGTAGTTATGGGATCTTATAAATAGTTACATGTTCAGCTTTTTAACAAATGCAGATTTTTTCAGATTGGCTGTGCCACTGTACATTCCCACCAGTAATGTGGGCATGATCCCGGTTCTCCACATGCTCACCAGTGAGTGTATCTTGTTTTCACTTTTTATTTGAGCCACGTGTTTAGTGATTGCCAGTGTGGTTTAAATGCCTTTCACAGATGACATTAAATATCTTTTGATGTGCTTGTTTGCCATCTGTGTGTCCTCTTGGTGAAATGTGTGTTCGTATCTTTTACCCATGTTCCAATTGGAATGTTTTCTATTTTCTGTTAAGACTTGAAGCTTCATTATGTATTCTAGGACTTCAAGTCCTCATCTCAGTTTCCAGTTTATCATTTCGGCCTCCTTAACAGTCTTTTCACAGAACAACATTTTTCTTAAATCAATGAAGTCCAGCGTAACAGTTTTCCTTTTTCTGAGTTGTGTGTTTCTCCTCAAGTTTAAGAACTTTGTGATTAGCCCTAGATTCCAAATATTTTCTCCTGTGTTGTTTTATAGTTCATTCCATGATGTGTTTGGAATCATTTTTTATATAAGGTGTGACACTTGTTTGGAGGTCCTTTGTTTTTGCCTGTGGATTCCTGGTTCCTTTAGAACCGTTTGCTGAAAGTCTGTCTTTTCTCTGAATTATTTTTGCCCCTTTGTCCAAAATAAGTTGAACATACGTCTGTGGGTTTACTGCTGGGTTCTTTGTTCTGTTCGTTGAGCTACATGTGTGTCCCTCTGCCAGTACCATGCACTCTTGACTGTGGAAGCTCTTTAATGTCTTGAAATCAGGTAGATCAGTTTTCACCCCTGTGTTCTTCTTTTCAAAACTGTTTCAGCTGTTCTAGACAAACATTGCCTTTCCACATAAGTTTTAGCATAATTTTTGTTTGTCTGTATGAAAAACCTTACTGAGATTTCAGTAGGAATTATGTCAAACATGTTTATGAATTTGAGAATTGACATCATTCCTTTATGTAGTCTTTTAATCAGTGAACATTGTGTTTCTCTGTACTTGTTTAATATTTCTTTGATTTCTTTCTTCATTAAAAATTTTTTTTTATTTTTTAACTAGAGGATAATTGCTTTACAGAATTTTGTTGTTTTCTGTCAAACATCAACAGGAGTCAGCCATAAGTGTGCATATGTCCCCGCCCTCTCCTTCTTCCCATCTCCCTCCCCATCCAGAATTTTGTAGTTTCAGCATGTAAGTCTTATACATGTTTTGTTAGATTTACAGTGAAATATTTCTCTTTTTAAAAGCAGTTGTAAAGAGTATTTTTAGTTTTGGTGTTCATTGCTAGTATATATGAATACAGTTAATTTTTGTGTGTTGACTTTGTGTTCCTACGCTGATAAGTGAACTCATTTATCAATCCTAGAATTTTTCTGTAAAATCCTTGGGAATTTATATGTAGGCAGTCATGTCATCTGCAGGCAGGACAGTTTATGACTCCCTTTCCGATCTGTGCACCTTTTTCCCCCTCTGGCCACAGCCCGTCATCCTGTGTTGAAAAAGAGCAGTGAGAGCACGTGTTCATGATCTTGAGGGAAAACTCGTAGTCTTTCCCCATTAAGTGTAAAGGTACCTGTTTGTCTGTTGTGGATGCTCTTTATCAAGGTGAGGGAGTTGCCCTTTATTTCTACTTTTCTGACTTTTTGTAAGTCATGAATGAGTGTTGAATCTTATCAGACAGCTTTTCTTTATTGATGTGTATGATTGTATGATTTTTCTTCTTAGCATTTAATGTAGTAAATTATAATACTTGATTTTCAAGTATTAAACCAGCTTTGCATCTCTGCAGTAACCTCTACTTGCTCCTAGAGTGTGTTTGTGTATGTGTATAAATTTTTTGTTACATATTGCTGAATTCTATTTACTGTTATCTTGTGAAGGATTTTTACAGCTATGTTTATAAAGCACACTGGTCTTTAGTTTTCCTTTTCGTGTGTGTGCTGTCTTTGTTTTGTTTCTAGTATCAGGGTGATTCTAGCTTCCTGAAATGATAGACAAATGTTCTCACTTCTCTTTTCTGAAAGAGATTGTGTAGTATAGTTACAAATGTTAATTTGTCTTCGTATGTTTGGTAGAATTCTCCAGTGAAATTGTTCAGATTTAGAGAGATATTTTGGGGAGTTTTTAAATGACATTTTCAATTTTCTTACTGACTCTTAAGTCTAGTCAAATATTTTGTGTTGTGTGAGTTGTGGTAGTTTGTGTTCTCTCAAGGAATTGGTTTGTCTCACTGAATATGTCACATTTATGTGTGTAGAGCTGTGTGTAGTATTTCCTTCCTTTCCTTTGTCTGCAGAATTGTGTGAGATCCCTTGCTCCGTTTCTGATTCTGGTCAGTAGATTTTGTCCATGAACTAGTTCAAAATCAGTGATTTCTGTTCTTCTGCTTGCTTGGGTTTATTTTTATTTTCTTTTTGTAAGTCATTGAGGAGAGTGTTTAGATTATTGATTTAAAACTTTGCTTATGTCTGTGGCTCATTTGCTCAGTTGTGTCTGACTCCTCATGGCCCCTTGGACTGTAGCCTGCCAGGCTTCTCTGCCCATGAAATTTTCCAAGCAAGAATACTGGAGTGGGTTGCCATTTCTTACTCCTAGGGAATCTTCCTGACCCAGGGGTCAAACTCGCATCTCCTGTGGCTCCTGCATTGCAGGCAGATTCTTTACCGCTGAGCCACTGGGATGCTGTAAGATTCCCTCTCAGCACTGCTTTAGCTGCATTTTACCGGTTTTGTTGTGTAGTATTTTCATTTTTGTTCAGTGGAGCGTATTTTTCTGTCTCCTTTAAGACTTCCTGTGTAACTCATGGACTTTTTAGAAGTATGTTATTTAGTTTCCATATGTTTGGAGATCTTCCTATAATTTTTCTATTGTTAATGAGAAGATAGGAAAAAGTGGCTTTTGCCACTGATGCATGACACATGAAATATACAGATTATATAAAATTGATAATCAAATATAGCTTAGATCTGCTATGTACATTAACACAAAGAGTGGAAGAACATAGCCTAAAACATCAACTTTTTACGTTATTCTACCTGTTTTAACAAAAATGATAAAAGGACTGGTTAAAATTATTTTAAGAAGCAAGTGGAAATACTCTATCCTGTGTATTTGACTATCTTAACAGTTCTTTGTATTTAAATGTATTTTGTCCAGGTTAAATTTCAAATGCATGCATCCCATAATTTTGATTACTCAGAAATATCAAGTTCCTGTCTTGTAGTTCTTGGTCTAGAAACTTTAGATGGTCATGAGTTAATCTAGAGAACTTGTAGGTAAATGAATGGTGTAAGCAGTTCCGTTTTTATTATCTTTTCTCTGTGCTTTGCTTTGACTTTCTCCCACTCTTTTCATGGGATCATTTTATTGTCCTAAAGCATGGATTTCAGAGACATTGTATATATTCTCTTAAAGAACAAAACTAGAAAATGAATTCAGCCATAGTAATCCATTAGGTAAAATAACCATCCTGGGATAAGGAGGACTTGCTGAAGGAATTGAGAAAAATTCATTCCAATATGTATCTGGTGATGCCTGTTGGGTGCCTAGCACTTACTACATTCCATGTGAGGTGAAAAAAATAGGAGATGTCATTCCAATCCCTAAGATCTCATGGGGTACATCCTACGGAAGGTACTGGGAGACAGGTGTTTACCTGTAATGATGTGGTCTAGTAATTGGTTTGTCTTCACTGCGGGACGCGGGCTTCCTCTGGTTGCAGTGAGCAGGGGCTATACTCTTTGTTGCTGTGTGTGGGCTTCTCATTGTGTTGACTTCTCTTATTTTGGAGCATGGGCTCTAGGCGCTCGGACTTCAGTAGCTGTGGCGTGTGGGCTACTAGCTGTGGTGTGTGAGCTCAACAGTTGCATCTTGCAAGCCCTAGAGTGCAGGCTCAGTTGTCCCACAGCATGCGGAATGTTGCTGGACCAGGCATTGAACCCATGTCCCCTGCATTGGCAGGCGGACTCCTAACCCCTGGACCACCAGGGCAGTCCTCGGCATGGTTCTTCACCTATCAAATAAGAACAGCACCCTCTCCATCTTGGCAGGGTTGTTAAGAGGACCACATAGAGGACTGGAATCACCAGTCTTAGACAAAAAGAGATGCCTCAGGCGTGTCCGTGAGTTTCTTGTACCCTCATGGTAAAGCTCCCTGAAGGCCACGCCCCCTCCTGCTACATCATCTATTGTTAGCTGGGCTTTGCTTTTAGTCTCTGCTAGGCCAGAGGGACTACTAATGAAAACAAACCGTGGGCCTGGTGACCTCAGATGGAGAGCCACACTGTGGTCTGGAGGCAGGCTGGCTGCAGGTGGGATCCGAGGGGCCTGCACAGGGGTGTGTCTCTAAGTTGGCTCCATCCTGTGTGATGCCTGTCCCACGTGGATTCTCAGCCTGCCTGCACCACTCTGTCCCACCAGTTCCTGTCCTGGGGAAAAACTGGGTACAGTCTCACACTCTGAATGCAGATGAGCAGCCTCCCAAGCCAGACATGTCATCTGGGACCTAGATATTTGGGCTGAAAAATTTTTGGCTTTTGTTTTTTGGAGCACCAGTATGTTACATGACATATCTAGCCTTCACATTAATTGACAAATGAAGTCCTCTGATTCGACATAAACAGATAATGCCCACACTACATGTTGTAATTGAAACCTGTAGGTGAGTATTTAGGACCAGAAATCACAGGTGACTATAGTGGTAGGAATAAAACTTGTTAAGTTTAAATCAGAGTGTTTGCTTGTCCCCGACCTTGCTACCTATTAGTATCTGGACCTAAAGTACATACCCTAAAGTATGAATGGGTTGTTTCTCAAAGGTTCTTTTCTTAGAACTTGGACTGCATTTGCCCACAGAACAGTAGTAGAAATCATGGCTTCATTCCCAGGCCAGCTCCAAAACGTCTGTTTCACTTTAATGCATTCTAACATTTTACTGACAATGTAACCTGAGCTGCCTTATCCCACACTTATAACATTATTTCTCTAAGAAAAATTTGAGTCCAAGCTCATATATTATGGACGTTAAGTTCATGGGAGTGGGGAGAGAGAGAAAGGAAGAGAGAATCTGTTATCTGGAGGCTGGCATGTCTTCATACCTTGGAGAAGCCATCCTGAGCACTGACAGGTCTGTATGCCTTCTCTGAGAGGATACCTGTCCAGGCCAGACTGCTTCTCTCTCCTGAACTGGCCCAGAAGGGCTGTTGCCGGCTGTTGCTGGCCCAGGGGAAGTACTGAGGAGTAGTGCTGTCTAAATGTTGTCGGTGCATGTGTTTGGTTATTTCCTAAGTTGGAGGCAGCTCAGAAACTGGTTGTAAAATGCTTGATGTGTATGTTTCTCATTTTTAAAGCATGTTAACTGCATTATTGTCACCATATTAATTTGTAAATGATGGTGGGTGAAACATGCATTGGCTGAACACCTCCCATGTAGCCTGAAGCCCACACTACCTAATTGTCTTTCAGACTCTTAATTTAGTTTGTTGGCCAGCATTGTGTACAGGTGTACTCATTTGAGGATATGAGCTTTTGGTGTAGCCCTTGAGACACCTAAGGTTTTTTCAGATGTACACCAGACTTTCAAATTCTATAATTGGTTTAAAGAAGCCTGCTTTGTATGCTGATGCTTCTGTTGCTGTGATGGTACATTTCTAACATTCTTAAAAAATGGAGCTCTTTGAGTGTGATACAAATATTCATATTATGCAAATATAAAAATTGTGTTTTGAACCTTTATATAGTTCCAGCTGAACACAAATTATATACCCCCAAAGAGAAAAAGTCCCACAATGTCTTTATTCCAGAAGATACTAATAGAAATGAGCAAATTATGGTTACATTCAGAACATGGGGATTGTTGTTGTCTTTTCAAACCCAGTTCCAGGTAAGTACAAGCTCTCCTGATTTTAAACCTAAGAAAGGCTTGAATTCCACATTAACCTTGTAACAGCCAGTGAAATATGCACTGGTGTATCTTGTGCAGCAACTGACCTTATCTGTAGACTTTAATGTCCTTTGTGGTTGCTGGTGACGTGGTTTGTTTTAGGCTCCGAGGAGTGTTTGCTCTTGTTTCTTCTCTAGTCTGGCGCTAGTTGCTCTGGAGCATTCCTTGAAGTGATTACTGTACAATGTAAAAGGAAAAATAAAAGCAATTTTGGGCATAGAGGTGAAAAAAGTCACCTGTAGGAAGAGTGGATATTTTAAAATTACACAGGTTTTTGGAATAATCACAGTTCTGTACTGAAAAACATGTTGCATTTAACTGCCTGTGCCTGTATTCCACTGTGTCATCTGACTAAAACTGCATGTTCTTTTTTAAAATCCGTTTTACTCTGCCTAGACTTGACTTCTAACCAGCGCGGCTATACGTATTTTGTTGGAAGCAGCTGCTTTGAGCAGCCCAGTTGACCTGAGCCCCTGCCCCTTTCTGAAATCTGGGACCCCCATGAGCCACCACCTGCTGTCTGGTGTGTCTGCTTCCCCATCTGTAAAGTGTCTGGTGGCATGAAGACAGCTGTGGTCAGGCAGGGTTGTTCTGACCGCTGGTGAGATTTCCTCTTCCCTCTGCCGTGGCTATTAAGACTGGGGTCAAGTGCGGGTGACACAGACACTCCCCTGGGCTTGTTTGCAGTGGGTTTAAAGGTGAGGCGGGTGGCGGCAGTATATAGTGCTGTGTTTGTGGGACCTCACTCCCTTTGTGAAGAAGTAAATGAGGGAAGAAATCTTCATAGCAAAAACTGTATGGTAGCCTCTTGTATCTTCCAGAAAAGAAAGATAGCACTAAGTCATGTCTGACTCCTGCAACCCTAAAGACTGTAGCCTCCCAGGCTGCCCTGTGGGATTCTCCAGGCAAGAATACTGGAGTATCTTCCGTCTGGGACTGAAATCCAAGTTTTCTCCTTCAGATCAGGTTGACTTTACCAAGCACAAGCAGAAACTGTGGTTCCTGATTTTGTTTTATGTAACCAACCTCTGAAGACTAACATGTAATACAGTGTTACTTGTTTGAAGTGAAATGCTTATTCTCTTTGGGGAAAATAAGCAGATAAAACTCTCAGAGTGATAAAATTTCCTTGCTTATGTTATGTTGATGTGCCACGCCTGAGAAAATTGTAGACGATCTTATCAAAAGTGGTTGTTGTTGTTGGCTGCATTAAAGAGCATTTTCCAATTTCTCCTGTATTCACACTCGTCCTTGGATTCTGACATGCAAATGTCTGTGAAACTTGACATCTGTTCAGCTCTCTTGTTAGGAACTATCCCTCTGTTACAGACTCACCTGGCATTTCCAAATCTGTTTTTCCACATCTTGTCCTGGTAAGCCAAGGGGATGACCTGTCCACTGGTGTTCAGATTCTTGCGCCAGCGTCTTTCTTAGACGTCTTCAGGTAGCCACTCACAGTTCTATTTCTGTGTCTTCAGGGGCCAAGCATCCACACTTACTGTTTTTCTCGTCTACACTTGCAGCTCTTCTTGCATCTAGCAGTTTGCTTAGAATTCTCTCTTCCATGGAAAGCCTTCCAGTTTCAACCAAGGGGTTCAGATTATATAATCATTTTGCCAAAACTCTGGGTTTGCTCAGAGACAGATGTTTAAGAAGCCCAGTGTAATTGTTTTTACATATTCCACCAGAATTACAAAAATACACCAGCGTATTCAAATGCCTGTCTACTTGTTAACGATTCTTTCTTTTTTGTTCTTTTCTGATTTTCCCAAGTTGTCTATAATGACCGTTTATGATTTTCGTAATCAGAACAACTGTTTTTCTTCCTGTTCTCCTGTCCCCTTTATCTATACCTTGGGGAAATCTATCTGTTCTTAAGTCTACAACACCTCCCACATTTTACCACTTGAAGAGTTAGTATCTGTGTGGGTTTTCTTCTGAAAAAATAAGCATTTCACTTTAAACAACACCTTTGGACTGTTCTGTAAAATGAAACTGACGATTCCTTTGTTTCTGGGGGTGTCCTTTCTAGGTCTTGTGTTCAATCCATGTAAGACAATGTTAGTTCACACCTAGTTTCTCTGTTCCTGGCTTTGTGATCTTGGTATGTTAACCTATTTCCACATTGGTTTCTTCACCTATATTTCTGATGCCAACAGCACCTCCTTTGGAGGATGGGCCTAACAGCTCATCCAGGTGAAACATGCAGCGTGCCTGGCTCAGGGCAGGTGTTTCATAAAACCTTCGCACTTGGAGGCTTGAACTGTTCATGCATTCAGATCCTATTTGAGGTGGCCCCAGGCTGTCCGATTAGGGCCTGTCAAGTATACCTGTAAGGCTGCATATCAAATAAAAGTGTTTCTCCATTCAAATATGTTTCTTTTGTACTTTTCACAGGGAGCTTCCAAACAGAATTACTCTCTCACATCTTGACCTGACTCCCAACTTTGCTGTTTTGACTTTCACATTAGCTTTAAAAGTGGTTACTCTACCACTCTGTTTAATTTAATATATTTGATACAATAAAGAAGAGTGATTCTCATAAACATTTAGAAATGCACCTAATTAAATCCCACTATTATAATAAACTAGATTTTTTTCATTTTCGTATAGTATTTACTCATTTGTATCTTTTTTTTACTGTTGCAATTATTTTAACCATGTCATATTACATATTTTTACTATTTCAATAAACATTTAATGTATGACTAGTCTTTATATAGTTTTAATATTTGTATTATATTAAATATAAATATAATATATATCCTAGTCCATAAATTACTGTTTAACCTGTTTATTAAGATTTATGTATTAAATATTACTAAAAGGAGAATAAATTTCAAATGAGAGATTGTTTTTTCTTTTTGGCTGAAAATTATGTAAACAGTGTATACCAGAATATTATTGACAAGGATCTGATATTTGTATTCGGATTTTTTCTTTCTTAAACTTGAACTGTTTTCCTCCTCTAATCTAAAGTGATTTCCTCCCCTGAGTTTTCATGTCCAGCCACAGGTGCACAGCTACTTTCTTTTCTTCCCTGACAGATAGTATGCAATTTTAAGTGGATTGTCATAGAATTGTAGGACTGGGAAGGACTGGTAGAGTCCAGCTTCTGTCTCCAGATGGGGTGACAGTTGCTTGAGGCAGATGACTGTCTCTTTTTTATCTTGAAAATATCCTGGGAAAAAGATTTCAAAGCTCCCTGGAGGCATTGTTACATATTTTGAATCATTTTTCTGCTTTTTGCATTTATCTTAGATCATGTTCACTATAGTTTAAGCCACTGTCACTTAGTACATACAAGACCCAGTATTATGTGCTGAGACATATATAAATTAAAATTTCATCCCTGAAGGCTATGGCCATTTTTAGAAGTTGAAAGTGAAAGTGTAGTCACTTGGTCGTGTCCAACTGTTTGTGATCCTATGGACTATAGCCTGCCAGGCTTCTCTGTCCACAGGATTTTCCAGGCAAAAATACTGCAGTGGGTTGCCATTTCCTTCTCCAAAGGATCTTCTGGACCCAGGCATTAAACTCGGGCCTCCTGCATTGCGGGCAGACTCTTTACCATCTGAGCCACCAGGGACTCCCTAAAAGTCTGTTCCCGCCGGGTTTGGAACCGGGGACCTTTCGTGTGTCAGGCGAACGTGATAGCCACTACACTATAGAGACGAATGGGCGCAAATATCACATGAAGGACAGTGGATTCTATTCTGTATATGGAGCCATCAAGGATATCTTAGCATAGACGTGATGCAATGGCTGTCATATTTTAAGTAGATTTAATCTGTGTTTCTGGGCAGAAAGCTTTCACTTATCACTCACTAAGCAATTATTTGTTTTACACCTAATTTTATTTATATATCCATGGAACAGATAAAGAGAAAACACAATTTCTTTTCTCTTTCAAAGACTTTAAACACATGACTACATAAATAGTTGTAATGTAAGGCAGTGAATTTCATGCAGGTAGTACAGACAGAATGGAGACTGCATTTACTGTTTACAAATAACTCATGATGGTAGGCTTTCTGGAGATAGTGGAGATTGACCTGGTTTTGGAAGATAGACCATATGTCTGAAGAATGTGAGTTCTGGACTCTGCCATTGTTTCTGAAGATACTTCTACTGAGGCAGAGATTTTCCTGCAAATTCCAAATGCCTTGGTGCTCAGAGAAGTGAGGATGTATGGTAGAGAAGGGCTGAGAATTAGTAAGTGATGGTCATCACTTTGCATTTATAGACTCTTCGTGTGACCTTGGGACAATTCACTAACTTTATTGAACTTTTGTTTTCTTATTTACAAAATGAGTAACCCAAACCTGATGATTTTTAAGGTATTTTTTTAGCTCTACTGAAGTTCTTTGTGCAAAGTGTAGTGATTAAGAGAACAAATCTGATGCTAAACTGCCTTGTGTCCCAGATCAGCTACTTCACGTCTCTTTGATTAGACTTGTTGCTTTGCCTCTGATCCCTCATTTGTAAGATGGGAAGCCTCATAACACACTCTCACAGTGGGGAGATATGAGCGTGGAGATTGTTCAGTGTAGTATTTGGCACAAAGTTCTTAGTAAGTATGAGCTATTTTTGGAATCAAGTCAAGGAAGATGGCAGAGCAGGAAGTTCCAGGAACATGTCCCTCCAACAAAACAACAACTGAACCTTCAAAAATGTCTCAGGCAACTGTTTGGAACTTTGGATTTAATAGGACACTTACAATGTTCGGGGAGAACTTGATGAAGATAATGGTAAATTTCAGTAAATCTTGGTTGAATTCAGTGTTCAGGCTGCTGTGGCTGCCATTGGCCACCTCCAGCCCCGTGGCAGGAAGCTGTCAGGCGCTAAAGCATTCCTCATGCAGCTTGTTGGTGCCATGGTGGGCAATGAGGATTTTGTCCTCCAGCAATGAGGGTTGTGAGTTTTGATGGTTGGTTGCTGCTTTTGATTACTGTGGGCATGACAGAGCGGTCAGCCATTTTTTCACTCCACTATGGGCTGAAGTTGCTTTCCAGATATTGGGGGATTTAAGAGACAGAACTCTCCCTTGCCCCACTCTTGGGAGTCAGACTTTTGAAGAATCCTTTGGTTAGGTCAGGCTGTTATCAGAGACAAATGAAGAGAAAGTTTAGTTTCTCACATACAGTAAGAATACACAGTTTGCAAAACTGCTTTGGAAGAGTCACAGAAGGATAGCTCCAGCTCTCAGCAAACAAAAATCGTTCCTGAGGAGTGGGGAAATTAGATTTCTAGAATTACCACAGCATAATATTCACAATACCCAGTTCTAAATAAAAAACATACAAAGGAACAGGAAAAGTATTTCTCCTTCACAGGAAATAAGAATTTGACAGAAACCATCCCTGAGGAAGTACATTGGAATTATATCTCCAAATCAATGTCTTAAACTGCCCTGTAACAGATGCTAAAGTGACTTCTTCAGGCTAATATGAAAGGATACTAAACAGCCTCTTGAATCCATAAGAAAAAAATGAACATCAGTAAAGGTAACTACATAGGTAAAATATAAAAGCTGGTATTACTGTATTTTAGATATTTGTAATTTCTCACTTTTTCCTATATACACCAATCATTATAAATCTCTGTGGACATATAATAGATATATAATATACAAAGTTGTAATCTGTGACAATAACCATATAAAGGGGAAGAGATGGAGATGTATAGGAGCAGAGTGTTTATATGATATTGAAACTACTTTGAGATTATTCAGACCAGGCTGTTACATCTTTTAAGATGCTAATTGTAATTTCCAAAGTAACTACTAAGAAAATTTAAAAATACAGAATAGGAAAGAAGAGAATTAAAATGATACACTCCCAAAAAATCAACTAAAGAGCAGTAATAAAGGAACTAAATAAAGAACAACAACCAAAAGACACATACCTAAAAAGAATAAAAACCACATACATAAAAAGAAGAATAAAAAAACACTAGGAAACCAATTTATAAAAATGCCTAAAGCAAATCTGCCTTTATCATTAATCACATTAAATGTAAATGAGTGAAACTCAGCTATTAAAAGGTAGAGATTGGCAGACTGAGTTTTGTTTTTTTTTCCTGAGAACACAAAGGGATTGAAAGTAAAGGGATGGAGTAAGATATTCCATGCCAATAGTAATCAGATGATTGTGAGACAATGTCCACTTTAACTCAGATTATAAAAGATAAGGAAAGGCATTTATGTTGATAAAAGTTTTAGTACATCAAGAAGAGATAACAATTATAAACATGTGGGCGCCTAAAAAATGTTCATGGATTGGACAACTAATAATATTAAGATGTCAGTACCACCCAAAGCTATCCATAGAATCAGTACAATCTTTATCAAAGGATTTGAATTTAGGGGGTAGTTTTTCTATTTTTGTTTGTTTTACAAATACAGAAAACCTCATCTTAAAATTCATATGGGGCTTCCCTGGTGGCTCAGTGGTGAAGAATCCACCTACCAATGAAGGATACTTAGGTTCTGTCCCTGATGTGGGACGATCCCACCTGCCACGGAGCAACTGAACCCACATGCCGCAGCTATTTAAATAAATAAAACTTTAAAAAAATTCTTATGGTGTCTCAGGAGACCCTGAATAGCCAAAATAATCCTGAAAAAAAGACTAAAGCTAGAAGACTCACAATCTTCATTTCAAAATTACTGCAAAGCTATAATAATCAGTTGGAGAAGGCAGTGGCACCCCACTCCAGTCAGTACTCTTGCCTGGAAAATCCCATGACGGAGGAGTCTGGTAGGCTACAGTCCATGGGGTTGCTAAGAGTTGGACATGACTGAGTGACTTCACTTTCACTTTTCACTTTCATGCTTTGGAGAAGGAAATGGCAACGCACTCCAGTGTTCTTGCCTGGAGAATCCCAGGGACCGGGGAACCTGCTGGGCTGCCGTCTATGGGGTCGCACAGGGTCGAACATGACTGAAGTGACTTCACAGCAGCAGCAGCAGCATAATAATCAATAATGTGATAGTGACATAAAGGTAGACAACAGACAGTGAGTTGAACAGAATACCCAAGATAAACCCTTATACATATGATCAATGGAATGCTGACGCAGGTGCCAAAGCCATTCGTGTGGAAAGGATAGTCTTTTCAACAAATGATGGCTGGGAGAATCAGATGTCCGTATGCAAAAGAGTGAGGTTAAAGTAGACAAGGAATATGAACAAACATTTCTGCAGAGAAGACACACAAATGCCAGTGAGAATGATGGTTTTCCAGACAGACTGCCTCTACTCAGGTCTTGGCCTCCCACTTACTAGCTATGTATTCTTATTGCACTTCTCTGTGCTTCAGGGGGTCTCCTCTGAGGTTAAAGGCATTCATGAGTGGAGAGTGTCTAGCACCTAAGAAGTGTGAGGAAATGTTTGCTCTCTTGATTGTCGTCATATGCTTGGCCACATCCAGGTGCCAGTGCAGGCGTCTGCACCCTGGTTCCTGTCCTGCTTTTCACTCATCTTCCAAGCAGACCACAGGCTTCATCTCTAAAATGCAGATGATTCTGTGTGCCCTACTTTCCTCTCAGGGTAGTTACCAGAATCAAGTGAGATAATTTAAGGGAAAGTAATTTATAAAATGTTCATTTAATTAGTGCATGAAACATAAACATAATAATAAACATTATTATAATTATTAAGCATTAATATAATTAACACAACAATGCATGTTATTTTTATGCTTTCCTTCTCCTAATAGACTAAGCTTCTTATTGTGTTCATCCTATTCTTATTTGTATCATTTGGTTTACTGAGTAAATTCTTATGTATAATAGTGCTCAGTAAATGTACTAGAGAAGAATTTAATTGATATGGTATAAACTTTTTATTTTTTAAATTTATTTATTTTTGGCAGTGCTGGGTCTTGGTTGCTCTATATGATCTCTTCTCTAGATGCGATGAGTGAGGGCTGCTTTCTTTGTTGTGGTGCACAGTCTTCTCATTGTAGTGGCTTCTCTTGTTGCAGAGCACTATGGGTTCCAGGGTGTGTGGGCTTTAGTAGTTGCGGCACACTGGCCTTAGAGCACAAGCTTGGTAGTTATGGCACACAGGCTTAGTTGCCCCACAGCATGTAGAATCTTCCTGGATGAGGGATTGAATCCATGTCTCTGGGTATTGGCAGGTGAATTTGTAACCACTGGACCACCAGGGAAGTTCTGAAATGCTGTAGAATTTGTAATTATATGCAATACTTGAGTGTTGTTTTATTTTCTGAGAGGGTGTAGCAGGCTATTTTGAATTAATGTCAATAGCTGTTTCGTCTATTTTGACAAAAATGACAAAAAGATCATCTCTTTTTATGCTTCCCTGGTAGCTCAGACGGTAAAGAATCTGCCTGTAATGCAGGAGACCTGGGCTTGATCTCTGGGTCAGAAAGATCCCCTGGAGAAGGGCATGGCTACCTACTCCAGTGTTGGAGTGCTTGGAGAATTTCATGGACAGAGGAACCTGGCAGGCCACAGTCCATGGGATTGCAAACAGTCTGACACGACTGAGTGACTAACACTTTCGGAGTGATAATTTACAACCATAAGTATAGATATCTCTAAATATACATTTTAAGGGACTAAGAATTCAGTTGATATTATATTTAGTTGATAGATAGTAATAAACTCATAAAAGAAGATAGAATCACTTGTAGAATTGTTTCCTTTGAAGATTCATTTTGCAAATTATAACTGTTTTAAAGACAAAAATGAAATATGAAAAAGATTTCCATTTGTGTAAGTCTGTTCCCTCTTGCAGCTTCACACACATGGACTCAGTGTCTCTCTGGGAACTGCAGCTCTGCCCTGCCTGTCCCCAGGAGCCCACTCAGTGGAGCCCAGAAAGAGGAGAGTGTTAAACAGTGCCCAGTAGATGGAAGGAAACAACCCCATCATTGAGGAAAACAAATCCTTATGTGCTTGTCTTTGTATTAAGAAACAAGAATGATTTAAGTTTGTTAAGTAGAAAGTCATTTATGTTAATTTTTCAAATAGTATGTTGAATACAGGTGAGCCTGGTTCTATTTAAACATGTCTAAATTGCAAAGCGGAGCTTCTGCACGGTGAACTTACATCCTGCTTGTCTCGATCAGGGCATTGGGCAAGCTCGTACCTGAGGAGACCTGGGAATGTGGGTGGGTGTTTGTAGCTTAAAGGTATGTTTCAGGCTGTGTTACTAGCCTTCCAGGATGAGGAGCTGAAAAGGTAATGGCATACTTACTGCCCCATGGTCATACAGTCACTCTCAGGTCAGGCAGGCTCAGGAGGCCTCGGTGATAAGTTGGGACCACCCTCAGATCCTTTCTGCAGTCGTGTTTGTGGGGCTGTGGCACCCAACACCTGGTCTGGGCAGCTCTGGGGGGACACGCTATCAGGTGGACTCACCTGGTGGAAGGTAGCGGTAGAAGCTAAGCGCAGGAGGTTTTGTCTCCTCCCCTGGGTTAATGCGCAGGGCTGCAGCCTCAGCTCGTTGTGGGATCTCAAGGGAAGCTTTTCTTTTGTGGGGCACACTCTCACTGTTTAAAGGCCCAAACTTGTATTTTTTGTGTCTGGCTCTAGTTACTTTAGTATTTCTCCTGGGTGGGTGAAGCACACAGAGATACTGGTTTTGATTTTGGCATATGACACACCCTGCTATGGTTTTGCTGTGCCCTGGTTGCTATGTGACGTTCTGAGGTTTCTGCCATTCTTGTTTGCCCTAATTTCTTTTTCGTGAAGATAAGTTGTGCCATTCAAGAGAAACTGTGTTACTGCTTCTTCTAAGAGTGTTTTGAGCCCAGAACATTCTTATTCCTTTTATAATTTAAAGCGTGTCCTCTAATGAGTCTTGCACATTTATCTAATTCAGCTGACACTCCTTCACTTTGAAGCTAGACTAGATTTTGTTTGTGGTAGTAATTAAACCCAGGCTTTGTGATTTTTGAGGACAGTCTTAATTTACTGATTCTCTGATTTTAGTAGTGTCAACTTCAGTTCTTTTGTGATCATTGTCTTCCCAAATTTCTTTAAATGTCATTTATTGCGAATCCTTTTGGTCTAAATTTCATAAATTTTTCTACTGAAATTTCAGTTTGGGACATTTTGTGGATTTTAGAAAAATATTTTTCAATTTACTAGAATTGTTTTTCTCCCTTTCTTTTCTTGACACACTATTCAAATACTATAGTCTGTTCCTCATGTTTTGTGTTATCTCAACTTTTATTTCTCTTTGTGAGATCAAAAAATCAAACCATTGAAAAATTTATTTTACATGTGAATACTGTCATCTTTTGTTGAGATGATCTATGTTATGTATTATGTGACCATTAGAATTCCTTTTACAGAACACTATTATCTTTCTGCCTTCGTTGGTTTTTAGTGATCTGAATCTATTTGTAGATAAAATTATTTGTATGAATAGTTACTGCAATGTTTCTTGATGAAAATGGATTTTTGAATCAACTTGTATCGCCACTGGAATGAGAAGCCTGGACAACAAGGCAAGCTTAGCCGTTTTGACTGATGTCGTCCTTCCGTCTGTCCTGAGCCAGGTTTCCCTTCAGAGCTCTAGTGAAGGTGAGCATGAGGAAGAACTTGGTCACTGCTCTGACTCCTGGCTTGCCTTGGGTCTTGTCACTTCATCTTTTTGTTTCTAAGTTTCATTTTTCTTTGAAAGTGGTCTCCACATTGAGGTTTGTGGTTATAGACATCTTAGAATTGAAGTTGGCTTTGTTACCTATGTATTCAGAAAGTCATATATTTCTGATTAAAAAATCATACACCAAAGAGTTCTCACTTTTGATAGTTTAAAAAAAAAAATCTTTTTTGTTTGTTTGTCTGTTTAAATAACATTAAGTTGCACTGAAATTGCAGCTTTAAATTGTTGTAACTGGAAGGATGCTATTTGGAAGTTTTCTAGAATGGATGAATTTTTATACTCCAAGGTTGTTGTAGAATAATAAGCATCATTTATGTAAACCATTTTAATGTATCAAATACTTTGGTATCCATTGTTATCTTAAAATCCTCAAACTTAAATGTTGTTAACCACCAGTACAAGAGAAAAAGGATTCAGTTTGTTTAAGCGATGCATTCCAGATCATCTGGTTTGTAAGTGACCAAATGGGATTTGAACCTAAATCTCTAGACTCACGTTCTTGTCCTACTCACTGTACCAAACTGCTGCTCTGAATAGTCAGTTTTTACCTAGAAAGAAGCATGGAGTGTCATGTTGCAAGTTTCTTAAAAAAAAAGTGCATTTCATTGGGTTGGTCAAAAAGTTCATCCAGGTTTTTGTAAGATGTAACAGAAAAACTCAATTTTTGGCCAAGCCAGTACTTGCAGCCTTGTCTTCCAACTCTGTGGATGAGATGTGAGGGAGGCGCTGTTCACTCCGTCACATGAAGAAAACGCTTCATCACGTTGTGATTTTTATCTTGCAGCCATTGAGCTGTGGGCCAGAGACATTAGGTATAATTTCTTTCTCTTTTTTTCTGCTGCATGGAGTGAGATCTTTATTGTTAATTCAAAGGTGAGAAGGCCAAACCCTGCCAATCAGTGAGTTAAAGCCTTAGATTTGTACAGCTCACTAGATGGGATGGGAGAGCAAAAGAGGAAGTGCTGCCTTCGTACAAGTCCTGACAAAGCCAGAAGGCTCCGCCAAGAAGCTTCCTGCCCTTTATGCAGGAAGTCCTGACGGTGGAGCAGGTGTTTTGTAGCTAAAAAGAGTGAACTTGAGAGGGCTGCCGGTCTCTTGAGTGAAGTTAGGAAAGTGTGATGGTCGTGTGTGTGTTTCTAGAGCAGTGATCCTCAGAGTATGGTGAGGGGGCCAGCAGCGTCCCCGTGGAGCCTGTAACCAACACAGGTTAGGCCGCCCCTCCCCACACTCCTGAATCAGAGGCTCAGGGTGTGGGGCCCAGCAGTGGGTGTTAGAACAAGCCTGTAGTTCTGATTCATGCTCCAGTTTAAACTTTCTGTTCTGGAGTCACATTAAAAGGTAAAGTCTGTAAGTAAAGGTTTCAGACAGGCCCTGAGAGAGCAGTGTGGCAACGTGGGAATACATGTAGGTTTGTGTTCAGGAGATGCTTATGACTTTACAGATAGAGGCCAGCCTCAACCGATCCTGAGGCATTAGGTTTCTGACTGCACTGTCCTTGTTAATGCAGATATTAACATTGTCATAAAGATTGCTATTTCTGATTTTCAAGAAACAGAACTGAATAGAGCAGGGAGAATCCTTTACCCAGAAACCACAGCTGTAGGAAGTCCAGCCACAGCACTGTGGTGTATAACCTGGTGGAATATGCTTTAATGAAGCAAAGTGGCTGAAAGATGGCAGTCCACTTGCCGAGTACTCTTTAAAGGTGGTACTGTTGTGGTGGAAATCTGAACTTAGAGACAGGTAGACAGACAATAGAACTGAGGTGCTGAGGAAGAGATGGGACAAGGAGCATGTTAACTTTTACTAGTTGGGTCAGTTTGGACTCATTTGAGAGTTACTCACAGGAAGTGGTTGTTGCTTAGTTTATTCAAGTAATGAGGCAGTCTATTGTTAAGTAAAAGGTTGATTCAAGTCTCTTATTTCTATCTATTAAAGAATACATTTTTATGGTAGGAAAAGAAGTCAATAATATAAAGAAGAGCATTCAAACTTACTGGTATATAATCCTTTTATTTAAGGATAAATTGTTTAGTTTTCTGGTGCAATTCATCTCATCACTTCCTCCTTGTAAGAATATTTATAAACAATATGTAGTCTTACTACCGAATCTCATAGTTCATACAAGCCTGAGCCTGTGTCTCTAATTCAACAACATGACAGTTGTCACCCACAACGTCATTACCCACAGAAGCTACTCTTTGTTGCTGTGCCCTGGCTTCTCCTCGCAGCAGATTATCTTGTTACGGAGCACGGGCTCTGGGGCCTCAGCAGTTGTGGCAGGTGGGGGAGCCAGTTGCGGCTCCCAGGCTCGGTGGCTGTGGTAACACCAGCTTAGTTGCTCTGTGGCATGTGGGATCTTCCTGGGCCAGGAATCGACCTGTGTCTCCTGCATTGGCAGATGGATTCTTTACCACTGAGCCCCCAGGGAAGACCCCTACTTTTTCTTTAATTACAATTCTTTATGCTATCATTTGTATAGCTGTTTCATTGTTTTTCTACTTTTTAGTAGAAAGTTAGCTTCTTTGCTGTATTTCACTATAATATATGAGTATGATTAATGTTTTTGTGGGTGTTTTTCTCCACATCTCTGATTATTTCATTGGTATAGATTCTTAACAATGACTTTGTTGAATAAAAATGTATGAACATTTTTAAGGCCTTTAATTACCCAGTTGTATATAGAAGTACATATACTAGCATGAACCCAGAGGAAACTAAATTTTTTTAAGATTTCCTGTCTTACACTGGAAATACTGTTAACATCTAGAGATTTTTTTAAATAGCTAATATATTAGGTACTATTTTAATTAGTAGCCAGTGTGCATGCCAAGCCTGGTATGTAGTCATCTCTGTCTCTGGCTTGTATATTGGAATGTATGCACCTCGTCTCACAGTAACAACATTAAGTAGGCATGATCCCCATTTTAGTTATGAAAAAGTTAAAGTTGAGAAAATCTAAGTAATTTGATGAAGATAAAATTGGCAGCATGTAGCACAGCTAGAATTTAAACCGAGGTCAGTCTGACATCAGACCATGCTTTTCCTGCTTTCTTTTTTTCTGCATTTGGCAGAATTTTTGTTACTGAATAAAAGTGTGGGATTTGTGCCTTGAAAATAAAGTTTACACCTACTGCCGGAAAAGTGGTGGTTCTTTCTTTAAACTGGAATTTCCAGTGACCTATGCCTGAAAAAGGATATGGTCAGAAACTTATGTTAGTGTGGAGAATTAGGCTTCTGGTTTATAGAGGAAGAAACTTATGTTAGTGTAGAGAATTAGACTTCTGGTTTATAGAGGAAGTCTGTCTCACATTTTATATTCTTCCATGAATTCATCTTTAATGTATTTTGCTGTCCACTTTAGAATGGAAATAAACTGTTCATCAGTGATAATGTTTATTTGGATAAAAAAGGAATTAAACAGTGTCTACTCTGGGAATTTAAAATAACATAGTTATAAATGTCTGTGTTCTACTTCAGTGTTTTTATCAACTTTTTAGGTAATGTGGCTGTTATTTGGATAGGAAGGTAAAAAGAAACATATTTGAACCCAGGTGATAAATCTTGTCAAATTAGAAGTTGAAAATAAAGGGACTATGAACTGTAAACTTACTGTTTCTTAAATTGGTTTGATTCTTCAGTTTAGAGATATTTTCTAGACTATGGTTTTAAATTTTTTAGAATAAATCTGATTTTTTGTGAGAAGAGGAGTTGCCCATTCACTCTCTGAATAATTGAAAATGTGGGCAGGATATTTTGCTGTTTTTAAAAATTCATGAAAACACTGCTAACACTGTCTTGTTTGCCAACTTCGGTTTCACGCAGGGATTCATATGCTGGTATCTGGGGGAGGGGCCAGATGGGTCTGAGCTTGTGCCGTGGATCAGAAATCATGAGGTACAATAGCCTTTTCAAATTCAGCAACTTGATCAATGAAAAAAGGTTTACCAAGTGAATAGAATGTGGTTTATTTTCTGTCTGGAGAATGAAGTTCTCCAGTAGCTGTGTGGAACTCTGTGCGGTGATCTGTGCTGCCCAGTATGGTACTGATCACATCGCAAACTGGACATGTGGCTCCTGCACGTTGGGATCTGTATTGTAGATTTTGTTTTCTTTCATTTTATTTAAAATCTATTTGCTGCAATGGCTGCCTTACAGGCACGGGTGTAGAAAGTGGCTCTGAGGTTCTGTTGCCCCCAGAGACCTTTGTGCATCTGCTTTTACGTCCCTGCGTGGCAGCTTGTCAGATGGGCCCCCACACTGTCTCCCACTGTCCTGGTAGCTCTGCTGATCGGTGCGCCGGCCCCTGCCTGGCAACTGTGCCACTTCCTGTCCCGTACCCTGTCCTTCTGGGAACGGTGCAGGACCTTTCTGACCATATTCCGTGGTGGGTCCCATCCTCCCACCAGGAAAGAGAACAGATTGGCTTTAAAGCCGTTGGCTTGTGTTTCAGCCCTGTCGTGGACCCTTGCTGTGGACACGGTTGTTATCCTACCTCCTCTGAAAATGCAGACAGGCCTCCTCATTGTGAAGAGGACTGACTGAGAGTGTGGCCAGTGCAGTCGCGCCCAGAGCAGAATCCAGCCAGAGAGGATCAACAGCACGGGAGTCTTCGTGCACATGAGCACATGGAGGCAGCGAGGGAGCAGTATTTTCTGCTCATGGCGTAGACTTCTCAGTGACCTTTAGGTGGAGAAAGAAGATGGGCCGCAGGCAAATAACACTGAGTTACCCTAAACAAGAGACAGTGACTACTGTGGAGTGACTGAAGATGTAATTCTTGGAGGAGCAGCAGTACTGTGGAAGCCTCCATCTACTTGTGCAAAGCTGCTCCCAGAACTCCACACCATGCCGTTACTTCATCTTTGAAGACATCTCTGCGCTGCTTATAGCTACTCCTCACGCCCCCCTGTTATACAAACGGAGTCATCAGTTATATTTGCCCACGTTCACACAGTTAGTGAGTAGCAAGGCCAGGATTCAAACCCAGGCTTCTTAGAATCCAAACCATGTCTTTCCCCCTGCCTCCCAAGCCATCGTGTGCTGCGCACTGGAGCTCTGTGCCTGCACATGTCCCCTCCGACCTTCCGTCCTTCCACAGCCTGATATGAAATGTGTGCCACGGCCAGATTCCTCCTCTAAAGAACATGGACACAGTTGTGTAAGGTCTGGTTTATCTGTTGAGAAGGCACGCTCATTTCTTTATAAACACATCTGATGAATAAGAATAAAGTGGTTTTGGTTCCATTAATTTAGGAAGCATTTATTGAGTCCCTTACACATATCAGGTACTGTCTGGCACTCAGAAACAAAGATAAAGGAGAGACAGATGATCTGTTCTAGGATTTGAGGGGTTTAGTTATAGAGGCCAACATAAACATTTTGAAAAGCACTAGCAAGTCCAGAGAGAAGAGGTGCTTTTGCCACAGAAGCCAGAAAAAGGGGCGACATCCATTCAAAAAACATTTTTATTTGTATGAAATAATGATCGTTGAACCAAACAGTCAAGACCTCTCACAGGGATAACAATCTCTAGATGATTTAATTACTTGGAGAGCTTCATCCTTGTCTCCCCTCAGAAGCCCGGGCTCCAGCAGCACCGGTGTTCTATTTCTCTCAGATGTTCCCTTGGTGTCTGTCCCCTTGTGGACTGTCTTCCCCTCAGCCTGCCCCACATGCTGGTGGGAGACGTGGACACCAGCCAGCTCTGTCCTCGGGCTTCCAGTTGAGACGAAATTGTAAACAAAATTGATTGCTGATCTCAAGTATGTTTTCAGTGGAAAGTAGATTAAGACTAGGCTTATGTTTTTCTGACAACTACAGTTCTCAGTCTGACTTTTTAGCTAACTAGCCATTAAAATAGAGAAGGAAAGAAGGAAGGAAATTCCTTTTGTTTTCTTAAGGTCACAGCATTAATCCAAGTAGTCATCTTTGCCACCCAGATTTGGACACCTTCTTCCTAGACAGTAAATAAGCACATTGATCTTCTTTGTGATGTGAAAGAAATACTGTTTGTTCTGAGCTGCTAATGGGATATTTCACACTTTGGCAGGGTTGACAAGCACTGGAAAATGAAAAGAGATTTCACTTGGTTTTCCTTCTGGGCCCTTGGTGACATTAAAAAACAGTCTATCTTTCCCTGTTTACCTGAATTCTGTTCATAACAGACTCAGTAAAGAACAATGGGAATGGTTCTTCGTGAAAGCAAACATTCTGACAAATTACTGTTTTTATTTGAATATACAGGGTTCTCTCTCTCTCTCTCTCTTTTCTAAAGTGACCTTCAGTAGAAGCCCTGGTGCTTGGCTCCACACCCTAGGTTTCTGTGTGTGTCCCCGCGTGTGACTCCCCACACGGCAGCCTGTCCTGCCACCGCTGCTGCCTCGTCAGGGAGGTCCTGAGAGAGGGCTGGAAAGTAAACACATTCTTTATATTCCTTAACAGAAGAATCCGTGCAGGCCCAGCCTCATGTTAATGTTCGCTGCTGGTGTTGGTTGTCATGTGATTTATCAAGTGAGCTTTAACACCTTGTTGTTCAGCCACTCAGTTGTGTCTCTTTGTGACCCCATGGACTGCAGCACACCAGTCTTCCCTGTCTGTCACCATCTCCTGGAGCTTGCTCAGACTCATGTCTGTTGAGTCAGTGATGCCATCCAACCATCTCATCCTCAGTTGCCCCCTTCTCCTCCTGGCCTCAGTCTTTGTGTAACAAGTGATTTTAGATGGTAACTGTGCATGTTAGGTATTATGAGGTCCTGGATCTTATTTAAACCAACTTTAGCTGGCTTTGTCTGATATGGCTCTGAGAAGAGAAGTGGGGGGCTGGGGGGATTCTCTCTACCAGGTGGAGGGAGACGTCAGGATACCCCTCGTCCCTGCCCCCTACTTGGCCCCCTCTGACCGCAGTGGACAGTTGTAGGAGACTGGGTTGTGGGGAAAGCCCTGACCCTGCTGCATGGGCTGAAGGTGGGGCTTGGTTCTGGGAGTTGGGCATCTCTCCTATGATGGCAGTGTGGGCAGCCCCATGACAGCCTGTCGAGGGCCATGTGTGGGCTCCTCTTGCCCTTGGCTAGTGTGAGTGGCCATGGGTCACGGTTTTTCTGTGATGTTTGCCTAAAAGGAAACCGCTAAACATTTTCTGTCTCACTGGGCTGCCCCTTCCTTGTTGTTCAGTCACAGAAAGTGAGCTTTTGAGGGTGTTTTCGTCTGCTCCTCTCCCCTTTCAGCATCTTCTCATTTTGTTTCTGTGCAGCATCAGGCATTCCCTGTGTCTAGGGGGAGAAACAGGGGAAAGTGTATCTCCTCCATCTTCCTGGGAGTGGAGGTCCTAAATCTCCCGTAATGTTATGCAGCTCCACCTGTGTGAGGAATGTGTCTTAAAAGAGTCTGAGAGTCACCGAGAGAACCTAGTCCTGTTTCTACTCTAATGTGAGCTACTGCAGTGACTGTCCGTTTGGTAGCGAAGGTGGAGTTCCTTTGGTGTCTGATGTCTCTTCTCTGAAAGAGGCGAGCTGTCTTGTAATGTTCCCTTAAGTGTTGGGCAGCTCTGTGCCCCTCACCTCTGGAACCTTCCCTGAGGGGGCCCTGAGGCTGCCCTTAGCGGGTCCCTCTGGCTGGGGTGTGGTCGCCTCCTGCACCCTGACTCCTGAGGCAGAACCTGTTCCAATCACCAGAGCAGATGCACTGATGCCGTGTGAGACCAGGGTGCTGGCCCTGGGGCTGGCTTGTGTCTGTAGCCAGCACGCCATTGCCCTTCGTACTCGAGATCCAGCAAGAAGGTGAGAGGAATCCAGCATTGCAAATAAATTTTTATTTGTGTTTCTTTCCCTTTCTAGGCAAAAGCTTATTATTCCAGGTGGAAGTTGCCCTGTTATTCTGAATACTTACTTTTGTCAGAAAGTTGTTGCCAAGGAAGATTCAGAGGCATCACGTGATGGGCATGAGTGTGACACGCCCTGTCCAAGGAGGAGCAGCACTCTGGCTCAGGTGTTCCGGTTTAAGAGCCTAACCGATAGCTCACGCGAAAACAAGGTAAACTGTCCTCAACTTAGAACTTTTCACTTTGTAATAATACTGAATTTAAAGGCCAGGTATTTATAGAAGTGTTTTCCTTTGGTCTTCTTCAAGTATTCAACACACATGCATGTCATATTTAATTTATTAAAATATGAGGTTTTTTTTCTGTTCTCATAACTGCCTAAGAGCTTACTTAAGCCTCTTTTATTTATTTTAAAAAATCATCTTTTTCTTTTTCTTGATGTTTGTTACCCTGGGGATAAAGAGGGTTGCGTAAATGAGGCTACACACTGGAGATTGCTTTTTGGAATGTTAGTGACCCTGAGCCACGACTGCCCATGATGATGAACTTGGGGAGCGCTAAACCACACTTGCGGTGGGCAAAGAGAACACTCCTGGGGTACTGTGCGCTCGAAGTGTCTGACTCCAGCACAGCTACCTCAGGGTTGCCTGGCTCCCCGCATCAGCACTGAGGGGAATGTTGAGGGTGACCACCTCAGGGGAAACGAGAAAGCAAAGCAAATGGACTTTCATCCTGCTTTGTATCTGTGGAATCAAGCAGGGCCTCCCTTTGGCTATCAGAACATGTGTCTGGAGGGAATTATGTGAAATCTCCCTTTAATCAATTTAATTTAAGAGATGTACAGTATACGGCCCAAAGTGTATTACTGCTTTAACACACAGTTTCAAACAAGCGTGTGATGTTAAATTCATGAGAATGTGTCTTCATCTGCCATCTGCGCCAGGGTAGCTGCCAGAGAGCTTGGTGTTGAGAGTGCGGACTGTGGACCTCAGTGCCGAGTTCGGGTCCTGCCTCAGCATGCCTATCTGTATAACGGTGGTGATGGTGCAGCCTGCCTTCTTGGGTTGTGAGGGTCACATGTTTGTTACAAAAGCACAGAATGTAGAGAACAGTGCTGGGATGCAGAGGGCACAGTCTTCTAGAGGGGCTGTCCTCTTGTGAAGGTGTTTACCAGGATTGTTGAGGCGTCTCCTATGGTTCACAGGAATGTGCAGAGTGTTGGCACTTCACAGTAACCCTAGTCCTTCTTTTGTTTTGTTTTGTAGTTTGTGCTTTGAGATTGTTACCTCATAGAAGAAAACTTTTTAAATTACCATGAGGTATTTTATTTTATTTTTTCATTTATTTTTATTAGTTGGAAGCTAATTACTTTACAATATTATAGTGGTTTTTGTCATACATTGACATGAATCAGCCATGAATTTACATATATTCCCCATCCCGATCCCTGCTCCCACCTCCCTCTCCACCTGATTCCTCTGGGTCTTCCTAGTGCACCAGGCCTGAGCACTTGTCTCATGCATTCAGCCTGGGCTGGTGACCTGTTTCACCCTAGAAAATATACATGTTTCTAGGTATCTTAATAGGAGTCCTTTCTGCATGTTCTCAAACCCCCGAGATGATCTGTGCTCCTCAGCTCGCCATGGCCGCACAGGTGACCTGCAGATGGGAGCCCTGAGCTGCGGGTGTGCATTTGACCTGGTCATTCCTTGAGTGTCCTACAGTCACACTGGCTGCCACATTCAGGATGGCGCGTGCCCTCATGAGCTAGACTGCAAGTGTTCCCTTTTCGTGTCTCGTCAGATTCTGTGTGATGGTCACACTGTGGTGGGCACAGACCAGACCCTCCATCCTGAACAAGCGGAGCCGTGCATCCCCAGCCAAGCTCCCCTGAGGGATTCTCTGCTGGATGCAGTTGAGAGCCATGGAGCTGCCACCTGGACGGGAGTGGGCGTGCGAGTGGTGGTGCAGAGAGTGTACTCCCTGCCTTGCAGAAGCCAGCAGGCGGACAGCACAGACCCACCCAGAGCACGGTGAGTGACGGACATGGGTGCCAGGCCCACACTCATCTGCACAGAGGGGTGGCTCTTCTCAGAGCAGTTTCATCACCACGCACAGGGGCGGTTTTTCTTTGGTTGGTTTTCGTTTATATCAAAATTTGGGACACCTGGTATGACAGAGAATTTTGTCCATGTATAGTTATCTAAATGTACTCAGTTGCTCAGTTGTGGCCAACTCTTTGTGACCCTGTGGACTGTAGCCTGTCAGCCTCCTCTGTCCATGGAATTTTCCAGGCAAGAATATGGAGTGGGTTGCCATTTCCTTCTCCAGTTTATCTAAATAGACCTAGTAGAAAAGTTAGTCACATTTACTTTTACCTTTGATAGTTCATGTTATTGAAAGTCATACAAGCATGATTGGTATTATTCTAAAAGAGCCAACGCAGGGTTAAAAAGACCATGGCATCAGATGTCAAGTTTTATGTCTTAGAGATATAAAGAAATGTCAGCTGGTGAGTCTGTGGCTCTCAGATGGGGCTCTTGAGTCAGCATCGATATTGCCACAGGATCTGTGAGTGGTGCGGACGCTGCTCACTGCCCTTGCCCATGCGGCAGCCACTGACCATGCAGGCAGTATGGGTCCTGGGGCTGAGCAACCACATTTATAATATCAGTGAAGTTTAATTAAGTCATTTTAGGTAGCCCCCTGTGGATAGTGGCTGCCTTGGTGCCCTGCGTAGCCAACATCTGTGGGAGCAAGGGCAGACCTGTGATTCACAGTGCTTCGCTCCAACAGATGGTGGGAGTGGCATCTTTCTACTCACATTTAGACTCTTCCTGGTTGTGTGTTTTCAGATAGCTGTAGACACACAGTTGAGTAAGAGTTTCATTATCCTTGTCAGACCCTTCTGAGGTTATCTTTCTATGTTAAATTGTCCTCAAAGCAGTAAGATATATTTATACAAGAATAGAAATTAAAAACATAGATACCAGTTTATCTAACAATCATTTTGTCCCTCTACTGTTAGACAAACACATATTGAAGAAATAAGTCACAATCGTCCTGTTTTACGGTGCCGTCTGATGTTATTAGGAAGGAGCAGCAGGAAGTACCGCTCTTACCTGTCAGTCCCCTTCCAGTGAACTGAAGCTTATTTTGAAGGACCGTGAATTTCACAAAGTTCTTTGAAGTGCAGAGTTTACAGAATATTTCTTGTGGAATTATTGAAAAGTTTATGCTTATTCTGTTTGGAATATGTATGTGTGAAACCAGTCTATCCATCTTTAGGTCTTTAACACACTTGTAGCTGTCGACCAGTTTTGTGCTAGACTTAAAATTGTGTCCTTCTAAGCAGAATTACCTGAGACAGTTACAGATCAGACAAAGGTTTTGTCTTGCTTGGCTGCTTCTGCAGTCTGTGACCGTGCTGGGCTTTGAGGAGGAGACCCTAAGGCCCGCAGAGCACCGCCCCCATGAGATGGGCCCTGCAGGAGCTGAGGTAGTGGCGAGAGGATCAGAAGAGCTGGCAGTGAGCAGCCAGCTCTTTGGATGCCGCCCGCCCCCCCAGCTCTGCGGTGACACCTGTTTTACCTGTTGAGCAAAGAGAAGACATTAGAAGGGATATCGCTGCCAGTGGTCGGCCTGTGAGTACTTTGGGTTTGTGTCTTATAACACACCCGGCACATATTGACTGAGGCTGTGCTCACAGTGGATTGAAGGCAGGGCAGGCATAAAGTTCAGAAATAAGAAAGCAGCACTGAGTTATTCAGATGTAATGAATATGCATCAGTGGGCATGGGGACTTCTTGTAGCACATGTGAGATTGTAAACAGAGGCTGGAGGACAGTAACCTAATTCACAGATGAGAACACTGGGCCTCGGAGATTGACTTGCTGACAGTTATACGTGGATGAAAGAAAACCATCATGAGATATAGAATCCCCACATGACAGAGTTGTAGAGAATACTGGAGCTGAAAGAAAGGGAAGAACATTGAGTTGGAAGCAGGCTCTGTTTAGATGCCAGCTGACCAGGGGCCAGTCACCCTGGAAAGCTTGCACGGGACCTGAGTAGACTGTGCACCATGAGAAAGAGTGGTCCTTCTGGACGGAGGTCATAGCATTTGGCCTGGGGTGGAAGACCAGGCTTCTGTGATGTCTTTGGGGTACAGAAAGGTCTTACTGTATAATCCATAATTAGTTTTTCTAGATTCATTTGCTGTAATAATGATCAGGTTCTCCAGTATACAAATCCAATTAATATAGAAGGAACAAGACCCTTAGCCCTCTACTAATTCTCTGCTGGTGTGTATAAGGCACGTCCTTGAGAGTCACTCAGCAGCATGTGTCCTAGCGTGGACCTTCACACCTGCATGTGCAACACGATACAAGGGGAGACAGCCTCAGAAGACTTAGGTGTGTTGCCCGGAATGCTCTTTTCTATCAGCGATTTCTGCCTGTAACTTCCTGTCTGCTGATAACTTCAAGCAGCCGTGCAGTGCACGGAGTCAGTCTTGTCCAGAGGCCTGAGCACGGAGAACATAGCAGGGAGACTGAACAATGAGGGCTGCTCCCCTGAGTTAGCTCACCTGCTTTTCCCCAAGTACCTCTGCTCCAGCAGTGAACTGAAGCCTTCTCTGATCACCACGTATTTCCGTAGAGCCAGAAATTGCCATGTCAGAGTAAATTGAGGCCTGTGCCTGTGCATAAACAGAAGCAAGTTTGTTTTCTGGGACTCTTGCCACAGTGATTCTCCCTTCCTGCTCAGCCAGGTCAGATGCCCCCCGAGGAAGCATTGTGATGACTCTTATGTCTAACTTGGCACCTTGACCACATTTTGTCTGTCTGCTCCCAGCAGTCTAGCCATGTCACTTTTATGAGATCAGTCACAGCTTAGCTTCTGATGGCAGACAGCCCAATTTTTGTCACCTTTGAAATTAAGAGAAATTTATTTGAGGCCTGCCAGTCCTGAAGAGGGTCAGATAGATTTGTCCTCTAAGGTGTTAAACATTAGCCAAAGTTTATGTTAGATTTCAGAAACGTCATATGTAAGTCTGCTGTCCACTGTTCTTCTGGATGACTTCTTTTAACTCAGGCTATTAAAAAAAATTTCTACTTGGTTTCTCAAGGTGTTGTATATCAGAGTAAGCCACATGAACTTTAGTTTTATAAATCATTCAATCAAAAGTAACAGAAGCCAGACCCGAAGCGCTCCCTGAACAGTAAGCAGGAAATCTGTTCAGCGCCAGAACACACCTTTACCTGGACCCACTGCATGTTGGATGAGTTCTAGGTAAACATATGACTAATCAGACCACAGGCTTTTTTAGCCCACGGGGAGCACGAGAACTGCAGCAGAGAGCGAAGAAGTGGGCTGCCTGCCACAACCCCCTCCTGGCAGAGTGACGTCTAGACCACTCTACTCCCTGTCCATGGTGATCGACTTTTTTCCTCCCTTTCTGAAACCATCACTTCCTTTTTCCTTGAGATACTTAACTTAGGGACAGATCATTTTATCCCTCAGAGACACACATTGTTTCTAGCCTGTCACTGCAGAAACATTTATTGCGGGAGAGTTAGTCTTTCGTGAGGGCGTTGAATTCATAGAACTTGCTCAATGGTCTTGCATTTGGGCGAAAGCCTGGAGGGACAGACCCTTCATATTTAACTCTTTCAGGGGATTAGATCTGATAGACATAGTGCCCAAAGAACTATGGACTGAGGCTCGTTACATTGTACAGGAGGCAGGGATCAAGACCATCCACAAGAAAAAAAAATGCAAAAAGACAAAATGGTTGTCTGACGAGGCCTTACAAATAGCTGAGAAAAGAAGAGAAGCTAAAGGCAAAAGAGAAAAGGAAAGATATACCCATCTGAATGCAGAGTTCCAAAGAATAGCAAGAGATAAGAAAGGCTTCCTCACTGATCAGTGCAAAGAAATAGAGGAAAACAATAAAATGGGAAAGACTAGAGATCTCTTCAACAAAATTGGAGATACCAAGGGGACATTTCATGCAAAGGTGGGCACAATAGACAGAAATGGTATGGACCTAACAGAAGCAGAAAATGCTAAGAAGATGTGGCAGGAGTACACAGAAGATCTGTACAAAAAAGATCTTCATGACCCAGATAACCACGATGGCGTGATCACTCACCTAGAGCCAGACATCCTGGAATGCGAAGTCAAGTGAGCCTTAGGAAGCATCACTACAAACAAAACTAGTGGAGGTGATGGAGTTCCAGTTATGCTCTTTCAGATCCTAAAAGATGATGCTGTGAAGTGCTGCACTCAATATGTGAGCAAATTTGGAAAACTCCAGTGACCACAGGACTGGAATAGGTCAGTTTTCATTCCAATCCCAAAGAAAGGCAATGCCAAAGAATGTTCAGTTTACCACACGATTGCACTCATCTCACACGCTAGTAAAGTAATGATTAAAATTCTCCAAGCCAGCCTTCAGCAGTACGTGAACCGTGAACTTCCAGATGTTCAAGCTGGATTTAGAAAAGGGAGAGGAAGCAGAGATCAAATTGCCAACATCTGTTGGATCATCAAAAAAGCAAGAGAGTTCCAGAAAAACATCTACTTTTGCTTTATTGACTACGTCAAAGCCTTTGACTGTGTGAATCACAACAAACTCTGGAAAATTCTTCAAGAGATGGGAATACAGACCATCTGACCTGCCTCCTGAGAAACTTGTATGCAGGTCAAGAAGCAACAGTTAGAACTGGACATGGAACAATGAACTGGTTCCAAATTGGGAAAGGAGTACATCAAGGCTGTATATTGTCATCCTGCTTGTTTAACTTCTATGTAGAGTACATCATGAGAAACGCTGGACTGGATGAAGCACAAGCTGGAATCAAGATTGCTGGGAGAAATATCAATAACCTCAGATATGCAGATGACACCACCCTTATGGCAGAAAGTGAAGAAGAACTAAAGAGGCTTTTGATTTGAAAGTGGAAGAGGAGAGTAAAAAAGCTGGCTTAAAACTCAACATTCAAAAAATGAAGATCATGGCATCCAGTCCCATCAGTTCATGGCAAATACATGGGGAAACAATGGAAACAGTGACAGGCTTTATTTTGGGGGGCTCCAAACATCACTGCAGATGGTGATTGCAGCCATGAAATTAAAAGACGCTTACTCCTTGGAAGAAAAGTTATGACCAACCTAGACAGCATATTAAAAAGCAGAGACATTACTCTGCCAACAAAAGTCCATCTAGTCAAAGCTATGGTTTTTCCAGTAGTCATGGATGGGTGTGAGAGTTGGACCACAAAGAAAGCTGAGTGCCAAAGAACTGATGGTTTTGAACTGTGGTGTTGAAGAAGACTCTTGAGAGACCCTTGGACTCTAAGGAGATCAAAACAGTCAGTCCTACAAGAAGTCAGTCCTGAATATTCATTGGAAGGACTGATGCTGAAGCTGAATCTCCAATACTTTGGCTACCTCATGGGAAGAACTGACTCATTTGAAAAGACCCTGATGCTGGGAAACATTGAGGGCAGGAGGAGAAAGGGTCGACAGAGAATGAGATGGATGGATGGCATCACTGACTCGATGGACATGAGTTTGAGCAAGCTCTGGGAGTTGGTGATGGACAGGGAAGCCTGGCATGCTGCTGTCCATGGGGTCGTAAAGAGTCAGACACAATGAGTGACTGAATTGAACTAATGTTGTGTTTTGCTCAGTTGTGTCCAACTCTTTGTGACCTCAAGGACAGAAGCCCACCTGGTTCCTCTGTCCATGGGATTCTCTAAGCAAGAATGCTGGAGTGGGTTGCCATTTCCTTCTCCATAAGTTGCATTTTAGTTTCATGGAAATTCATTGAACTGAACTCAGGAAAGAAAAACATTTTCCTTTCTCTCTTTGATGTTTTACTCTCTTTTCATCTTTTGACTCTTACTTAAGTCTCTTGGCTTACATTTCTTCCTCTTTTCACTTCCTCTGGTCCTGGGTTGGGTTCTGGTTCTACATAGTTGACAAAACCAGGCATTGTCCTGTGCTCATGGAGCATTGTCTGGCGAGGGAATCTCATACAAACCAATTGAAAATAAAGTCATTTATGATTTTAAGTTGTGCTCAGTGCTCTGGTGAGAACAAATGGGATACTCTGAGAGACAGTGAGTCGACAGAATTTAGTTTGGGGATCGAAGGGCCGTGTTCTGAGGCAGTGCTTCTTAAGTGACACTGGAAAGCTTAGAGGATGTGGGATGAAAAAGAGATGAAAGAGAAGTGCCCACAGAGAGGGGGGGACCTTCGAGAGCTCCAAACAGGAAGGAGGAGGCAGAGCGGCGAGTGTGGGCCACGGGTGTGCCTGTCCGACAGACATGTCAGCTGTGGGATGGGAATGGTTTGGGAATGAGAGGACGTGGAGCACGGCCCCATTGGAAGCAGAGAGGCCCCGAGAAAGCTCCTGCCAGGCCCAGCACAAACCAAGCTCCCATCTCACATGGTGCCGCAGGGAAATGGAGACACTTCTCATGTGCGTGTGACTGGATTGGGGGTTGGGGTGGTAAGGCAGAAGGAAATAGTAGGAGTGCTTCTCAGGCAGGTTCAACCTGGGGCCTGTTCAGTTTGAGATTCCTTTGAGGCATCCAGGAAAGGTTTCAGGTGAACAGTCTGGATAAACAGATCTCACAGTCAGGGAAGACTTTAGCCTAGAGGTAAGTATTGAGGGGGTTTTTAGCCTCCAGCTTGCTGGTCTGTGTATTTGTATGTGCATTCGTGTGTGGCTAATTGAAGAGTGCATTTTTCCATGGTGCCAGATTCCAGAGGTCCTGGGCCCTGGAGAGAGAACAAGATGCCCTTGGCCCCCCTCCCCTTACACCGTCAGAGCTGTTCCGTCACAGGCGGAGACTGTCTAAAGCCAGGGCAGTGGATGTGAGCACACTGGGGACATAGCAGACACCAAGGAAGGAAAGCATCGGCTTCAAGACTTCAGGTCCTGCAGCACTGGAGGATGGGTGGACGAGGGAGCACAGAGGAGCCTGGAGGGGAAGGGCTGGTCGTGGCAGGACTCTGTCGTGAGGCGCTGCCTCAGGTGATAGAGGACAGCTGATCTGATGCTGCAGAGATGCCTGACAAGGTGACAGATGATGCCAAGTGAAGTTCCTGGGTGACTTACGCACAGGAGTTGCCGAGGGGGTGGGAGGAGGGTGGAAGCTAGCTCCCTGGACATGGAAGATGGTGGGATGCAAGGAGCATGGACAGGTTTTGATAGCAAGGTCTTGTTGATGCAGAAAGGAATGAGAATGCTCAGCATTCAGTGGTACCAGAGAACTGCAGTGCAGGCATTCTGTCTCTTGCTCCCAAGTTAGGTACCATTTTTGTTTCTTCTTGTGTGTATCAAGGCAGAGTGGCGTGGAGTTCCTCCAGAAGGGCAAATCATGCATGTCCACAGGGAGAGAGCACAAAAGGAGGATGACCGCTCCTCCTCGCCAGGACACATAGACCACCCCACGTGCTCGTCTGTGTCCCCCACACCCCACTGGTCTGTGCAGTGATTGTATGGATCAACTTGCGCAGCAACACATTTTCATAGGTTGTTGTTGTTACTTGTACTTTATTTCTTCATATTGTAGAAAAATTGGAATCACTCCTCTTCAATGGTTTTTTTTTATTGTGATGCAAAGATATAAGAGCAGAGCATCATATTCTTAATGTCTCGTCATAAATGATGTCACAGCCCATTCCTTAGGTTCTCCTCACTTGCCTATGCTTTCTTAGTAAATGCAAGTCTTCTGTTAATCATTAGCTCTGTGTCCATGAGTCTTAAATAAATCCTCTAATCTCAGCTCCCAAGCTCCTACCTTTTGCCCATTTCATCTCTCAAATAGCTCTTGGTGGTCCTTGTGATATCGCAGGATCATTTAGCCCTGATTCCTTCTCAGTCTGTCTTATTACTGGTGATTCTACTAACTGACATCCAGACCTTTTATGTTCTCTGCCCTTCCTTCTGTTCACATTCTGGAGTACTCTGAAGTGTAAAAACAGCATCGTGTCTGTGGAATTGCAGCTCTAGGTCTTTCTGTTCTTAATACACACGAAGAGGTGTCAGCGTTGGAACTACCTTACTTCTATCTCCTCTTTTTTATGTAATTTACATGCTGTAAAAATTCACCCTTTTAGTGTACAGTTCAATACTTTATATTTGCAGAGTTGGTCAGTCATGACCATATTCTAGTATTAGAACATTTTTATTGCCTCAAAAAGAAGCTACATACCAGTTGGTTGCTAACTTCCCTTCTCGCAGCCATGGCAACCATTAATCCACTTTTTGTCTCTGTGGATTTGCTCGTTTTGTAATAGTGCTGCTATGAACATCTTAATCCAAGTTTTTTTCTGTGGACATAATTTTTCAGTTTTCTTGAGTGGAATATCTGGGAGTGAAATATCTGGGTCATGGTAACTCTTTTTTTATTTTTTTGGTAACTCTTTTTTTAAATTCTCTGTGTTTTCCAAGGAGATTGCAGCATTTTACATTCCCACCAGCTCTGTGTGAGGGCTCCAGTTCGTCCACATCATCCTCAACACTTGTGATGGTCTTGTTTCTACTAGCCATCCTGGTGGGTATGAAGCTGTATCTCATTGTGGCTTTGATTTATGTTTCCCTAAGGAGTAACGATGTTGAGCATCTTTTCATGTTTCTTGCTCATTTGTATACTTCTTTGGAGAAATGCCAGTTTAAATCCTTTGCCTACTTTCTTAATTGGGTTATTTGTCCTTTTTTGTTGAATTATAAGAGTTCTTTGTTCTGTATATAAGTCTCATTTATATGATTCGCAAATATTTTCTGCCATTATCTGGTGGGCTTTTTTTCCCTCACTTTTTTTAAATAGCTTTCTTTGAAACAGAAGTTTATAATATTGGTGATGTCCAATTTATCTTTTTGCTTGTTTGGTTGGTTGCTTGTGCTTTTGGTGTGGCATCTAAGGAACTGTTGCGTAATCCAGGGTTATAAAGGTTTACTTCCGTATTTTCTTTTACGATTTAATAGGTTTACTCTTCCATTTAGGTCTGTGATCCATTTGAGTGATTTTTGTTTATGGTGTGAGGCTGGGGTCCAGCCTCATAGTCATGCTAACATGACTGCTCTTTGTCTATGGAATTTTCTTGGCAACATCAGTTGACTGTACATGTAAGTGTTTATTTCTAGACTTTCATTTCTCCCCCATTGCTCTGTCTGCATGTCTCTATGCTAGCACTGCAATGATGTGAGTTACTGTATGTTTATATTATGTTTCAAAATCAAGAAGTATAAGTCCTCTAACTGTATATTTCCAAGATTATGTTCAGAATTCCGAGTCTTTTATATTTACATATGAGTTTTAGAATCAGCTTGTTAATTGTTATTTTGCAGTTAATCAACTGGGTTTTTGATAGAGGTTGTGTTGAATATGTATGTCAATTTGAAGAAAATTGCTATCTTATCAGTATTTAGTCTTTGGATCCATAAACATGGGATATCTTTTCAATTAAATCTTTCATTTCTTTCAGCAATGCTTCATAGTTTTCAGCCATAAAATTTATACCTGAGTATTGTCTGTTTTTATACTATTGTAAATGCAGTTGTTTCCTTAATTTCAGGTTGTTTATTGCTAATGTGTAGGTATGAAGGTGATTTTTATCTATTGGCCTAAACTCTGAAGCCTTTTTGAATTTGCTTGTTAGCTCTCATAGTTTTTTAGTGGTTTCCTTAGGATTTTTAATACATAAAATCATGTAGTCTTTGAATAAAGATAGTTTTACTTCTTCATTTTCAATCTGGATGTATCTTATTTCTTTTTCTTTCTTAATTTCCCTGGAAGCTCTCTTAATTGTCTTAAGGCAGAAAAACTAAAATGGTTATTTAATGCTGTGGTGTTTTCACAGTAGCTCATCTCTGACTCATTTTCTCAGTCTTTTGAGGCCTGGGCAGACTTCACTATGGTCGTATGCCACTTGCCCTGTGAAGTCTCTGGTGGTTTTAGCCATGGAAAGAGTCTCTTTATCAGTGTATTAGAATGAAAAAAAAGCAGATTTTGGAAGTAGGCAGGCGTGGGTTTGAATCTGAGCTTTGCTAACCTACTAGCTATATCTTCTTGGTTAAAGATAGGTAGGTAGATAATCTTAACTCTCTTTATTAGTTAGTAACATCATTGTCAGTCTTGTATAATTGTTTTGAAGATTCAGTGAGATAAGATTTATAAAATGCCTGGTGCCAAGCATACACTCTTAACACTATTTGCTTTATGACAGTTGTAGTCCTTTGTATTGTAGTTAGTTACAGAAGTGTCATTCTTTACTGGAAGGTTGTCAGCTCCTTGCGGGTAAGGATTATGTGTAGAAATATTTATTATTGCCTCCTGGTAGACATACTGTGCCTACTATATCTATATTTGTATATCCCTAAATATTTTTCAGTTAGATGTATCTCTTTGGGCATTTATGATGGTTTGTGTGAGTTTCATTTCTCCTAGATGGCACAAAATGGATCCATTTTCCTACCCTTTATCTCCTTTTTAAGCTTTTATCATTTTATTGGTCTAGTGTCAGGTTACAGGTAGCTGGTTGCAGTTTTAAATGTTTCAGAGTAGAATCAGAGCTGTGGATAATTTGAAATCATGTTCTTTAAACTGTGTAATACCAACCTCAATCATGGATCCTGTTTATATTTATAGCATATATGTACCTTGAATGGGTATATGTATCCTTAATGAGCTTATTGATAATATGAAATAGTAATGAAAGTTCCCTTGTTCTTTTTTTATGTATTAAACCAGTGATACACTTGAAGGAAAAAATCAAAAGGAATGGCAACAGCCTAGTGATATGAGTACAGACATTTAGGAAAATAAAATGTTCATAACCTGATGAAGATAGCAAGAGTAATTTTCCAGATTCATAGCCAGATGTCTGTGGTGCGTGTATCCATAGTTCAGAGTCTGCATCTTACTCTGACCTTGGTGATTTTCCAGCACCTGTTATCCATCAAGATCAAGAATGATTTCAAGGTGGCCCTATGTAAAAGGCATGGAATTTTCTGCCTGTTCCTGACCTCCTTTCTCTGGAAACTTCTGTTCCTTAAAGAGGCTGGAGACCTCTGATTGTCTGCACCCCCACCCTCTCGTGCCGGCAGCTTGATCTGGAGCTGTGCTGTGGTCACGCTAGAACTTTCCTGTGAGCCAGACAGCACTCTGGAATGTGTGCTCTGAGAGGACAGCGTAGAGCGGAGCCATGGGAGACAAGGTGCCAGCCGGCAGCGTTAGGGTAGGGGGCAGGGGGAGAGGGGAGGAGATGCAAACACTCAGCCCCACAGTGCTCTGCAGCCAGACACACAGAGGGGCAAGATCAGAGAGACCGGACTTGACCTCCCACTCCAACTGGGCTGCCACGCTTGCCGCCCCTCTCCCCCTGTCCACCTCTGTCACGTGGACCTGTTCTGCCCTGCCTCCCAGCTGCTTTTGGACCCAGAACACTTGGGGCAGCCAGCTGGCAGTCTTGGGAGGCTTGCCCTCGTTGTGCTCATTTCTTGGCCCTGAAGTTCTAATTAGCTTGAGCCTGATGAGCGCCATGTGCCACTGAAAACTGCACCAAACACATCCTCCAAAACCATTCTTGGGAAGAGAGATACTGAACAAGGGCCCCTGGTCTCTTCTGGATCAGTTGGCCTGGCAGTGATGAAAACATTCTGAACCTTCATGTTTATTTGCACAGATACAAAAAGAGAGAGGGATGGATACAAGGGCATCTAGACAGTGCTTGTTGTGTAGTGAGGATAACGGCCAGATGTTGTGCATTCACTGGCGCTTGTCATTACTTTCAAAATCAGCCCATACATGTTGTTTTTAAATTTCACTCCTCCCGTTTAACCATCTGAGGTCGAGGACTGTGACTCATTGGTTTTGGTACAGGACCACGAAGGCAGCCTGTGGGGGTGGGGAGAAACAGTAGCGGGCAAGGAGCTGAGGGCGCAGTGTATGGTTGGTTGTGTTGCCGTCGTCACGCAGGACTGATCAGGTTGTGGGCGCAGTGGAGCACAGGAGCGCTTATTCCTCTAAAGAGACCTGTGAGGAGGCTCGGGGTGGGTGGGTCTGAATTGCCAGGGACACTGTGCTTCAGGAAAGACTCAGGGTCCCTGCAGGCAGGGGGGCTTCTAGGGAGGAAGCAAGGGGAGGAGTAAGAGCTACTCTGGGCCCAGGGTGTTCATCAAGAGAAAAAAAAAAAACCTGTTGCAAATGACTGATGGGTTTTAAAGCATTTGTTACAATTAATGCAGAACTAAGTTAAGAAATCAAGATAAAAGCAAGCCCCCACAGGTAGAAGATGAAAAGATGAAAACAACATTTCAATGAAACTTAGTGAGAAGAAAGAAACCCATGACTTGCATGAAAGAGAGGAGGTCTGAGTCATGCAGGGGCAGCTGGCTGGGCCGGTCTCTGGGTTTGGAGTAGCCCTGACTGTCAGCCCGCTGCTCTGTGGGGTCTTCAGCTATGTCCGGGCCTGTCTTTCCTCTCCCTGCGGTGGAGTCTGAACACAGGGAGCAGAGAGAACCAGGCTGGCTACACATAGGGGAGTGGAAAGAGAAGAGCCACATTTCCCGATGTCTCACCACTCATCCAGGGACTTCCCTGGTGGCGCAGCAGCAAAGAATCTGCCTGCCAGAACAGGAGATGCAGGAGATGTGGGTTTGATCCCTGGGTCACCCTCCAGGGAAGATACCCTGGAGAAGGAAACGGCAACCCCTCCAGTATCCTTGCTGGGAAACTCCATGGACAGAGGAGCCTGGCGGACTACAGTCCCTGTGGTCAGAAAGAGTCGAACATGAGTTAGAGACCAAGACCGTCACACCACTTACACAGCCTCTTGGAAAACTGGGAGGTGGCCTAGGCGGCTCTGCACCACGAGTCTAAACCCAGAGAAGTGGCAGTAGGACCCTGGTGTGCTGGAGACCATAGATGTTCTTCGAAGGCCTGTCTGTCTGGGAGCTGCAGAAAAGTGGAAAACTGCAGTGACAGCAAAGACACTGGAAAATTTTATCTTTAAATCTTTCAAAAGCAAGTAATTCCAGTTTTTACTCTGCTCATTAACGCGTCATCTTCTCTTCAGAAAAGGCCAGAATGAGATTCCTACAGTGACATGCTTTGTACCAGGGCTACACGCATATTTGGTAGCTAGTGTCATCCAACACGGGGACAGTCTGCCAGAGTCTGTTTATGTTTAAACTTGGAATTTCTTCCAGGTGCTTCCTAAGTAGGAATTGGTGCTCTGTTCTGGGGTGGGGGCAGGTCGATAAAAAGTGGAGCAGCGACCGAACCTGGGGCTGAGGTGGACAGGGAAGCCCCTCTCAGGGGCTCTCAGGCCGCCTGGAAGTTTACACGAGGAGGGGCTGTTTCCATCACTGCCTGGGGAGGAATTATACACTGTGGGACCGGTTCCCTGAATGCCTGTTAGAACACATGGATTCTGTGTCCACGTCACCTTTTCTTTAAAAAAATTTTTTTTTGATTGAGGTGAAATTCACATAAAACTAACCATTTTAAAGCATGCGACTCAATGATACTTAGTTCATCACAGTGTCATGCAACCACCACTTCTATTTAGTTCCAACATATCCTGTGCCCATTATCAGTCCCTCTCTTGAACCTCCCCCAGCCCTGGCCCCTGGCAACCGCAGCCCTGCTCTCCGTCTCTACGTCTCCACCCATTCTGGACATTTTGTGTAAATGGAGTCCTAACAGTGTGTGGACTTGTGTCTGGTGTCTTTCACTCAGCATCATGTTTTCAAAGTTTGTCCACGTTGGAACCTTCTGTCCTTCTTATGACTGAATAATATTCCAGTGTATAGACATATCAAATTTTTATTGATCCACTCATCAGCTGATTTACATTTGGGTTGTTTCCACTTTGGGCTAATGAATGATGCTCTGTGAACATATTTCTAGAAGTCTTTCTGGGAACAGATATTTTCATTTTTCTTGGGCATATCCCTAGGAGTAGTATTGCTGGGTTATATGGTAATTCTGTGTTTAACTCTCTGAGGAGCAGCCAGAGATGTAGCATTTCATATTCCTATATCAGGGCTGTGATTTCTCCACACCCTCTCTAACACGTTACTGTCTTTCTTTTAATAATAACTATTGTAACTAGTCTGAAGACTAGTTTTACTTCTTCTTTTCTAGTATATTTGTCATTTGTTTCTTATTTTTACCTAATTGCTCTGGGTGCAATTTCCAGTACAACAGTTAAAAGGAAGCAGCAAGAAAAGGTATTTTCATTTTGTTCCTGATCTGAGGGGGAACTTTGATCTTTCACCATTGAGTCTGATGTTGGTTGTGGATTTTTCATGTATGTCCTATGTCAGGTTGAGGAAGTTCCCTTCTATTCCTAGTTTGTTGAATATCTTTATCATGAAAGAGTGTTGGATCTTGTCAGATGCTTTTTTTTGCACAGCCTATTCTAACTTTTTTGGGATTATACATTTTAAGGTTAGGAATCCAAGAAGTTACTAACATTGTGATTCTTAGTAGAGAAGGAATTGTAACCAGATTATTAAAATAATTGCTTTGAGTCACCAGGTTATGGAACTACTTCTATTCTGCTTGATCCTTCTCTGCAATAATATTCTCTGTAGTGGGAGTTTACAAGCGTGACATAGCTTTGCTTTTCTTAAAATTGATTTTAACACAGTTTTTATTTTAAAATAGTTTTAGATTTGCAAAGAGAGGTCCCACATATCCCATACACAGTTTCCTCTATTTTTTTTAATTGAACTATAGTTGATTTATATAAGTTTATATGAGTTTCAGGCTATTTTTAATATATTATTATCATGCAATCTCATGGTTATTAAACTAATAGTGATACTGTTATTATTAACTAAAACTTACACTTTACTAGATTTCCTCAGATTTTCCCTAATGTTCTTTTTCTGTTCTAGATTCCATCCACAGACTGTACTACATTTAGTTGATATGTCTTTTTAGTCTACTCCAGACTGTCAGTGTCATAGATTTGCTTTCTTATGATGACCTTGCTAGTTGTGAGGATTACTGGCTAGGTGTTCTGTAGAATATCCCTTGTTTTGTGTCCTCCTGATATTTAGGCCAGTATGGATTTGGGGAGGTAGATCACAGGTGAAGAGCCATGCTCACCACATTATGTTAGGGTGCACCCTGTCAGCATCACTGAACCTCTGCTGTTGTTGACCTGCAAGCTGGCTGAAGTACTGTTTATCAGGTTTCTACACTGTGACACTAGTTTTTAAAAATTAGCTTATGTTTTATTTCCTGTTGGATAATGACAAAGCTAGAGCATTCACTGTTTCTTCCATTGGTATTGGAGGGAGTCTGAACTACGAGCGCTTGTGACTTTTATAGGCTCAGAGCAAAGTGATATGTGAGCCAGATTTCTGAGTTGGTTGTCTTTGACGTCATTTATTATTCATGTTCATTTCTGTGTGGAAAGTACATAATCCCATTCTTTACCCGCAAACATACTTGTCTGCTGAGAAGGTGTTACTCTGGCCATCAGAAGACCCTCTGTCTTCCTTTAGAAGATCATGGGGGACGATAGACCCGTGCTGCAAAGGAGTGGTCAGTTAGCAGATCTTCATGAGCCTCTTGTGGTGCATCACCCTGCAGTGCAAAAAATGGCATTAACAGAAAAGAATCTAGCACAAGTCACCTCTGCACCCAGATTCGCCCTGGATGGTCCTTGATCCCATGGAGGGGTTGGAGACTCTAAGGTGAGAATGTCCTGTGTGTGTTGGGGCATCTGTGTGCACGCTTGATGCCAGAAGGCTGTGTGCTTGAAGTAGGCAGTGCCATGCATGGTCCATGGGGCAGCTAAGCATCTGCAGAGTATGCGAGTCCTCAGAGGACTCCTTGAGGCTTCAGTGGGCCTTCCTGTCACAAGCAAGTCCTAACGTGGAGAGTGCCAGGTGACAGAATTACACACTTTTATATCTGTGATTTGTGTTTGAATCAGAATTCCTCCCATGTGCCATTTCTAGTTGATGGGTTCAGCTGGGCTTTTTAAATTAGTAAGATATCTTCCTTTTATCTTCTACAGCTGAGATATAGCTATCCATGACGTCTTTTCTTATCATCCAGTTCAACTAAAACAATTTAATTGCTTTATTTAATCTTGAAGGAAACCTAAACTGAATTTATTTGAAATCTGAATCACTTGAATTACTGGTTTTTCCCTTTGGGTGCATACATTAATGGAAACTGTAATAAAATATCACCAAGGATGATAGGCTGTGCAGTGAACATTTCTGAAGTTTAACAGGTGTTAATTTCTCTTTATGAAGCTATATTTTTTCATAATTTAATTTTGTGACTATAAACTCTCAAAGCACACTAGTACTTATTATGCAAAAAGAACATAAACAAATGTGTTGCCTTTTTATAATTACTTGAGAAGCAATTTATTACTCTACATAAGGTATTATTTTTTTTAAATACATGAAAGCTGGCTTAAAACTCAACATTCAAAAAACTAAGATCACAAGTCACCAGTGCCATCACTTCATGGCAAATAGATGGAGGAAAAATGAAAACAGTAACAGATTTTATTTTCTTGGACTCCAAAATCACTGTGGATGGTAACTGCAGCCACAAAATTAAGACTCTTGTTCCTTGGAAGAAAAGCTATGACCAACCTAAACAGCAGAGACATCACTTTGCTGACAAAGGTCCATATAGTCACAGCTATGGTTTTTCCATTAGTCATGTATGGATATGAGAGTTGGACCATAAAGAAGCCTGAGCACTGAAGAATTGATGCTTTCAAACTGTGGTTCTGGAGAAGACTCTTGAGAGTCCCTTGGACAGCAAGATCAAACCAGTCAATCCTACAGAAAATCAACCCTGAGTATTCATTGGAAGGACTGATTCTGAAGTTGAAACTCCAATACTTTGGCCCTGATGCAAAGAGCCAACTCATTGGAAAAGACCCTGATGCCAGGAAAGACTGACGGCAGGAGGAGAAGGGAGCAACAGAGGATGAGATGGTAGGTCACTCAATAGTGTCTGACTCTTTGAAACCCAATGGTCTGTGGTTGCCAGGGTCCTCTGTCCATGGAATTCTCCAGGCAAGAATACTGGAGTGGGCTGCCATTTCCTTTTCCAGGGGATCTTCCCAACCCAGGAATCGAACAGTTATCTCTTGCATCTCCTGCACTGGTAGACAGGTTCTTTACCAGCTGAGTCATCAGGCTCAGAATATCTGATAAGGCATTAATTAATCTCAGATGTAATGATCAATTTTTCACAACATAAACCTAAGTACTCAAAATGTGTATGTGTGCTTAAAAAATTTCTCAGAGTACTCTAGCTCTGCTTTTGAAAGTTTTCTCTGCCCCCTGTATGTTAGAGAACTAAATCTGGGATCAGTCCGAATGTTGGCCCCATGTGCTCACAGATCTTGTGGTTCCTCCCCTCCCACCTCTGCAGTGGTTCCTGCACACACTGTTCAGTAAACAACTGAGAGAACTAAGCTCAGCCACTTCATTCACAGAGTGTTTGGAAAGGGCTGCACAGCCTGGACATGCTGGCTCAAGCGGGGTGAGAGGCAGTGTTCATGTTTTCGTTAGTTCTTTTTATAGCATCCAGTCAGCTGTAGTTGGTTAACTGAAGCCGGGGCTGCTATTAGCGCACAGGTCTCTTACGCAGGATGAAGGGCCTCTGGTGGAAAGAGATTTTGTTACTCATGATGCCATGACCGTGTTTACATGAGCTCACCCTGTCGTCTGTTATTGGATGTGACTTAGAGTGGTTCCGTGAAAACACAGGAAGTCCCTGGGAGCTGTTCAAATCACCGTTGAAAACAGAAAATACAGATAGCTTTCCTGTGAAGCCAGCCATCCTTCATAGATTGTACTCTCTGGACTGACGCCTGTGAGGAGAGTGCACACGTTTCCCATTGGTGTTAGAGAAACTAGGTGGAGAGAGTGGTTTTCCCTCTTCCCACAGCAAGGAATCGTCATCTTATTGGGGGAGAGAGTTATTTACCCAGCCTACTTTTCTGGATAAGTTAAACACAGCTGTTTGTATCGCTGTAGCTTTTCATGGGCCGAACTCTGACTGAAGGCAGAGTTTAACTTGTTCAGTTCAGTTCAGTTCAGTTCAGTTGCTCAGTCATGTCCAACTCTTTGCAACCCCATGAATCGCAGCACACCAGGCCTCCCTGTCCATCACAAACTCCCGGAGTTTACTCAAACTCATGCCCATCGAGTCGGTGATGCCATCCAGCCATCTCCTCCTCTGTCGTCCCCTTCTCCTGCCCCTTCTCCTGCCCCTAATCCCTCCAAGCATCAGGGTCTTTTTCCAATGAGTCAACTCTTCGCATGAGGTGGCCAAAGTATTGGAGTTTCAGCATCAGTCCTTCCAATGAACACCCAGGACCTATCTCCTTCAGGATGGACTGGTTGGATCTCCTTGTAGTCCAAGGGACTCGCGAGAGTCTTCTCCAACACCACAGTTCAAAAGCATTAATTTTTCAGCACTCAGCTTTCTTCACAGTCCAACTCTCACATCCATACATGACCACTGGAAAAACTATAGCCTTGACCAAATGGACCTTTGTTGGCAAATAATGTCTCTGCTTTTTAATATGCTATTTAGGTTGGTCATAACTTTCCTTCCAAGGAGTAAGTGTCTTTTAATTTCATGGCTGCAGTCACCATCTGCAGTGATTTTGGAGCCCCAAAAAATAAACTCTGACACTGTTTCCACTGTCTCCCCATCTATTTCCCATGAGGTGATGAGATGCCATGATCTTAGTTTTCTGAATGTTGAGCTTTAAGCCAACTTTTTCATGCTCCTCTTTCACTTTCATCAAGAGACTTTTTAGTTCCTCTTCACTTTTACCATAAGGGTGGTGTCATCTGCATATCTGAGGTTATTGATATTTCTCCCGGCAATCTTAATTCCAGCTTGTGCTTCTTCCAGCCTAGCGTTTCTCATGATGTACTCTGCATCGAAGTTAATTTAAATAAGCAGGGTGACAATATACAGCCTTGACGTACTCCTTTTCGTATTTGGAACCAGTCTGTTGTTCCATGTCCAGTTTAACTTGTTAGAGATCATTAATAGCTCGATGGAAATAAATGTGGGCCAAATTCATTCTGCCACCTCTCTTTGTAAATAAAGTTTTATTGGGACCAGCCCAGCTGTTCTGTTCTCTGACATTCTTGTCCAGAGGTGCTTTCATACCTCAAAGGCTGAGGTGAATATTGGCAAGAGCCTGAAATACTGTGCTCACTGACTCTGCTCCACAAGTGAGAACACAATGAAGCCACACTAAAAGCAGGCTCCTCCCCGGCTACCTCGTTGAATCCCCTGAACAACCCAGTGAAGCGGATGACAGTCCAGCCCCTGGCACTACCCTGACAGTGGTGGTGGTGGTTTAGTTCACTAAATTGTGTCTGACTCTTGCGACCCCGTGGACTAGCCTGCCAGGCTCCTTTGTCCTTGGGATTCTCCAGGCAAGAATACTGGAGTGGGTTGCCATTTCCTTCTCCAGGGGATCTTCCCAACCCAGGGATCTAACCTAGGTCTCCTGCATTGCAGGCAGATTCTTTACCAGCTGAGCTACAAGGGAAGCCCCCGCCCCGCCCCCCCGCCCCCGACCAGTGTAGCAACCAGGTCTCTGACCCTGTCAGAGTCTGCTCTGGGGAAAGAGGCACATGAGGAGGAACCAAGGAGACGTCTGGATTGTGAGAACAACCTGCATCTCCTCCAGCAGCTGCTGCCAGTGTCAGAGGAAGAGTCTCGGCCCCTACGTTTTCAAGATGTCATCATTTCACATGCCGAAGAAGCTCACTTCTGCTGATAAATCAGATTTGAAAGAAGAACGTACTTTCTCGCCTCTAGTGAGACGGATCCATCAAGGAGCTGAGCCCCACAGATTTTGGCAACTTCAGAATGCTAGCTAAATTGGCTTATCCTTTAATCCCCCAAAACAAGCAGCACAAGAATTCAGTGCTGCTGCTGCTGCTAAGTTGCTTCAGTCATGTCTGACTCAGCGACCCAGGGTCCAATGTCCATAGGGATTCTCTAGGCAAGAGTACTGGAGTGGGTTGCCATTTCCTTCTCCAATAAACACTCTCCATTCCAAATGCTTTTTATTTCCCATTTCCAGTTCTCTACATAGAATTGAATATATATACACATTTATTTCCATCTAACTATTAGTGATCTGTAAAAATTCTGCAATGGTTAACACTTCTCGTCACAATAACATGTAAGTACATGTTTTGTACATGCTTTGAACTACATACAAAAAATGTGTGAAATTAAAGTGTGCAATGGTTAATATATTAATTTTCAGATACAATAGCCCCTGTCACATGCGAAATGACCTGACTCTAGGAATGTTGGGATCTCTGTGTACTTGGCCTTCAGATGTGATGAATTAGAGTGATAGAGGTAGCATAGCAAACTTATGAGCCAAAGTAAGTAAAAACGTGAAACCATTATACCAGGATTTATGATTTACAAGTGAGAGAATGAACACAGGGGAATAGTAAGTACTAGGAAAACATGTTAATCAAATTATGGGTGAAAGCTGTGTTAATGTGAATTCTGAGTGAAGCAGTGGGGAGTGGGAAGCAGGGTGTGATTACAGTCTCACCTTCAGCAGCCAGCCCTGGCTCTCCCTTGGCCTCGGCCCTGGGAAAGCAGCAGGGGTGGAGCCTCATGCAGTCGTGTGGGTGCTGAGGTGCATCTTGAGCTTCCGGGTCCACCCGGCTGAACACAGGATGCGCAGGCTCCCCTGGTCACACGCGGTCCGGGCAGCCTCGGGGGCTGGGGAAACGACGCACAGGCTCCCCTGGTCACACGCGGTCCGGGCAGCCTCGGGGGCTGGGGAAACGACGCACAGGCTCCCCTGGTCACACGCGGTCCGGGCAGCCTCGGGGGCTGGGGAAACGACGCACAGGCTCCCCTGGTCACACGCGGTCTGGGCAGCCTCGGGGGCTGGGGAAACGACGCACCGGCTCCCCTGGTCACAGGCGGTCCGGGCAGCCTCGGGGGCTGGGGAAACGACGCACAGGCTCCCCTGGTCACACGCGGTCCGGGCAGCCTCGGGGGCTCGGGAAACGACGCACAGGCTCCCCTGGTCACACGCGGTTCGGGCAGCTTCGGGGGCTGGGGAAACGACGCACAGGCTCCCCTGGTCACACGCGGTCCGGGCAGCCTCGGGGGCTCGGGAAACGACGCACAGGCTCCCCTGGTCACACGCGGTCCGGGCAGCCTCTGGGGCTGGGGAAACGATGCACAGGCTCCCCTGGTCACACGCGGTCCGGGCAGCCTTGGGGGCTCGGGAAACGATGCACAGGCTCCCCTGGTCACACGCGGTTCGGGCAACCTCGGGGGCTGGGGAAACGATGCACAGGCTCCCCTGGTCACACGCGGTCTGGGCCTCATGTCCAACACCCACGCTCTTGTCCAGCCTCACGCACCAGTGTGGAGTCGGGTGCGGAGTCACGCGGAGTGGTGGCAGTCTGTGCTGTCCACATCCTCCTTGTCGGTCACAAACCTGCGCCCCTGCACCCAGGTGAACCTGCGGCCAGTCTGACGCGACTGGTCCTTACAGGGGTGTAGCCTAGACCCACTGACTTTCCTGTGGGCTCAAAAGCCACAAATCACCTATGACCACCCACAGGAAGTCAGGTGCCTCCTTCAGGGCTGGGCAGAGGTTAGAGCAAGCATCCAACCAACCCCGTGGCGGGGTGGTGGGTGGTTGAGGCAGGGGAGGTGGGCCCGCCCCCTGCAAGTCTGCTCTCCCCTGCAGCCTCTGCTGGCCTTGAAACAGTGGGGACTTCAAGCTGCAAACTTGTCATTACAGTAGATTTTAGGGAAAATCACTACGGCACTTGTACAAACAGAAAGTAAGAATTTAGGCTTTCTTCCGCAATCACATGGGTCTTACTTCCTCATAATTGCATATTTCATGTATTAATGGATTTTTTAAACTTCACAAATATAAATGTATACTGTAAAACTGAAAAGTAGCCCAGAAAAGTACTGGATTTAGGAGTCTTCACATTAGACATATCAGGGGAAATGGTGAAAGAGGAAATTTGTATCTCAAAAACAAGCTTAGATTTATCTATTTCTAACATTTGGAAAAGGATTGAAGGGCAGATGAAGAATTCTTATTAGATTTTTCAGAGTTCACAACTCATGTAAAATTCAGAGAATCAACATACGGTTTTCATTTATAATTGTCCTTTGCTTTCTGGAAGGCCAGTAAAATACAACTCCTTGATTTATATGAAATTTACCCCCTGACAAACTTAGGTCTTTCTGGAGACCAGCATCCAGAATTCAGCCATTACCTCCGGATGATCTGAGAAAACTGAAGAGCCAAATGTTTCATTGCTTTAGATTAGTTAAGTGATGATAACCATGAGCATTTATAATATTATTTTTAAATTGTCCCTGTGAGGTTTTAAGACACAGAACTGAATGTACTGCCAGATATTTTTGCAGGAGTCACAGATGTAAAAGAGAATTCTGCACACACATCCCGCTCCCCAACACCCAAACAGAACATATTTTGCGTTAAACCCTTTGGAATGGACTATTTTTAGAAAAATGACAGGGGAGTTAGGAAATGTTTTTTCACAACTTTTTGCATTACATCCCATAAAAAAATGATTATGTTTTAATTTAATTATGACATGTCCTGTACTGTGATTGATTCTGCTGATAGTGAAGTACCAAATGGAACGACCATGCTGTCTTTATGTCAAACATATGGCAGAGTTATACCTGCCCTGAACTTGGGGAGGTCACACGTGGTGCCCAGGCGTGGGCCAGGCTTGGCAGGGCTGCTCTGGGAGCAGCGTTGCTCAATATTACTCGCTGCGCTGCTTGTGCTCACAGCCCGTCTTGTGCATGAAGTAACATAACCATGGAAGGAACAGCCTGGCCCATTAATATTTTTTGTGTACTTTTAAAACCATAAAAGTAACATGGTGACACCTATAGAAAATTCCCAGCAATAGAAAAATTATTCTAATTCTGTTCACTGTGTAATCATTTTGTATATTCTCTTTTTTTTTATGGTACTTCTTTCAAGCTGAAATCATAAAACCTTTTTTACTTAGCCCAAAGAATGTCAGCAGACTATTATCATTTTTGCTTCCTTTGTGTGACATTTCACTTTCACTCTGTACTCAAGGAGCAAAAAAGAGAACTGGGTTGAGAACCTACAGTGCCAAGTGCTTGCGTTTTTGTGTGATTGATTGAGGGGCTAATTGTGTGCATGTGTTAGTCACTCATGTGTCTGCCTCTTTGTCACCCATGGACTGTAGCCCACCAGGATCCTCTGTCCATGGAATTCTCCAGGCAAGAATACTGGAATGGGTTGCCATTTCCTTCTCCAGGGGATCTTCCCAACCCAGGGATTGAACCAGGTCTCCTGCATTGCAGGCAGACTCTTTATCAATTGAGCCACAGGGTTGGTTAAGAATCCACCTGCAATGCAGGAGACCCGAGATCGATTCTTGGGTCAGGAAGATCAGCTGAAGAAGGGATAGGCTACCCACTCCAGTATTCTTGGGCTTCCCTTGTGATTCAGCTGGAGAATTCCACGGACTGTATCGTGCATGGGGTCACAAAGAGTTGGACACAACTGAGGAACTTTCACTTCACTTGAGGGGCTAATTAAGCACATAAAATATCCATGCAGTACCTGCCAGTAGCCCTTGCACAGCAGCGACAGAAAAGGCCAGTGCCTGGGAGAGGTGGGTGTGAGTTTTCCCGTTGCTCAGAGGAGGCCACCAACTGGGCAGCAGGCGGAAGCTTGTCTCAGGCCGAGCTGGAACTCAGAACCGAGTCCTGGTGCCTCTGAGCTGTTTGCCGTCATGAATGTAGCAGCCAAGGTATGCCCCATTCCGGAGCTCAGTAGAACCCTGTCTGTTTGGAACCAATGGGTACCATGTAAGCACTCTCACTCATTCTGGTGCAGCCTGCACTGGCATTGATACTAGAAAAACTACTAGTGACATTTGTAGTTGAGTGTGAGCAGTTACTGTCTGCACAGTAACTGCAAAGAACACACCTGTCCAAACAGCTGGCTGTAATCTGGTATTTGGAAGATTAACATTGATAACATTATTTCTTGGCACCTAAAAGATTTTTAAACAAAAAGTCAGTCATGTATCCAGTGGTAAAATTGCCTAAACTCTTTGATGATGAAAGAAAGTAAGGGTCCCTGAGCCCCTCGGTGTCACCTCCTGCTGCTGCGGGCCCTGTGGGCAGCACTGCTTTTCAGAAAATGCCTCTGAGCCTGTAAGGGAGTAGGAGGCGTGCTGCAGACCCACATCCTGGGCGTGGAAACTGGGTGGCACTCACGTGCTGGCTGGCTGTGCAGGCTCAGGCAGCACAGCCCATGCACATCTCGAACGATGTCCCTCTGTGAACAGAAATTCAGTCTGGAAAGCTTTCTAAGCAGTTCATGAATGCTTGACCAAGAAATGAGGTTAAATCTAAACCTGTAGCAATTTAGAAATACAAACCAGTAACAAGTCACTAGTCTCACTAGTCAAGAAAAATGTTATCCCATTATGCTGCATCAGTTCAGTTCAGTTCAGTTGCTCAGTCGTGTCCAACTTTTTGCAACCCCATGGACTGCCAGCACGCCAGGCCTCCCTGTCCATCACCAACTCCTGGAGTTTACTCAGGTTCTTGTTCATTGAGTCAGTGATGCCATCCAACCATCTCATCCTCTGTTGTCCCCTTGTCCCACCTTCGGTCTTTCCCAGCATCAGGGTCTTTTCCAATGAGTCAGTTCTTCCCATCAGGTGACCAAAGTATTGGAGCTTCAGGTTCAGCATCAGTCCTTCCAATGAATATTCAGGACTTATCTCCTTTAGGATTGACTGGTTGTATCTCCTTGAAGTCCAAGGGACTCTCAAAAGTCTTCAATACTGCAGTTCAAAAGCATCATTCTTTAGCACTCAGCTTTCTTTATAGTCCAATTCTCACATCCGTACTTGACTACTGGAAAAACAGTGCTATATGTCAGTTGTATCTCAGTAAACCTGGAAAAACTAAAATATAATAGAGCAGTATTGTTCCTTCCGTGCGTAGTGCTGAGCACAGAGCTCCCCTGAAGGCTTCAGCTTAGGGCAAGGGGTCCTGGGGTCCACATGGACACTCACCATCGTCTGCATGGACTGAAATCATGTCTGCTACAGTATAGACTACTTTCTGGAAGTTTGTAGAGTTAGTTTTTTAGTTTTAGTTTTGACTGTACTGGGTCTTTGTTGCCGTGTGGGCTTTTCGCTAGTGAGGCCCGGGCTGTCGGGCACGTGGGCTTCAATAGCTCCAGCATGTGGGTTCAATAGTTGTGGTTCCTGGGCTCTGGAGCACAGGCTCAATAGTTGTGGTGCACAGGCTTAGAGGCAAGTGGGATCTTCTTTCAGGGATTGAAGCTGTGTCTCCTGTATTGGCAGGCAGGTTCTTTTACCACTGAGCCACCAGGGAAGCCCCAGAGGGTTTTTTTTTTTAATTAACTAAAGTCCCTAATTTATTCAGTTTCCTAGGCTTAATGTTTTTATTTTGCCCCCCAACCCTATCCAGGGAGACCATCACATTTAATGGTCCTGTGTCTTTATGGTCCTCTTGGCTGTGACTGCTTCTAAGGCTTTGCCAGTTTCTGATGACAGTTTTGGGGGGCACTGGGTCGGGCGGGTACCCTGTAGAATCCTCTTGATTGTGGTCGGATGACTCAGGATTAGACTGGGGTTGTGGGATCGCAGCAGCACGTGTGTGAGGGCTCACACGTCAGCAGGATGTGTCATTGCTGCTGCTGTCGGCCTCAACTGCTGGCTGACAGGGTCTCCATGTCTCCTGGGACCCCACTACACACCCCCTACCCCCCAGAGTCTTTGGGAAGAAGTTGGTCTGCACATCCCCAGCCTGAGGCACAAGTTCCAATGACATCCGTTTCCGTGGAGTCCTGACTTGGAGTTCTTGTCTTCCTCGTGTATTTATTCACTTATTTAGATCAGCATGGACTCATTATTTTTTTTATACTTAGATTATAATGCAGTACTGTTTTGCTTATTTTGTTCCTCAGATTGTTCCAGCTTCAGCCCCTGAAGCTCTTTGTGCTGATCCCTTGTCTCTTTGATGTACTCCCATCATTGTAGGTTTTCAGTTTGGTTGTGCTTTGTCTTCAGCATTTTCTTATTTCCTGGCACTGCATAGTGTTCATTGCCCCTATCCTAGAATCATCCCCTTCACCAAGGAGTTTCTTTTGTTGGAAAATGGTTTGGAGATACAAGAAAACACAATTTTAAGAAAATACAAGTTCAGGACATCTCTGGTGACACAGTGGATTAGAATCCACCTGCCATGGATTTGATCCATGGTACAGGAAGATGCCACATGCCTTGGGGCAACTAAGGCCATGCGCCACAACTACTGAATCCCGCACACCTAGAGCCCATGCTCAGCAAAAGGGAAGCTAGCACAGTGAGAAGCCCTACGACTAGAGAGAAGCCCCCACTCGCCACAGGTGGGAAAAGCAGCACACCTCAGTACAGACAGAAATAAATAAATAATTTTTTAAAAAAGGAGAATGCGTGTTCATCTTAAAGCATCATAGGGTTGCTGCCAGCTTCAGTAGTCAGGGTCAGATAGAGGCTCTAGAAAGAGGAGTGCCTGGTTCTGGAGTGTTTGTTGTATAGCCCTGACCGTGGGCAGGGGTTGTCTGTAGTCCGAGGAAGAGGCCCTCTCTCGGCATTGCTCGGTACACAGAGCTCTCTTCAGCTCTTGTACTTTCTTGTCCCTTAGGCGGTTTTCACAGTCACGCTCAACCATCTTTCCAGAGATGACGTCTGTCTTCAACTCACTTGTCCCTTAGACAGTTTTCACAATCACACTCATCACCTTTTCAGAGATGACGTTTGACTTCTACTCACTTGTCCCTTAGACAGTTTTCACGATCATGCCCATCACCTTTCCAGAGGTGACGTTTGTCTTCGACTCACTTGTCCCTTAGATGGTGTTCACGATCACGCTCGTCATCTTTGCAGAGATGACGTTTGTCACTCACTGTTGTCCGCAGTGTTTCTGGGTGAGCTGCGCTGTCAGCCTCCCCTCCCCTCCTGCACCTGCCCTGCTGGGTTTCTCAGGCACGTGCCTGTGCCCTTGCGTCCTCTAAACCATTTCAGGGTACTTCTGTACACAAAGGCTCCTCTAAATGATTTACCATTTGTTATATGCGTCTCTTGCTAGATACTATGGTTTCTATGATCTGTGACTATGGTATTAGAAGAATGTGCATTCTCAAATACTTCTTAAAATAAATTGTTTGGTCAGATAACACCCAGGTATTTTAGCTACTGGTTTCCAAATAGTAAGACCCTTTTTTTTTTTAAAAAGCACCAGAAATGCTGTTTTTTATGAAAACTTGGTACTATTAGCTGAAATGTATTTTAGTGGTGGCTGTCTCATGAAAGTTGCACTCAGCAACAAAGTGAAGGAAAGAAAAACTCTGGGTACACCCTTTTTTCTTGTGTGTCACTCATTGTCTCAGAATATGCTACCATGCAGTTACTCTATAGTTGTTGACACATAAGTAACATTTCTCATAGATTTTCTCCTCCATAGTCACAGCAGTTATATAGTAAAAACCCAGGTTCAAAAGCTTCGTGGGGTCCCTGCTGTCAAGGGACTCTGAGTATAGATAATATGAACTGGTGTGTTTCTGATCTCATTCATCTTTCAGAGACTTAAAATTATCTGCAAAAGTGAACACAAGTTTTTTTGTTCATGAGTTTGTTCTTGCCTTTTTGGTTGTTGTTGATTTTTTGAGGAAAAAGCATGTAACATTCCCTTCCCCCACAATCTGCTTCTTGTGAGAATCTTCATGTTGAAGAAGTTAGGCTCAGTGACAGGGATATCTACTCCTTTTAACCTAAACAGAAAGAGATTCATCAAAGAGTTGAGAAGGCTTAAAGAGTTTCCAGGAAAAGTGAGGAAACAGACTGTATGCGGGACTTTAGGACAGACTCTCCGAGTGGCCCTGAAGAGCCAGGGTGCCGTGAGGACCTCCCCACTCCAGCCCTTCACTCCAAAGCCTTTCTGCCTTTCACCCTTCACAGCGATCAGCCAGGCCCTGAGATCTCTGTTAATGTCGTGTTTGGCAGCAGAAGTGACAGGATTAGACCCTCTGCCTTTGATTCACAGGAGGAACTCTGCTGCAGGGAGCATGAGAAGTGCAGAGTTTGCTTTCAGCCTCTGGGGTCTAGGAAGGCCCAGAGAAGGCATTTGGAATCTTCTCATTCACCAGAGCAGTTAGAAAAATTGAAAAGAGAGAAGTAGAAATGTGTGAAAGAAATACAGGCCCACCTCGAAGACACGGAAGGTTTAATTCCAGACTGCCACAATAAAGCAAATATCACAATAAAGTGAGTCACACAAGTGTTTTGGTTTTCCCATGTGTATAAAAGTTATGTTTACATTATACTCTTGTTTATTAAGTGTGCAACATTATTTCTAAAAAAAACAATGTACATACCCTAATTAAAAAATACTTTATTGCAAAAAGAAAACGCTAACCATCACCTGAGCCTTTGTCAAATCTTCCATTTCTGCTGGTGGAGGATCTTTTCTCAGTGTTGACAGCTGCTCCCTAATCAAGGTGGTGGTTACTGAAGCTTGGGGTTAGTGTGGCAGTTTCTTAAAATAAGGCGGCAGTGAGGTTTGCAACATCGATGGAGTGTTCCTTTCATAAACATTTTCTCTGAAGCATTGCTTCTTGGTAACATTTTACTCACAGGAGAACTTTCAGAATTGGAGTCAGTCCTCTCAGACCTTGCTGCTGCTTTATCAGCTAGGTTTATGTCATATTCTACATCCTTTCTTGCCATTTCAACAGTCTTCACAACCTCATCACCAGAAGTCAATTCCATCTCAAGAAACTATTTTCTTTGCTCATGCATAAAGCAGCTCCTCGCTTGTTAAGAGTTTTATCCTGAGATTTGAGCAGTTCAGTCATGTCTTCAGGCTCCACTTCTAATTCTCTTGCTGTTTCTATCACACCTGCAGCCCCTTGCTCCCATGAAGTCTTGAACCCCTCACAGTTGTCCGTGAGGTTTGGAATCCACTTCTTCCTTACTCTTGTTTCTGTGGGTATTTTGACCTTTTCCCTTGCATGAATCACGAATGTTCTTAAGTGGCATCTAGAATGCTGGCTCCTCTCCAGAAAATTTTCAGTGGACTTTACCCAGATCTATCAGAGAATCGCTGTTGAGGGCAGCTGTAACCTTGTGGAATTCTTAAATCATAAGGCAAGAAGGGTGAAATTATTCCTTGATCCATGGGCTGCAGAGTGGATGTTGTGTTATCAGGCATGAAAACAACATTCATTCTGTTGTACAACATCTTCATCAGAACTCTTGGCTGCCCAGGTATATTGTCAGTGAATATTAATATTTTGAGGGGAATCTTTTTTCGGAGGAGCAGATCTCAGCAATGGGCTTACAATACTCAGCAACCTGTGTTGTAAACAGTTGTGCTGTTGTCCAGACTTTGTTGTTCTGTCACTGGAGCACAGGCAGAGTAGACTTAGCATTAGATTCTTAAGCACCCTAGGATTTTCAGAATGGTAGGGGAACATTTGCTCAACTTTAGGCCACCAGCTATGTTAGCCCCTGATGAGGCTGTCAGTCTGTCCTCTGTAGCTTTGAAGCCAAGCAGTGATTTCTGCTCATCTATGAAAGTCCTAGATGGCATCTTCTTCTAGTAGCAGACTATTTCACCTGAGTTGAAAATCTGTTGTTTAGTGTAACCGCAATCATGAATTCTCTTTGCTTGATCCCTGGATGACTAGGTGAGGCTTCTACATCTGCACTCACTGATTCACCTTGCACTTTGCTGTCATGGAAGTGACTTCTTTCCTTAAGCTTCACGAACCGGCCTCTGGCAGCTTTAAACTTGTCTTCTGCAGCTTCCGCACCTATCTCAGCCTTCACAGAACTGAGGAGAGTTAAATCAGCAATAAGTCTGTTTTGCTTTCTTATCATTTGTGTATTCACTGAAGTAGCACTTCTAATTTCTTCAAGAACTTTTCTTTACATTCGCAGCTGGACTTGGCTCAAGAGGCCTAGCTTTTGACCCATCTCTGAACTTGCCTTCTTCATTAAGCATAATCATTTCTAACTTTTGACTTAAAGTGAGAGATTTGCAACTCTCCTTTCACCTGAACACTTAGAGGCCATTGGTATGGTTATTAACTGGCCTAATTTCATTATTGTTATGTCTCAGGAAAAGGCAGGCATAAAGAAGGGGAGAGAGGCAAGGGAATGGTCAGTCTGCGGAGCAGTCAGAAAACGTATTTGTTGATTAATTTCTCCGTCTCCTATGGATGCAGTTCACGGCACCCCAAAACAATTACGGTAGTATTAGTTAACACCGATGATGATTGATCACAGATCACTCTAAACTAATACAATAGTAAATGAAGTGTGAAATTACCAAAAAGTGATGCAGAGACACAAAGTAAGCAAATGCTGTTCGAAAAATAGCACTGATAGACTTGCTTGACACTGGGTTGCCACAAACCTTCAATTTATTTAAAAAAAAAAAACACACAACAGTATCTGCAAAGCACAATAAAGTGAAGTACAATAAAGAAGATCTCCTTGTGGAGGAGAACAGCAAAACCCCGCAGTCCTAAAATTTCATTTTAGAATGCCATTAGTTATGGAATGCTATTGTTGTTCAGTTGCTCAATCAGGTCCGACTCTTTTGAGTCTCCGTGGACTGTAGCCTGCCAGGCTCCTCTGTTCATGGGATTTCCCAGACAGGAATACTGGAGTGGGTTGCCACTTTCTTCTCCAGGGGTCTTCTCGACCTAGGAGACTTGGTTTGAACACAGTAGGTGCACATGTAGCTGAGGGCTGTGTTCAGTGCTCAGCCTCTGGGGGACAGAGACTCACTCTGGAGGGAGGGCACTGAAGTGGAGCTCCCAGTCCCATGCATGCTGGAGCTGGGTGAGAAGATGACAGATTCCCTAGACAGCTTCTTACTCAGTGATGAACAGAAATGGAACACCTGCCTGCACTTCGGCGAGACTGAATCTGACCTGGCTGTGGTCTTTGGGGCCTGAGAACAGTGGCAGGTCTGCATGGCAGTGACAGGCCTGCTGTGAAGTTGCAGCCTCAGTAATGTTGGCACACACCAATCAGTGTGCCGAGGAGGTCCGAGGCCTGCTCTGGTGTGATGAGCGGTGACCATGGACATGGGCCAGGCCCCTGCTCCGCTGTACCCAACACCTCCTGTCAGGGCAGCGCTGACACTTTCTCTGAGGCCTCTTGTGAATGGTACCCCTAGTAAAATGTTAGTGCTTTTCTCATTTTAAAAGGCCATTAATAAGAGAGGAAATTTAACAAAGGTTGAAAAAGCAGTCGTGAGTATGAATCTGTTCATGGAAAATTCTCAAGAATAAAGCGTAATTTGGTAGAAGGCAAGATGTACAAGTATTTCCAGTCTTTGTAATTTGGGAAATTATAAAGGTCTTGGAATGTGTCTTATTCATACATGAGGATTCTGGCATATTGAATCCAGAACACTCTCATTTATTCTCCTTTGTCCTCCTGCAATGAAAATCAATGCCCCCGTGTCTGTCTTCTCAGCATCTAACCCAGAGAGAGCTGTCAAGGTCTACAGAGGCTTCAGAACATAAACACAAACTGTAAGACACAAACTCCGTGCATAAACTGTAGGACACTATCTCCATACACAAACTGTAGGAAACTTCTTCTGAGCAGAATGTATTTTAAGCCACATTCAGCCCTTATCTATGTATCTGTGGTGGGAAATGCTAATATTCAGATAATTAATGGGTGCAGTGTCCTGTTGTCTCTTCTGCATTATGTAGCTTTCTCTGTGCTGTAACTGTGATCATCTGTTTCAGAGAAAACTGCCACTGAGTAGTTGAAATGTTTTTAGTGTGTTATATATGAACAAAGCATTTGCCATGACAAAACTTTGAACTGTGTATTCAAAAACATTCTTGAAGAGTGGTATTCGAAATGGGAAGACTTTGCTTCCTCCCTGAAATGGAATAGTAGTTCAGCTCTGTGCTGTCATGGCCTGGTAGAGCAATACCTAAAACATTCTTTCAGTTTATTAAAGGTTGGATTTTTCCATGATATGTTTTATTCAGCTGTGTAAACTTCTGAGGCCCTTCATCAGAGTGACATGCACACGCTTGTTAATCACACTGTTTAAACGCCAAGCACAGTGTCCCCAGAGCTCACATTTCTGGAACCTGTAGGCTCCACCCTCTGTCCTGACTGGCCCTCGGCAGTGACTCTTGCTATCACCAAAGCTGAGTCATGGCCAAGCCTGTGCCGAGAGGTCATCAGGGAGGCAGGACCCTGAGGGCCATAGCCGCCACTGCTGGCCTCCTCGGCCACCTCCTGGCAAGAGGGTAAATCTGGATGAAGGCTGAGGTCGCCTCCCTCCTCCTTGTAATTGAGGGCTCAAAACTGTTTGCTCTCCTTATGGGAAGTAATGCCTTGGTGTATATGGAGGAGCTTGGGTTGGGTGTCAGGGTTACCTGGAGTGACTGAGATGGAAGGCTGGCAAGAGCCCTTTGAAGAAGGACCTGAATGCATAGGTGGATCCAGCCTAGAAAGCTCCAGGAGACACACTTTCTAGAAAAACCATCACTTGCAAAGAAGGATGAACTTTGTGTTTCAGGAGGCAGGGGGCTGGCTTGGCTGGGGCACCACGACCCCAGGCCTGACACACAGGGGCCAGGGGAGGCAGGCAGCTTCCTCCCGTGTGCTGAGAGGCCCTGGGACTCAGGCCTGGACTTTTCTGATTTGTGCCTCGACAAGAACGCTCCTGCTGTGCTGGATCACATGGAATGTGGAGGAGCAGGAACCCAAGGAGAGGGCCGAGGCTGTCTCAGGAGTCCAGATGGGAGGCGGGTGATCTGGGTGAGCTTGCTGTGAGGAACTGGAGGAAAGGGGAGAGACTTGCGCTCTGTTAGAGGTGCCAGTGGCTGGATGTGGGGTGATGGAAGGAGGGGTCAGGGATGACTGTGTGCTGTTGGCTTGAGGGCAGCTCAAGTTACTGAGGGGAGGTGACCCAGGAGGCATTGGGTGGAAGTCGAGTGTTCCAGTACGTCCGTGAGATGGAGGTGCCTGTGAGAGACTGGACTTGGGAAGCCCAGCTGGACATGAACTTGCAGTGGAGGAGAGAGGTGAAGCCCTGAGCGCCAGATGCTGTGCCCAAGACAGAGAGAAACACCACGAGACAGGTCATATCTGGCTGTTAGAACTTACTGGAAGGCAGAGTCTTCCCCCTTAGTCTAATAGATAAACCAGTGGAACAAGAGAGAAGATCCCAAATATATATAGGAATTTCATAAATAATATACTTATTTCAAAACAATGGGGAAAGATTAGCCATTCGATAAGTGGTGTAAGGACAACAGATAAGCCATCTGGGAAGAAAGAAGCTGGATCTGGCTTATCTCAGCGTGCACTGGAGAAGGAAGTGCTGGGTCCACACAGGACAAGCTGAAAACCCATGCTTACATGTGCACACCCCACCCCCTCTCCCCCAGAGTAACAGCTTGTCCTCTCCACCAGACTCCTCGTGGAACTTACCTGCAGATGCGCAAAACTGTGCTCTTCCCACTGTTTCTGATAGCAAATGTGGCGACAGTGTAAACGGTCAGCGTTAGAGGGTTAAGACTAAATCACACCCAGTGGGGTACTTACTACACAGCTGTCTGTCTATGCTGTTGTATAAAAAGAAGGAGGAAGCACTCTGTGACCTGATACACGAACATCGATGTATTGGTTAAATACAGAAAGCAAGGAGCAGGGCAGTCTTTAAAATGTGCTGTGCTCCTTGGAAATTTATAAACAGAAACTCTGGAAAGACATGTAAAAAGCAACAGTGATAATCTATGAAGGGCATAGGATTACTAGGGGACAGAGGACAAGAATGGGAGGGAATCTTTGTCACATTCCTCTGTATAATTTAAAATTTTTACTTATGTATTATTTAGGAAAACAAAGGATTTTTATACACAGTCATTGCTCTTGGGAATTTTTAACCATTGCCCATGGTTTTGGAAAGCAGTACATAGAGCAATGAAGATACACTCTTTGACCCTAAAATTCTTAGAAATTTAATTCATAAGAAACACACACACAAAAAAATCTCAAGATTATTTTTGCACATTATTCTTAATGGTGGCAATGCCTATAATAGTGGAAAAATAGAAGCAATCCCAATATTCAGTATAAGGAAGATTATTTAACACTGACAAACCTCACGATATAGTATTGAGCTGCTGCATAATATACCGAAGAAGACCAGTGGAGACATTCATTCAGCACTCACCTTTGTGCCACCTCCGTCGTGCGTTGTTCTGGGTGTTAGGGATACAGCAATAAATAAGACCAAACAAGGTGAAGTCTGTGCACTAATGGAACCAACATTAGATCAGGGAACACTGGCAGCAGACAAACACATACTATATGAGAAAGTAATGCTGGTTCTGACTTCAGATAAACCTGGATGACCCAGTGGTTGCTGCTTTCACATAAGAATCGAGGAGAGCCTTGTGGGTAACATAGTATCTGAGTGAAAGAGTAGAATGGAAGCACACACCCTACCATATGTAAAATAAGTAGCCAGTGGGACTTTGCTCTATGACACAGGGTGCTCAAACTCAGTGCTCGGTGACCACCTGGAGGGGGAGGTTTGGGTGGGAGGTGGGAGGGAGGTTCCAGAGAGAGGGAACATCCATATACCTGTGGCTGATTTGTGTTGATGTATGGCAAAAACTCATACAATATTGTAAAGCAATTATCTGCCATTGGAAAAAAAAAAATCCCAAAGGTGAGAAGCCATGAGGCATTTGGAGAGAGTGTCCCAGGGGCAGGGCGGACCGGGGTCTATCATAAGAAGGTCAGGAAGCTGTGGCTGGGCCGTTGACTGTATGCTCCATGCAACTCAAAGCTTCTGGGAGGTTTTGTCGGAAGAGGATCTATCATAAATGCCATGTGAGAAGCATGGGGAATGGTGGATAAAGAGGTGGTGTGCCCTGAAAACGTGGAAAAGGCAGGACTGTGTGAAGCGTTTAATGTGGAGAGTGGAGTAAAGGGAGGAATTGAGAAGGATTCAGTGGTTTGGGCCACAAGATGAATGGTGGGTACCATAAAGAGAGACAGGGAACTGAAGGGCTAACAGACGTGGAGAGAACAAGGAAAGTGTGGTTTTGTTGTAGATGTGTTGAGTTTGAGTTACCTGTGAGTTACAGATGTAGAAAGAGAGAACTAAAATGAACTGTGTGAGTAAACTTAGTGTTTTCCTGATGGGTACACGGGTGAGAAAACAGAGGGGGACATGTGCTGACGTATGGGAAAGCATGTGTATATACGCCCACGTGTGTGTATACTCCCGTGTGTGTATATACTCCTCAGTCTGTCTTCTGCGAGGTCCTGGGCCTGTGACACTCCAGCAGCACTGAGCACATTTAGCACCTGGATATTAGCTTTAAATATCTGATGAAATGGGTGATTCCAGGGTGGGATGGGAGAAAATAGGATATGCGTCTTGAACATTTTATGTGGAAAAGAAGGAATGTTCTCAAAAGAATGATGGAGACATATCGGGAGGACATAGGAGCCAGCTTGAAAAAAGCCACAACCAGCTGATTCTGGGATAAGTTGAGCATCAAAATCATAGTTTTGGGTACAACCCATTGTTTGAGAATTTGTGAATCCACAGTTTTTAAAAATTAATGATTCAAAAATTCGACAAGGACTAAGATAATTACATGGCCTGACAGTATTTGCCACACAGTTTTTTTTTTTAATTTCAGAAGGAAAAAGTACCTTACAGTTGAGAAGCCTGATAGACATTACCTCAGTTAAGTAATAAAACTGATCACCGTCACAAATGGTCCCTACTGAAATAGCATGGCAGCTCTTAGCACACAGCAGCAATACGTGAGCTGGATCTCATCATGAGGAAATAGCAGAGAAACCCAAAGTGAGAGTTTGTGTACCGCAAAACTGCATCCTTGAAGGTCAAGGTCGTGAAAGTCAAGGAAGACTCGGATCCGACAGTGGCACACAGCTCTGAATGGTCTTCTGCGGCAGAGCACTGGGTGGGCATAGTGGGGAAGCGCAGTGGGTGTGCGAGTGAGGGCGGGCAGTGTTCCCTCCCCTCCTCTGGTCATTGGCGGTGATTTTCATAGGAGAAGGTCCTTGTTTATAGGGATGACCCTCATTTGAGAGTGAGGGAAACAAGACGACAGTGCCGCCAGGGCTACTCAATTGATTTTGAGTAAAAACT